>NC_084503.1:17189373-17501873 GCF_024500385.1 Phyllopteryx taeniolatus | reverse complement strand
GCCTTGCGATTGGCTGGCAACCAGTTCAACCTGCCCGATGATAGCTGGGATAGAATCCAGCACGCCCGCGACCCTAGTGAGGAGAAGCGGCTCAGAAAATGGATGGATGGATGGTTTACCATTCATCCATTTTCTATAGCGTTTGCCCTAATTAGGGTCATGGGTGAGCTGAACCTGCTGACTTAGAGTAAGTAAGAGAGACAAAGACGCAGGGAACACCCTAAACTTGTCGTGAGTCAATCGTAGCGAACATTTATACAAACAAGTATTCACAGTCATATTCAAACATACTGACAATTTAGTCTTCAATGTACCCAGAAAAAAACAATGCAAGAACAGAGGAGAACATGCAAGCTCCATACAGGAAGGCCACAGCAGCGATTTGAACCCCAAAACCTTAGAACAGTAAAGGAAGGGAGGGAGTAAGAGAGTAACTGTTACTGTTCTAAGGTTTTGGGCCTCAGAATCAGTAGTGCAACAAACTAAACAGGATTATAGGTATTACCAATGGGATTGTCTTTTTTAACCACTTCAATGTCAAATTAGTTCTCATAGAGCCAGAGCACTGGCCCTCGATGTCATTACTTTTCCATCCTTTGATTGGTTGGTCAGAGCTAAAGTTGTTCCAGCCAACTTCAAACCAGTGACCTGCACATATGAATACATTTAATAATCTGCCTCTCTGGTGAGTATGATGTCTTTTATTTGTTTAATGTTCCATCCTTCCATTCTCTGCACCGCTTATCCTCACTAGGGTTGCAGGTGTGCTGGAGCTTATCCCAGCTGACTTTGGGTAAGAGGCAAACTCCACACAGGAAGGCCGGAGCCCAGATTTGAACCTACGACTTCTGAACTGTGCCAGTGCCAGAAGCGTGCTGCCCTTGTTTTATGGTTTGTCCTGTTATATTGACTCTGAACTGCACACATAATGGCACGCTTTTGTGATGTTATATTGTTTTTGGATAGTACCAATGTTTTTTGTTTTGTTTTTTAAAATAATGGTAATGGTTGAATAAGAACTGGATTGACTGAAGTCCCAGGTTCCCAATGCTCGGCCTACAAGTCAGCATTGTCTAGATTTGAATTTTGGAATAACTACCTTGTCATTAACTTGTGCAAGTGACTATGTGAATCCAAGGAAATCAAAACTGAAATGGCCTGTAAGTGTTCCTTTCAGTTTTGTAAGCCTCTAACAAGCTGTAAGATTTGATTTTTTTATTTCTTTTTCTTTAAATCACATTAATAAACCAAGGACTAGGCAGGGTAACTAATAGATTTAAACTTTAAGTAGATGAAGCAGATAAATCTTTTCTGGCTATATATATCTCATTGTGAAATAAAAGATGTCTTTTTTATGTGAATTTACCCTTAGAATATACGCATTTAACTAACAAACGCACGTAGGGCAATTAACTTGTGGCGCAAATTTAAAAACGTTGCCTTTTTGGTCAATGCGTCAAAGCCGTCCCCTTTGACGCTCTGAAGAGGAGGCGAGATGAAAAAGTGCGTGTCTGCATCGGACAAAGTGATGCAGCCTCGCTTGCACTCCTCGCAGTAACTCGTCGAGACACACACACACACACACACACACAGAAGTGCGAGGAGGAGGAGGAGGAGAGGAGCCAGAGGACAAAAAGTGCGGACAGCAATGGTGACAAGCTAACCGCAGCGAGAGGAGGACGACGGCGGCTTAAGCAGTGAGAGACATGCGGGGGGAGAACACGGCTGTTTAGCCTCCAACACACCCCAGCGGTCACTTACAAGTACCTGAAGTCCTGCTAACCTGTCATTACGTTCGTATTTACACCGCGACAAGAGACTTAAGACAAAAGTTGACGGTGTTCGGCGTGGACAGGGCGGCTACACGATGCGTGTAAGCCGGACAAAGTGGCTCCCGTCGGCCGCGCTGCTAATCCTGCTGGTCGCTCGTTGCTCCCCTAGTAGTAGTAAGTAAACACTCGAATGCTAGGTGGCTAACTGGCACGCTGCACTGCTTCATGTCAAGTAAAGTGCTTAGTGTCTCATGGTTTGTGTTGTGAAGACAAATGCGAGCGTGCTCCAAGGACACCTCCACGCTACCTGACCTTGTGTTTTTTTTCCCTACGTGTGTTGTGGTAGACTATCTTTTGCAGTGGTGGGAAGTAACCTTGTACAAATATTTGACAACTTCTTACTATTGTCACTACATTTTTGGAAAGTCTGGTGATAATTTTTTTCCCTCAGCACGAGCACTATTCAAATAAAAAAAAATATTGAGACTTGTATTCAGTTTAAAAAAAAATAAATCGAATTTAATAGTATTGTGTGAATGGCAGTAAAAATTTGAGGTGTCACAATCGATTGATTAACAACAAATTAATCATCAAATTAATAACTATTTTGATAATCAATTCATCGTTCAGGTCACTGGTGTCAAACTCAAAGCCCGGGGCCAGATTTGGCCCGCCGCATCATTTTATGTGGCCTGTGTAAGCAAACTTCCTTGATTCTTACTAAAATCTGTACCAACATTTTAAATGGTCATCTTTAATAAATAGCGTTGAGAAATACCAAAGCTCTTTTTACAGTAACTTCAACAATAGTTGAACAAACTATTAACCTTGACTTCAGATTTCCAAACTAGTTATCCATGAATTTTTTGTGTATGTAATAATATGATGAGGCGATTAAACATTTATATGGTTTCACAGTCATAACAACCCTCTGAGGGAAACCGTAACTATAATGCGGCCCATGACAAAAATGAGTTTGACACCCCTGGTTTAGAGCCATTGTTTAAAAGTAAAATTGTCCAAATCCTCTGATTTTGTATGTTACTAAAATTTTCAAAATACCTTTACATCCAAATAGACTGTATCATTGGATAGAGGATTGTTACACGAATAAAATGAGCCCTAGGTTTGTAAAAATCGGATAAGGATTTGTATGTCTCATCATTTTCCAAAATTTTCTGCCTTCTATGTAAATCAATAAGTAACTTGTGACTGAAACCTTGACTCTTTGGTAGAAAAATGCCTTGATGTTTCTTAATAGTTGAGATGGAACTGTGATGTCTAAAAAGGGCATTATGAGATTTTTCAATGGAGTCCACTTGAGCCATTTAATTTTTAGGGTCAAACCGAGAGTAATTCCATCGCTGGAATTAATTCAAGGTTTACAGAAAACAACAATAACAATAGTGAATCAAAGACATGTAGTTTTCTATCGTGGACAAATCCTACGAGCGTGTGATTATTTTACTCTTTTTTTTTTACGCTGAAATCGAGGAACATTTTCATCTTAGTCAAACCCACAGACAATCTCAACTGAATTGAAAATTTAAAAAACGAGGTGGTAAAGGGATATCACAACAACGTAATCTGAAAAGAACAAGTATTAATAACCTTGCGCGAAACAGTGATGAGAAAACGCGGTTTTGGTGGTAAATTCATGTACTCGATGCACAGAGAAATGGAAAGAAAATGCTGGCTGTATTTCTGGATTTCGTAACAGACCTCATTTCAGCCTCTCATCATTAAATATTCACTGAATTAAACCAGACTGATTATCTTTGTGTTTAATCAAAATAAGATTTGTAAACATCTTTTACTTTGGAAACCAGTGATCAACATTTTTGCCCATTTTATGAGATATTACTGACCAAACCTGTAAAATGAATCATAATCAATTTATGGGAAAAAATAATTCAATTAAGTCTATTACAAGAATAAGTTATTTGCAGCCGTAGTATGAATAACCTGTAATTGACGTAGTTAAACCTGAAGCAGCCTCAGAAGTGTCGCAAACTACTAGTTCTTTGCATTAATCTGTTCCCAAGAAGTAGCTCTTCAGTTTCAAAGACGTTGGCAAGTACATCACCTTCTCGTGTCTTAATTTGTTATTATTGTTTTTTAAATCAGTGAACAATACCAAATAACAGTAGTCAGTTCATTAACAGTAATTGGGGAAAAAAAAAGATTTAGCAGTAAACTTAAATGCAAATTTTTTTTTACTCTGATTAATCAATGGAATAATAGATTCTAAAAATAGTTGATAGTGACACTGGTAAAGATTCATTAAAATTTTTATTTTTTGTGTTTCAGTCCTTTTCAGTCTGTTTTTTTAACCTTTACTAAAGGAGTTGAATCAGTACTTCTACTTTCACCAGTCATTATCTACACAAGTATTTGTACTTTTACTTAAGTACAGAGTGTGAGTACATTTGCCAACTCTGATCTTTTGTTTCGTTTTGTCCAGTCTCCCTGTCACACCAAAAGGCAAACCAGTTCCTGAGCAGACAGCGAAGAGCTAATCAAGTGTTCGAGGAGACTAAGCAAGGACACTTGGAGAGGGAGTGTGTGGAAGAGAGGTGTTCCAAGGAGGAGGCCAGAGAAGTGTTTGAAAATGACCCCGAGACTGTGAGTCTGTGAACTTAAAGTTGTGATCACTATTCAAAACTGAGTTGTTAATGCTCCCATATGAGACCTGAGTGTGCTACTGCTGTCCTCACAACTCACTATAAACAATGCATTTTCTGGCCAGAACATGAGGTAGATCAGCAGTATAAGAGCACTATCATATATGCTGATTTTACAGAATGGTGCTTAACTTTGATTGACCATGGTTAGAGAGGAATTGATTGCTGTACAGTACATAGTAGTTTGCAGTACTGTAGAATTGCAAAATAGAGTGTGGTGTCATGTCCCTTGTCGTTTATTAAAGTAACTCTTTGAGCACACATTTTTGCTCTTGTATTGGATTTTGCAGCTTTTTCTACTGTTTTGACCAGTGGGTATTTGGAGTGTAAAAACTGCAATCATGACCCAAATCTGCATTCTACTCTGTTATTCAAGAATTCTGGCTTGAGTTGCGCATGTTTTATAGTGACGAATGATTCATAATCTGAGCTGCTGGTGTTGATGCTCTCTTCAGTGCTGACAAGCCTAATAATATTCGAATGGGATTCGATTGGCATGTTTTTTTTTTTTTTTGCAATATCGCTTCTCTTTGGTTTCTGTGGTGGTCATTGAGTCAGCATGACTAAGTCTTAGTTTATGCCATGCAGCATTTAAAAAAACGCTGCAGTCCACATACTCACTTTCATACAGTATCACACTAACACACAGTCACGTGTGTGTCATTTTCTCTTATCAACTCATTTGGGGAATACATTTTACTTTTCCGCTGAATGCTCGTTTGGCTTTCTTATTCGTGGAAGGTACCAGCTTGTTTCACGTGTGCCACTACACATGCACGTAAACACATCTAATCGGGGAGCTCCTGACTTATTTTCTTATTTTAGAACAAATCTTGATTGAGAAACGTGTTTCATTCTGCTCAGTCATGTGCCCCTAATCTGCATACATTCCCTCGCACTCTATTTACCAACAAACACAATGCATCACATGGCATGCGCTCAAAGCCATACAGCAGATTAGTGTTCATGCTGCATCCATGAGTGTGCAGATCAGCTTTCCAGCCATATGAATACACATACAGTCAACCTCAAAACCTTTTAATAACCCAGAAAATGTGAGCTCAGGCACGTTTTATTTTTTTACTTCTGAAAATCTTTTGAAATCATCTTATCGATATTATTCATAACACATACGAAATCACAATGGTTGTTGAAAAAAAAAAATTTTTTATGAAAGAAAAGCCACTTTATTTGGCTTATAATGTGTTGTGTATTATTCGTTTAATTTGTAGGTCATGTCTACGTGATCCCATGGTCTGCCAACTGTGCCATGTGATATTACCCCCCCACCCCCACACCCTGCCAATTGTACCTATTGTTTGTGTTTTGAGAAGGTGAACGATGCAAACAATGACTCAGGGATTATTTGTGACGAGGGCGAGACCTTGAAGCTGAGACCGCATGGATGAAGAATAGTTTAAGAGAAGGTCAAATTGCGGCCCACTGTCAGAGTGTGAATGCATAACTATTGCTGCTGCACCACATTTGAGTAGTTATGTAGATTTCTACAATGTCGGACACAAAGACTGCAGTATCATTCCAAAGTCCATTATTCATTATGAACGTGCGCATGATGCTGCATTTTGCCCTGCTGCAGCTCTGACTCTGCAAAGACAGAAAAAGAGAGAGGTGATTCCATTGAGTTGTTCTCTGCCACACACACGCGCACACACACACACTTTTATCAGGAATGAGTGGGAGCAAAAGCAATAATTAATATGCCACAGCTGATTGAGAATCCAGATTTAACTTTTTCATAAAAGTCCAAACCAAGTCAAGGTGCTCCACTTTGGTCTTGTAATCAGGTTTGGTGTCACATTATACATGTCTGATTTCTGACATTTAACAAAGTCACACTGCAGCAGAGGCTCACCTGCGTCTCCAGCACACATCTGTGAAAGGGGGGGGGTGTACAGCAGCAGCCAAGAGGCAGTGCTGCTGCGCTGCTCCTTATCAGGAATGCAGAGAATTCTCAGGATGCCTCTGGCGAGGAGTGGCCTCCTTGCTTTGTGAGGAGAAAGCAAGTCATGATTTTGAAGTTATCGAATTTTCATCTATGTGTAAACTCACTGTAACGCTGCGCTATTATCCTTGTAAAAGCAGAATTTTTGAAACTATTGTGTCAAATGTCATTATAATTTCTCGTGTATAATGCAAAAGTCAATAGTGCGCATTATACATAGGGGAAAGTGGAAAAAACATTCACATTTTATAAATGCATTCCGCCATCTAGAGGTTATGAGAAAGGTGTACACTTTCATTCCAATATGCCACCACCACCCAGAGGTTATGAAAAAGGTGTACACTTTCATTTGAGTATGCCACTGCCACCTAGAGGTTATGAAAAAGGTGTAGCCTACACGTTCATTCCAATATGACGGGTATGTATGACTGCATATATATGTACAGTTGTGCTCACAAGTTTACATACCCTGGCAGAATTTGTGAAATATATATATATTTTTAAATATGACTGATAACTGATCAACAACCATCATTAATTTCTTTATGGTTATGGGTTATGTACAGTTTTTAAAGCCTGAGCTAGTGAAAGGCAATATAATTTAAGTATAAAAACAAGTAATATATTTGTGGGGGATAGAGAGCGGGCCCAACCGCAAATAGCCAAAATCTGTGAATAATTGATGTTCATTATAATTGCCATCATTTTTTTTTTTTTTTTATTTTTTTTTTTTTTTTTCTGCGTTCTGTTTATAGTGTTATGCTGTACATCTAAAATTAAATATTTCCATGTCTTTATCTCCTTTAGGACTACTTCTTTCCCAAGTATTTAAGTAAGTGATATTTTGGCATCACTCCCTACGATGTCCATCTCTACTGATCCGGTTTTGTGCTTAACCTCTTGTTGTTGCTTTTCCACTGCTGCTCAGATTGTTTGGAGAAGTTTGGAGGTTCAGCAAAGAAGAAACATGATCTGATCACATGTGTCCACAGTAGGTTACATGCCGACTTGATGTTGTATTGCTGTATGTTTTTACTTTGACCTACTTTGTCCCTCCGAATCAGATTTGCTACTATGAATAAATATCACATCATCCTCAGTGGGGCACCTAGTTTTATTGGGAGGATGCAGGGCACTGCACTGCAGTAGTGAATACAGCAGTAGGAAATGCAACAACCCAATGAACTTTAAAGTAGATTCTGCTTCCTGTTGAGCCATGTGTGTTTTGGATGAGTAACATTGCAGACTATGATGCACTGCAGTGATGCTGGACATTGGTGAATGACCTTCCTTCGTCACACACTCCGTCACTATTCAGATGCCTTCTTCATCAGAAATGACGCGCATAAAGTCTTATGTGAGTGGGGTACAAAATTTCTGCTGCATCAGTATAAAGCCAACATCCTCCAGCTTAGAGTGATGGCTGGGGATAAGGGACGTGACTCAGCTGTTGTGCATTGTGCTACCTAAAGCTCTCCTTTTTCCTCAGTTTTATATCAGCACTCCCACCTTTATCTCTTTTTTCTCCTCTGGCTTTTTTGCATGGTGGGCGATAGATTCATTATCACTCCCGAGCTAAGCATTCCTTTGTCAACAGTCAAATGATGTCATGCATACTTTTTGGCTGTATATTGGCACGTTATATATATTATCAAATTAAGAAACAGGTCTTTGGCTCTTCTTATTCAACCTACTGTGCACAGTGCACAACAACTCACGATCAGTAGCTGAAGACATCTGGTAGTTGTGTGTGTGTTATTGTTATGGTGAGACCACTGCCAACAAGCAAGTGTAATTTTTCAAATTTGATGTCAAGACTGCTGATTTTAACTGCAATTCCACTGTTTAGAAACTGTGTGGGATTCATGCACTTGTACAGACATCTGTGTCTACACTCTCACTCTGATCTCAATCTGGCATGCACAGACTTGCACAGACTCCCCTGCACCAAGAAGAAGCAAAGTTTTTGACACATATTAAACCCAAAGAACAGAACCTGTAGCAGAATACTCATATGATCTTATGAGCCACAGAGCACACTTACTGGGAAGAACTGAAGAGGGACATCTCTTGGAAGAGAGCTTAGCCAGCATTAAGATGTTTATTTTCTGATGTTCCCAACCTAAGATCTGTCCAGTGTCACTCTCATACCAAATTTGTTGTCTGCTGTTTTGTTTTTCCCACAACAAGACATTCCAGATCAATGCTCCCCTTCGCCCTGTAACTCCAGAGGCACCGTGCGCTGCGAGGACAAAAAGGGTTCCTTCCTCTGTCACTGTTTTTCAGGTTGGACAGAGGCCTTTTGTGATAAAGGTACTGTATACTGTCATCACCATGACAGATTTAATGTTGAACCTTTTGCGTGTGTGTTAGGTTAGCACATTGTTTGGCATTGTCACACGATGTCACCTCTTTGACCTAGTCTAGTGGCAGTTGTCTCTTGGCTTAACCTCACTTAGACTTTCACTTTGTATCTCATCTTTGTGTTCCATTTCTGATGTGGAGATTTTTAATAACAAACATGACAGCTTATGCTGCAGTCACAACTTTTTAACAAGTCTGATTAAATTGTATGTATATAGCACCATTTCTGAAGAAAAGTCACATTTTAGATTGTGTTCCTGATATACTGTATATAAAAAATACACAAACATTTGTAGATGAACAAATACAATTGCTAGTACAGTACTATAATAACTGGACTAGCACTCAGTGGAGCACAGACAGGTTCAAAGAATCCTAATAGTGGGTACGGAAAGTATTTAGACCCCATTAAATTTTTCCCTCTTTGTTATATTGCAGCCATTTGCTAAAATCATAAAAGTTAATTTTTTCCCCCTCATTCATGTACACACAGCACCCCACCCATATTGACGGAAAAAAATTGAATTGTTGAAATTTTTGCGGATTTATTAAAAAAGAAAAACTGAAATATCACACAGCCATAAGTATTCAGACCCTTTGCTCAGTATTTAGTAGAAACACCCTTTTGAGCTAATATGGCCATGAGTCTTTTTGGGAATGATGTACTTTACGTACCCACTGTATGTGTCTGTACTAAAGTACACACTTTTTTTGGGCACCGTGATGGTGTAGATAAACCGCTATATAAGTGCATTCCATTTAACATTTATAGAGACTCACCGCCTGCCTATGTGTTAATTATGTCATTAAGATTTCTGCATTATTCACTGACAAATTAAGGAAAGATTTTACAAATCTGAAAATTCCTGCAGTTTAACACCTTTATCTTGATCTGCACAAAAATCTCATGCTCAACATGAGAAAAAAATCTCAACATTTTTTGGAATTTTCTATTACTTCCTACCTAATTTTGATCACTAATAGATAATTGTAGCTAGAAGAAACAAATAGTAGAAAGTCTTGACAGAACTATCTTGACTTCATTTTGTAAAAAATATACTTACAGTATTTTTATTCAGTCAATTAAATGATTATTAGGTTGGAGTATAAACAAGTGGCAGATTTTCATTTGGCAATTTAACAAGGTTGACATTCATTTTCTACAATCTTAAGAGATGAACACACATTATAGCGTGTAATGAGAGAGGAAGGATGCTGTCTCCCAAGAATAAGATGAGCATAAACGCATCCACTTTTATATGTGGAAATACAAGATAAAATGTCAAAGCACTAACTGGAAAATGTGCACACTTTGAGGTGGAGGGGAATATGCTTCACAGCCACCCAATTCACACTTTTCCACCGTGACTCATCTTACCACCTTACCGAGAGTGGAAATCAAGGAGAATTCTGTCTACTTGAGTCTTTTCCACTGGAGAAGACTGAAGTCCCTAACACTAAAACAGTATTTATTACTTTCTGAGAAAAAGACCGGAGTTAGAAATGTAACATTTGACTACGTGAACCTGTGTTACTTGCACGAGCCAAAAGTAATTCAAAACACTATTTTTGCTGTGTTCACACAAACCATACTCTCAACGCCTCCCAACATATCGCCCTCCACTTTCTGGCAGATGTTGACGAGTGCAGCAATAGGAACGGAGGATGTGACCACGAGTGCAGCAACACGATGGGGAGTTACCACTGCTCCTGTCAGCCAGGTTTCATGTTGCGGGGACACCACATGTGCGTTGGTGAGCAACAAGACACAAATGTGTACAAATTGCTCTTGAGTTATATTAATCACAAACACTGCCGCTGTTGATTGTTTCCTTTGATCTAAGTTTCCTAACTGTCCACATTGTTTGCCTTTTTCAGACGTGGACGAGTGCAAAGACCTTGTTAACGCGTGCGGATCGGCTCACTGTGAGAATAACCAAGGAGGCTACGAATGTCTGTGTGACCCTGGCTACGTTTTTGACAATGGGAGCAAGAGTTGCGTGGGTAAGCATAACACGCACACACACACAAGTTTGATGCAGCTTCAATGTCAGCAGGCGTTGATGCAGCTGTGTTTTGAGTTCAGCAAAGGAATGCTCAAAAATTGGGAGAAATACTTTTTAAGTAGGTAACAGGTCATTTTTATTTTGCTGTCCTGTTAATTGATTGAACCCGGGTCCTCAGAACTGTGAGGCTGACGCTCTAACCAGACTAACCACCGTGCTGCCACATAGGACTGTTGAAGTCATCAAATCATCACACACAAAACTATGGGATAATATAATAAAAGTATATAGACTATATTTTGTCATTTTGCCATAACACATGAAAGTATAAGAAATAGTGCCCACATTATTCTTTAGTATTTTGCTTTTCTGTGTGTAAGCAGACTTTACATAACCTCAGTGTCTCTCTCGAGAATTATTAGAGTTTTATTATAGCCACAAGTCATGGCCATATAAGGTTATTCGTGTGGGGTCGAACGATAATGGCTCAGTTAACGTCAAATCCCACTTGATTCGAGTGTTGTTTACATTCCTCAATAGGCTGACAGGAAGCCAGTTCCGATGTTTTTTTTTAGATCCTTTCAGAGTTCATGTTTTGATTGAATCCTGCATTTACTTCACTTGTAACCATTTGTGCACCAGTCATCATTTGCAGCTCTCCTCTCCCCTTTCGTTATCACCTCCCAGATGTAGACGAGTGTGAGGCAAGTGTGTGTGCGGAAGAATGTGTCAACACTCAGGGGAGTTTCCGCTGTTTGTGTGACGGTCGTCAGGGCATGAAGCTGGAACAGGACCTCAGGAGCTGTAAGGTGAAATATAAATAATGAGTGTTTTGATTTGAGCTCAATCAGCCCTTAGTCCTATAAACGTTCTTCTTGTTCAGTGAAACACATCAAACAATGATGCGTGTTGTAGCTTGTCCTTAACTCGCATGAGTGACACCATGGTTGTTTTCCTGCAGGCTATAACTCCTTGTATCACAACGGCTCTAAAGAGGAACTCTCGCTCTCTCTATCTGGGTCGCATGTTCAACGGCTTGCCGGTGATGAGGCTGCGCTTCCGCCGAAGGATTAACACTGGGTGAGAAATTGTTTGGATGGACCTTTTCCTTTGTCTCCTTCACATTTAAAAGGATGAGAAAAATCTCTCACCATGGCTTTATTTACAGGGAAAATACTAGTTCCATGGCGGATTTAATCGGCCGATATTAGCCCTTTTGTTGTTTGTTTTTGCATTTTTTTGTCTTTACACATTAGCAGTTTACAACATCTATGACATTCAAATAAACATAAAAATTATCGGTCTATTTTTGCCGGTATTTTTTCCCTCTTCCTGTTGTAAAGTTAAACAAATACTGAGGCTAGAGTATTGTAAAAATGTAAGGTCGTCTTTAGAAACGTCGTTGGCTTTACTCTTTTTTTGCTCTCGCCACTGCCCATTTCATCTGTTATCGGAAGCGCTTCTCCTTCTATAATATTCGAACGTCTTCGAAATTCAAAATTTTTGGTGCGTTTTGGGGCAAAGAAAGTCCTGAGATCCCATTTCTAACACCAAGTTTGTTTTGGAATTAAATCAGGAGACAATCTTGTTTTTGTCACTTTTAATGAAATCTTTGCAAGGAGAGAGAGACAGACAGAAAGCTTCCAGTTGCTTCGCTCCTCTTTCTGACTCGAAGGAACATGGAAGAGCAACACACAGTTAAAGGAAATGGGAGGGAGACAAGGAAGAAAGGCCTATTCACACAGTTATCTTCTCCTTGAGAGAAAAGGGAGCCTTGTATAAGCCACTGAGAGGGGAGGAAAAAAACAATTTAGCTACTAGGTACATTTGAAAAAGTCATACAAGAACAAAGAACTTGAAGTAAAAAAAAAAAATTTAAAAATTACACAAACTATGCAATAATATAATAAAAGAATATGGACTATTTTGTCATAACAGGAGCCAGTGATGTGCTGGATATATGGAAAAAATACTTTGAGGAGTGGAGGAATGAGGAAAATGAAAGAGAAGGAAAAGTAGAAGTGGCAAGTGTGGTGGACCAGGAAGTAGCAATGATTAGTAAGGGGGGGGGGGGGTATGGAAGCATCTAGAAGAGGTGGCTGTGGAGTTTTTGACTAGCTTGTTCAACAGAATTCTAGCAGGTGAGAAGATGCCTGAGGAATTGAGGAAAAGTGTGCTGGTGCCCATTTTTAGGAACAAGGGTGATGTGCAGACCTATGGGACCTATAGAGGAATAAAGTTCATGAGCCACACAATGAAGTTATGGGAAAGAGTAGTGGAGGCTAGAGTCAGGACAGAAGTGAGTATTTGCGAGCAACAGTATGGTTTTATGCCTAGAAGGTAATACCACAGATGCATTATTTCCCTTGAGGTTGTTGATGGAAAGGTACAGAGAATGTCAGAAGGAGCTACATTGTGTCTTTGTAAATCTAGAGAAAGCCTATGACAGAGTACCCAGAGAGGAATAGTACAGGACATGTATGAGGGCAGCAAAAAAGTGGCGAGCTGTGCTGTAGGTGTGACAGAGGAGTTTATGGTGGATGTGGGACTGCATCAGGGATCAGCCCTGAGCCCATTCCTGTTTGCAGTGGTAATGGTTAGGCTGAAAAAGGAGATTATACTGGAATCCCCGTGGACCATCATGTTCGCAGATGACATTGTGATCTGCAGTGAAAGCAGGGAGCAGGTGGAGGAACAATTAGAAAGGTGAGGAATGAAGATTACCCGAACACAGAATATACATATGTGCATAAATGAGAGATGTGGAGGGGCAAGAGTGAGGCTACTGGGAGAAGAGATAATGAGGGTAAATGACTTAAGATACTTGGGGTCAATGGTCCAGAGCAATGGTGAGTGTGGTAAGGAAGTGAAGAAACCGGTCCAAGCAGGTTGGAACGGGTGGAGGAAGGTGTTTTGTTGTATGACAGAAGAGTATCTGCTTGGATGAAGTTTATAAGACAGTGCCAGCCATGATGTACAGAGTAGAGACAGTTGCACTGAAGAGACAACAGGAAGCAGAGCTGCAGGTGGCGGAAAAGAAGATGTTGAGGTTCTCTCTAGGAGTGACCAGGTTGGATAGGATTAGAAATGAGCTCATCAGAGACAATTATTTCTGAGATTTTTGAAAAAGATTTTATGAATTGGTAAGGTAGGGACTGTACACAGTGAAACATCATTAACAGGTATGAAAGTGGAATTTATCAATTACTGATATATATATATATATATATATATATATATATATATATACTGATAAGCAATGTACTGTGTTTTCTGTTTCTTCCATCTCTGTGTTTCTGTTTCTTCCAACTCTTCACTTTTATTTATTCTTAATTTTCATGCTCGCACTCCCTACCCTTGCGGTTGTAGTTTTTCTGCAGAGTTTGATTTCCGCACCTACGACTCAGAGGGGGTGATCTTCTTTGCCGGAGGTCACCTGAACAGCTCCTGGATAGTGCTCGCAATTCATCACGGCAAACTGGAGCTGCAGCTGAAGTACGGCATGGTCAGCAGGGTCACCAGCAGCGGACCCGTCGTCAACGATGGCCAGTGGAGGAAGGTTGGTCCTTTTGATCCCAAGTGGACTCGTCTGCTGTGTCGCTCAGTTCCGATTGGAACTGCCTGCTGTGTTTACTGTTTCCTAACCAGATTTCGGTAGAAGAGCAGGGGCGGAGTCTTGTCATCAAGATTGACAGGGAGGCAGTCATGAAGATTGCGGTGAACGGTGATCTGTTCACACTGAAGAAAGACATGCATGAGCTCAACCTGACTGTGGGAGGAGTCCCTTTTAAGGAAAGCAGCCTCGTTAGCAAGGTCTTGCTTTTTTTCTACCGTTTCTTCATTAAAGCGCTGCCTGTTCAACTCGACCTCTGCTGTTGCTTATAGGTGAACCCTCGTCTGGACGGCTGTATGAAAGAGTGGCGCTGGATGACTGGAGAAGACCGGTCGATGCAAGAAAGCATAATGACAAATGAAAATATTCAGTGTTTTAGCACAGAGAATCCGGGAGCGTATTTCCCTGGCACAGGCTTTGCTCTCTTCAACATCAGTTATGGTGCGCAGTGTGTGTGGTGAGTGTGTACACTGTAAATGTTTAAAATGTTTGTTTATCAAGCCTTGTTTTGTTCATGCTTAGAGTCACAGAACCTGAGTGTCCAGTTAACTCTTTATCCAACTACTGCTATCGGGGTGCTCTTCGCTCTCGTTCATGAAGATACTGTCCCTCTCTCCATCTCTCTGGCTGACTATCACCCTGGTACCGATGAGTGGAGAGACGTAAGTACAAGTGAAGTGAATGGCAAACCATTTTTGAATGTCTTATGAATGTTTTAATCAGAGAATAAACTGTGTTTTTAGTTTGTTCTGGTAACAGCACGAGGCATGATCCTTGCCAGCTCACCAGCGCCCCTCTGTGATGGCGAGAGTCATGAAATCGAAGTGAAGATCTCAGGCAACCGCACCCAGCTCTTTGTCGACGGGGTGCCTGGACGTAGCGAAGATGCAGAGGTCGACCTTCTTTCTTCGTCCAGCACCTTCATTGGAGGCCTCCCTGGTGAGCATAATACATGAGTCATGAGTAGGAATGCTTGTTTGCGTAAAGGAGGAGTTAAACATCACGCTCAAGATAACAATCTTGGGATGAAGGAGTTTAGGCAGTATTGGTGGTTCTTTTTAGGTATTAAAAGAGGCAGACATGCAGTGTTATCCATCAATCCCTTTTTTTTGTCCTTTTGTTAGCATCGTTAGTCGTGGGTAAGCCAGAGACTATTCCATCTGACTGGGTGAGAAGCAGGTCGCACCCTGAACTTGTCAGTAGCCAATCACAGGGCATACATTGTATTGCCAAAAGTATTCGCTCACCCATCCAAATAATCAGAATCAGGTGTTCCAATCACTTCCATGGCCACAGGTGTATGAAATCAAGCACCTAGGCATGCAGACTATTTTTAAAAACATTTGTGAAAGAATGGGTCGCTCTCAGGAGCTCAGTGAATTCCAGACAATTGGTACACCACGACCCTAATGTGGATAAGCGGTAAAGGAAATGGATGGACAATTGGTACATACCTCCAAACTTCATGTGGCCTTCAGATTAGCTCAAGAGCAGAGCGCAGTGAGCTTCATGGAATGTGTTTCCTTGGCCGCTGCATCCGAGACATACATCACCAAGTGCAATGCAAAGCATCGGACGCAGTGGTGTAAAGCACGCCGCCACTGGACTCCAGAGCAGTGGAGATGTGTTCCCTGGAGTGACGAATCACGCTTCTCCATCTGGCAATCTGATGGACAAGTCTGGGTTTGGAGAATGGTACTTGTCTGACTGCATTGTGGCAAGTGTAGAGATTGGTGGAGGGGATTATGGTGTGGGGTTGTTTTCCAGGAGCTGGGCTTTGCGCCTTAGTTCCAGTAAAAAGAACTCTGAATGCTTCAACATACCAAGAGATTTTGGACAATTCCATGCTCCCAACTTTGTGGGAACCTTTAGGAGCTGGCCCTGTCCTCTTCCAGCATGACTGTGCACCAGTGCACAGAGCAAGGTCCACAAAGACATGGATGACAGTGTCCGGTGTGGATGGACTCTACTGGCCTGCACAGAGTGAACCTTTGGGATGAATTGAATTGGAGCGGAGACTGAGAGCCAGGCCTTCTTGTCCAACATTAGTGTGTGACCTCACAAATGAGCTTCTGGAAGAATGGTCAAAAAATCCCATAAACACACTCCTAAACCTTGTGGAAAACAGTTCCCAGAAGAGTTTAAAATGTTCTAACTGTCTCGGGTGGACCGATGTCATATTAAACCCTACGGATTAAGAATGGGATGTCACCTAAATTCATATCTGAGTCAGGGCAGATGAGCGAATACTTTTGGTAATATAGTGCATCCACACCTGCGCACAATTCAGGGTCTTCAATGAACCTAACATGCATGTTTTTAGAACGTGGCATAAGAAAACCAATGTATCAGTACCAGGGGCATCATGCAAACTCCACACAGGAAGGCTGGAGCCAAGATTCGAACCCCAATTTCAGAACTGTGAGGTGGATGTGCTAACCACTTTCTCACTGTGCTGCCTTTGCAGGTTAAAATAGTGTTTTATTTATACTGTATGTAATTTTAACATTCCCAACCCCTGACCTTGCATACTTTCAGCCAATCAGATATTTCTCCAAAAATTAATGAATTAATCGGCATCTTAATCGGTTATCGCAATTTTACTCATCTAAATATTGGCGTTATTACTGAATATTTCAGTATTAAAAACACACTGTGATATTCCACAGGACACAAGTCAAAAAAGGGATATACATAAACGGTTATTGAAAATGTTCACCAAGGTCACATTTTTTCATAACGCCTGTGGATGCCAGTCTTTTAAAAATATCAGTCTGCATGTCATGTGGACAAGGACATTAAAGGTTCACTTACACTTTGAGTGTTGTTACTTCTTCCTCAGATGTTCCCCTGGTTTCCACACTGGTGTCGGCGCCCTACAGCGGCTGTATGAAGGTCACAGTGAACAGACAAACTCTGGACCTGGACCAGGCGATCCAGAAACACAACGAAATCCGCTCCCACTCCTGCCCCCTGCTGGATTCAAACCAGTGACCTTGCACAGCGCTCTGCTAAAGCAAATCCGGAAGCAGGAGAGATTCTTTCCAGAATATTTATAAGATCAAGCCTTGAGTAGTGAGGAGACTTATTAGATTGAAATGTCACAAAATCTAAAGCAGGTGTTGTGGTCACCCTGTTCCTTTCTCTTGACTGACAATAGTGCTTGCTGCCTGGAGGTACTATAGCGAAGACATTTTGCATATCTTAAAAAAAAATAATAAGTCGACAATGTCCACTTCATCGGTCATAAAACAGCGGATGAAATTATTCGTCTGTCACATCACCTTATAAGCCCTCAAGAATATGTGAGGCCCAGTCCACCTGGTGTTACAAAACAAAAGGTAGGCTGAATATCTTGTGGTCCTGTTTTGCTTGCTACAATGTTAACGGTGACCCAAAGCAGCGTACTGTCCAACTTGATTTTCATCCACTTGTTTTGTTTATTCTCGAAATCCTTTGCACATTGTTGCAGGTAGATGTGGTATGCAACATGAAGCCATAGTCACAAGTCACTCCACCTGCTCCATGTCTACCTGCTACCTTAAAAAAAAAAAAAAAAATCTACCTTGTGCCTACTTCAGCGCTCTAAAAACTGTGATATCTGTCACAGCTACAACACCCTGATCTCTAAATGACAGCCAACCCAAGGTGCACTTTTCATTTCCGATTGTGCACAGAGGCCTCAAATCTTGTATTTCAGAACCACCTTACTGCTAAAGACACCATAACCTGGTCCGACAATGACAGATTCATCACAGAAACCCAGGGAAGGAGGAAGAGGCTGAATCTGCAATAGAGAGAGGGCACTGTATCCAAAGTATCCTACAAGCTACTGAGAGGAATACAAGTGCGCTGTATTATACTGAGTATGTAAATAATGTGACTGTGCAATGCTTTATAGAAGGACAGAAACCCATCATACTATAGGTTCACTGAGGTAATCTTTGCATCAAAGTTAAACAAAAAACTTATAGTCTCAACTTGCTGTTCTTCATCCCAAATAGAGCTGTGATTCTCTCAAAAACATGATTAAGAGCAATAGTCAGAAACGTATTAGAATGTTACAAATCATTCTTTAATTCTTCATTTTGTAGGTGCTGAATAAACCAAAATACAGAAAAAACAAAGAATGCGAGACTGGAGCATTGTGTTTATCCAAAGGGCTCCAGTGTTATTTTGGCTTGTACCATTTTATAGGTTTCTCATGAATGAATGCCAGGATACCTGGATACTTTTTTGTGCTTTTTTTTAATTATTTTTTTAAATCATGTGTTGTAATTTTCAATGATTTTCTTTTTTTTATCAGCTCAGTGTACAATGCTACAATTTTAAGTTTTAGTAGTCCTGGGTGAAAGTTGTATTTAAAAGCAAAATAAAGACAGTTCTATGAGCGTCAAGAGTAAAGTTGTATTTTTCTAACACTGCTCTCGATTATGTGCTACGTACTCAATGTTCACACAAAGTACATCTACTGATATTAACACTGCAAGTAGTGCTACAGGTAACACTTTTCTGTCTTAATAAACTTTAAATGACACAATCATTAAAATGCAATGTAGCAGCCACAGTGTGGTTTATCCTCACATTCCTGTTGAAAGAAAGCCCTTATTTGTAGTGCATTCATGGTATTGCAATAGCACACAGGGATACCTGCTAAGAAACTGGCTATAACAAGCAGATGTCAGTCATTTGGTATACTAATGTTGGAGGCCTATTCAATGCACATGAACTATGTTCACTACTTATATCAACAGACATTTTGCACCCTTCTAGCAGCAGAGAGGAGCTCACTGACTTCTGCGTCTGCACCCGGCCGTCGAGCGACCGTTTTCTAAGGTGGACTAATTCAAGACAAATACTGCGGTTTTTGGTGGGGGCAGAGAGCTCAGTAGGCATAAGGTGGAGGTTTCTCAAAGGGGCTGTGTGAGGATCCAAAGAGAACCGGCGCATTGGGCGTAAGCATGAATCCTCCTGGTTCCTGGGTACCTCCCTGCTGTAGCAACTGGGTGGCACTTTGTGAGGGTGGCTGACTCTGGGTTTCATCAGAAGGACAGGACGTGCCAACAGGACCTCCCTCAGGGATCATTTGCGGGGTAGCAGGTCCCTGGAAACTGCTGTTAGACTGGAGAAAAGGTGTTGTAGGATAAATGTCATGAAGAACTACCGGTAGGTACTTGCTAACCACTTTATTAGGTTCACCTGTACATTCATTCCTCTTTTGCAAAAATAAAAAGACTAACCACTTTATTAGGTACACCTGTACACGCCGTCTTTGCAAAGATAAAAAGGTTCGGCTGTGACTCCTACCATGAGAAAGGTGTTCATGTAACAATATGTTTATTAATGTGGTGGTAGTTTGCAGTGATGTAGAAGAGTACTGCATTATATTAAGTGCATTTTCATAGAATCCTGTTTGCATGCGTGCATTTATGGACTATGTAGTGTATGTAGCAGGTTCAATATAACAGACGGGATAATGGAATTTTTTCCTTGGGGCGACTAGGATGAGTTTTTCTTTTTTTTTTTTTTTTTTATAAACAATGAAACATTTCATGCCCTAAAAATCACAAAAGACTTGTGGTTCTGGGGATAAGGCCAGATGAAATGTCAAACCATCCTCTTGAGTTTAGGAATGTCTCAACAAAGTTTCATTCAAAATGCCTTGAATGAATCTTATTTTTTCATTCTGCACTTGGAATAATGCTATTGCTTGAGTTGTGGCCTGGTTATACTGTCATACTACTACACAATGCGACAATTTGCACTTTCAGGACTCTGAGCAAGCTCTTGGGTCCTCTGTTACCCACCTGCGCTGGTCCTGGATAGTTGGGGTAGGCAGGGAGATTCTGCCCTGGAGGGCAGAAGCCAGCGTAGGTGAGCATGTGCTGGGTCGGGTTGTACAGGATGTGTGGTGGTGGCGCTGGGCTTGGAGCCACTGGTGCGGTGGGCTTCTGCTGCAGGGAACAGTTTCAAGTCGAAGTGGAGGATAAGCGTGTGACAGAGATGCAGGGTTACAACATGGACTGGGCACCATTATTCACACACTGTGAGCCTTTCATGTCAATTCGACAGTTATTTACCACATACTGTACCTTACAGTAACAGTAATACAGTAATAACTAGTTTTCACTGCATTGTGGGAATTTGACTGACGTCACACAGAGTTACTGTAATTTTGCATGCAGCAGAATTGTGACGACGTGTGCTCCCGGCATGCATTGCGCCATAAAATGTTGAACTGTTGCCATAATAAAGACGCTAATCCTTCATGTTCATGAACGATAAGGATTAACGTAACATTGATCATGTGTGTTTATGTTACCCATCGTTTGTTGAATGTGTGTCTTACATGAAACCCTGACTGTGGGGTGTGTGCAATAGAGTGACATCCCGGTCAGTTCTGCTTATATACGTCTTCAGTAACCCAAAAATAGCTCCTGTGTACTCTGTGGAACTCATCAGCACCACAATGACTAGAAACATTGATTTGACACTGTTGTCAGTAAGTATTATAATCAAATTGACTGTAAAAATCCTACAAAATGTTTCTGCCATGTTTTTTTGGAATGTGGGAGGAAAATGGAGTCCCTGGACAAAACCTATGCAAGAACTTGCCAACTCCAAACAGAACTGCTTTCTTTTAAATGTGTATTTAATAGTTAATACAGAGTAATAATGTGTTTGTGAAACTAATGTCTATAAATAAACTTAATAATTTCCTTGGAGTGTGTGTGTCTGTACATAGAACAGTGGACGACTGGTTAGCACATCTGCCTCACAGTTCTGAGTCCTGGGGTTCAAATCCCGGCCCGCATGTGCTCCTCGTGTCTGTGTGGGTTTTCTCCAGGCACTCCGGTTTCCTCCCACATCCCAAAAACATGCATGGTAGGTGGATTGGAGACTCTAAATTGCCCGTGTGTCCCGCCTCCCGCCCGAAGATAGCCGGGATGGGCTCCAGCGTGCCCGCGACCCCAGTGAGGATAAGCAGTAAAGAAAATGGATGGATGGATGCGTGCTTGTACTCTCACTCTGTACTTTAGTAGAAGTACAATACAGTTGCAGAGCAGAAGTACAGACTCCACTCCCGTATTTTAGTAAAAGTAAAAAAAACTACAGACTGAAATGAAACCTTCTTTGCACACAAAATAGTTTCCCTCTTATTAGTGCTCAAACTGAAAAGAAAACATGTCATATGTTGTTACTTAAGAGCGAGCTAGTGTTGGCTTGACTTTTATTTGATCACTGTTCTTTGTGAATGTAGTAACAAAAAGTTCCTTTTGTTACCTCCCACCAGTGCTTTTTGACTTCCACGACAGTATTGCCAGCCCGATGGTTTGCTTGGCGAGTGGCTAGTGGTGTGACTGGCAAAGACCAACAGACCTGATATACATTGGCTCTTTGGTACTAAATCTTGAATTTGCTGTTCGTTTCAAAGCCACTTTAGTCACCATTCCTTGGACTGCTCACCATGTCCTTGTAGGCTCCGAGGATGGCGGCAGCGATGATTCCCAGGAAGAGGCCGGTCACGTTGAGGACCACTGAGGCCCACAGCAGACGATGGAGGTGGATCACATCCCAACAGCTGTTGACCCCAGTGAACTCAAAGTACTGAGGGTGGTACTCTGTGCTGTAACACACAAAATGCGCATCATTCAAACAAAAATGTCAGTTGAAACTGTTTTTTGTGTTATTTTTTTTTTTACACCGGTTACATTTTAGTCTATTATTTAATGTATATATAACCATCATAACCATTGTATAAGAAATAGAAAGGAGATGTGTGATATGTATAAAAATGAATGCAAGTTACCTCTCACAGTTATGAAGGTAGCAGCAGTAGCAGGTGTTGCTTCTCAGCTTCAGCTTGCAGGCTTTGTTGAATGAATGACACGTCACCTGAAAGTTTGGCGGATTGAAGCGGTTATTCAGAAAGATCTGATGAGTTCAATGCTTTATTTTGTCATATGCAGTCATAGATCTTTTAAAGTTTTTATTTTATTTTATTATTTTATTTTTTTTATACTGTAGTTTTAGTTTGCATTAGTGTAAACCTTCTTGCAACAGAATGGGAGCTGTTTCTAATATTTTGGCAACAGCTTTCCATTTGTTTGTATAACAGTTTTTGAAAGGCGCTATATGAATCAAAGCTATTATTATTATTATTATATACATGCAGTAATGTCAGTCAAGCACTAGATGTCACTGAATTGAAACCTTTGCAAGGAGCTTGGCGTACAGTACTATAATACATTTCACACATCACCCAAAAGTGTAGTTTACAATGCAAAATTGCAATTGGCCATACTCTATAATGTGTTAAAAATACTAATGGAAGTATCAAAAGCAGATTTATGTCGTATTTTTCATAAACATTATTCAATATTCCATCATGACAAACATCATGACAAAGTGTGCGTGTGTGTGTGTGCGTGCGTGCGCGCGTGTGTAGCTTCACCTCAGTATAGTAGCTGTCATAAGCATAGCCAGAGCCGCTGGTGTAAAAGTCACACATGTCCTCTTGCAAAGGTCTGATGTCCTGTGGGAGGATTACAAGAAAGAAACAACCCGCATGAAAAGTAGACTTCCGACTGCTGGCCAAACAATCACAAATATTTTCTGCAGTACAAGTGTCACACTTGCAGCTTTCGAGTTTTGGGGGAAGTGCACCGTGCACCTTAGTGTGAATGCAGCGGTTTTATGGCTAACGCTGCAGATTACCAGCAGACCGCCTGCACCAGCATGACAGAATGAACGAGGTCATTAAATGATTTCATTGTGTGAGGCTTGAAGGAGCAATGAATATAAATTCTACTGTCCTGTGAGGCTGTGAAGGGGCTTTGATCAATATCAGCGAATTAGTGTCAGAAGCTGAATGGTTACTGAATCCTTACTCATTAAATACATTTTATCTTTCACTGGGTTACAGTTTTTCTCAACTGCTAAACCACATTTCTTGAAACCTCCACCCATTTTCTCAATACCTTAAACACAAATCCCAAAATTCAAGCAACATTCACAAAACCCCTGACTCTTTCTGCAAAACCAAACTACTGACTCAAAACTCACCCCCAGTCAATCAAAATGAAAAACCCACTGAACAGTCATTACACACGACATTGAAAAAAGGAAAACACAATCACCAGATCATAAATCTACAGGAATAATCTGGGTTTTTCACAATAGCAATGCATTTTGCAAACCAAAGCAAAAATCCCACTTAGCACTTGAAGTTAAAAAAAATAATAATTAAAAATATATATCTTTTTTTGTTTAGAAAGATAAAGTACTAGGCCTAGGAGTATAAAATTGATGTATTGAAATACCTTTTTGTGTACAACTACGTATAGACTCATACTGCAATCATGTACGTAATATAGAAAGCAATAAGGCCTACTTGTTCATATCTCTGAATCTTCGGGCTGTGGTGGACAGTGAATGTGCTTAGGTTGGACTGCACTCGCTGCATTCCCGCTTTTCTTATTGTCAAATCTGCAAAAGTTGCCCGTATTTCATCTGAAATACAGTGTATAATTGTTCTTTCTCTTATAGCTCTTCTCTCTCGTCTTCCTCCTGGATCACTTCTTACTCTGCCTTTGTCTCTCTGATGATCTCTATCCATAGTGAAACTTCAGCAATCATTGCTCACTAACCTGGCTTACATTGGTTTCTTCACGTCATTAGCCACAACTGTGATCAATTTTGAGTTGCTGTGCTTTAACTGAATTTGACTTTTGCTACGTGCGCTTATCATCATGCAACACAAGTTCATCAGAGTGCAGAATGTGTTTTAGTGGGTGAAAATATGTTCATGATTGTTTCTAACTAGGTGAAAAGTACCTAAGGTTCCACTAAAAGAGTGACCAATTCAATAAGTTGGTTCAGGGCACTGAGGATTTGGTTCAGACAACAGGGTTTTGGGTTTTCGCAATTGAGAAATATTGTAATGGGCCAGGGGGTGAGAATAGAAACATGAGGTCCACGGACATATTTAAGTCGCCGGTGAATGAAAAAATGTGTAAATATATGATGACTTTAGCCTTCTCCACTACCACAGCAGTTTGAATGTGTGAAGTGTTGGTCAAAAAAGAAAACAATTTTACGTAAGGGAGGGAAACAGAACGGCACCCATAAATCACATTTAAAAAGGTAAATTCAGAATCAGAATCATCTTTGTTTGCCAAGTATGTCAGAAACAGGCAAGGAATTGGTCTCCGGTAGTTGGAGACGCTTTCGTACGACAACACACCGTCAATTGACAGAGAATACTTTTGAGACATAAAAACATAGTCACTGAGCAACAAAAGGTTACTAGTAATGTGGTAATGCCGATATTTTGTATTTATTTTTTGACAATTGTGCAAAATGATGCCGAGTCCTCTCGCAATTTAGAGCAGTTTGAAATGACTAATAGAACAATAGTCTGGTACAGTGACCATTGTGCAAATGGCGCAGAGACTTCCAGAAATGTATGCAGTTTAAACTGAGTAGTAGTGCGATAATCTGAAACAATATCAATTATGCAAATGGTGCAGATACTTTTCAAGCACTACAGTGAGTGCACGAATAATGTATAATTGGCCCGACAGAGATGTGGCTAAAATCTCCAGACAAAATTGGTAGCATGATTCTTAAACAGACGTAGTGGAAATTCAGACATAGTTAATCAAATCATTTAAGGAAGGGCTAAATAATTGACTTTTCTGTTGCTTGGATGAATATGGCACAGACATGCACTTTTGGCGGGTGAAATGATTTATTTTCTTGACCCAAAATAATCATTGATGCTCTTGTCCCGAACCAAAGGCTGACATTTGAGTTGCTCTGATTTGTACGTGAAGAGGCAAATTGGGATGGTGGTGATAATTATACGTAGACATTTTCCTTCTTTCTGATACTTACAATAAATTCTGACGCGATGATCCCATCCACGATGGCACAGAAGAAGGACGCAATAACTCCAATGCTGATGAAGATAATGGCAGCCATGAGCTTGAAGAGAACAGATGTGCAACGAGAGAAAAAATGCATTGTATAATATTGTGAAAAGTTATATAGCAACACAAGTAACAGTTACTTTTATTTCATGCTAGGCCAGTAAAAAATACTGTACACACAGATATAATATTGCTCTGTGTGACCTGATTAGTCAGTGGCTGTAGAAAAACTGCAGGATGAGAATGGAAACATATGATGCCACGCTCTGCCAAAGCATAGGTGCTTTGAGGGTAATTTATGGGAAACGTGGCTTCTTCTTATAACTATGGACACATGCACACGCACACACACACACACACACACTTTGTTCTGAAACCCCAGCTGCCCTGTTGTAGATGTCCAATTATGAACTTCGTAATAATATTTGTATATCTCAGCATCATTTCCTGACACTGTTCAATCACCCTTCTAGAACAGTGCTTTCTGTGCTTTTAATAACTGACTTTAAAATACTTTGTGGGATCATTTGCATTTATATGAAATGTATTGATGTACAACAGAGCTTTTTCATAAACATATAGAATTGATATGACAAATTATTGTTTTAGAGGAGCGCTGTCAATTAGACAACACAAATGCTTGCTGTTGTAGAAGGGATGATGAGAAGAAGTTATTATATCTGAGCTATATTACTGGTTGGCATTATATTTTTTAACTATGCCTTTTGAGATTGATTATCTTGGATGTTATTTCACACATTTTATTATATATTATATTTGGGGTTACGTGCATATGTCCCCCCCAATGACCTTTGAAAAGACAATTTCACAACCCAACTGCATTCTAATTCTGGAAAAAGGGTTTTCAATATCAGTGTTCCAGCATGTTTGTTGAATAAAAAAACTCAACATTATCTTGAAGGAGGTTCCTGCAAGGGTTTAGTGCATCTACACAGAGGCATGTTTCCAATATACAGTATCACATTTCATAATTAAAACTGTAAGGAGAGTCATTGTGCCAGGGGGAAAAAAAAACAAGAAAACACTGTTATTCATTCCTGCTGGTGTTACTGTATTCTCATAGCAAATCTTTATTGAACTGAGACCATTTCTGTTGTGATTTGGCGCTATTGAAATGACGACTGGTGCAGACGGTAATTGTTAACCCTTCATTGACGCTCAGAATGCTTTGCGACTGCAAACTTTATATTACATTGTATTACTTTTTCCGTCGGCACATTTGCCGACTGGTTAGCACATCTGCCTCACAGTTCTGGGGACCGGGGTTCAAAGGCCCCGCCTTTGTGGAGTTTGCATGTTCTCCCAGTGTCTGCGTGGGTTTTCTCCAGGTACTCCGGTTTCCTCCCACATCCCAAAAAGGGGGTTGATTTCCGACTCTAAATTGCCCGTAGGTGTGAAAGTGAGTGCGAATGGTTGTTTGTTTCTATGTGCCCAGCGATTGGCTGGCAACCGGTTCAGGGTGTACCCCGCCTCTTGCCCAGAGTCAGCTGGGATAGGCTCCGGGACGCCCACGACCCTAGTGAGGATAAGCGGTAAAGAAAATGGATGGATGGATGGATGGATAGATTACTTGTTCCATCGATTCTGTCCACATACAGTATTTACCGTACACGCTAAAACATGAGTAAGCCTGTGGTAAACCACTTTAAGCTTTCTTTGTTGTGATATTACGACAAATGTCTAAAGCTTATTACTACTGATCAAACTAAAGAAAGTGATCCATTGTGTCAGATGGTTGCAGCTCTGTGTCTTACATGAGAAGGAAAAACATAAACAGGATTACTGTTGATTGAATGAAAGCACATACAGTATGAAAGACATGAAAATAAAATAATTTTCCGGGTGGGTTTTTATCTGACCTCGGCCCAGACTCTCCACTTCATTAGCTGTTTCAATGCCTCGACTTTTATGTGCTCCAAATGGGAAATGAGGCCAGCAGCACAGACAATAGAAGCTGACAAATGCATGACTTCACATTAGCTTAGCACCAGCTGTCGGCACATAAAACTCATCCACGTATTCCAAACAGAGCCTCTAATCTGCCTTCATATGCATAGATGAGGGATGCAAAGCAGCAAGTAAAAAGAAGTAAGGAGTGCAAGTTGTCTTTAGGAAAAGATGTTTTGTATGATACAAAACTAAAGTCAAGTCAAGGTCTTTTTGCAGTGCTCACTGTTCCAGTGGCAGACCGCCACTGTTAATAAGAAGTGAACATGCCATTGCATGTTGGTTAAAATACTGTCCTGCTCTTCATGCTGCAAGGTGACCAGGAGGACTTTTGTCCGTGAAATATAGTGAGGATGTCCAGAAGAGCCTTTTAGAAGTGAGAACAGAACACCAGCTTGGTGAAGCGTTTAGTCATAAAGTAAAAGCCACTGCGTCTAAAAGGAGCCAGCACCATGAGTTCAAATGGAGAGCTAGTTTCTCTTTATTTTTTTCAAAGAGAGAATTTCATGCTTTTGGATGTCCTGGTCAAATCAAATTAGGACTGTATGAGTCAGTCTATTAATTTGTAATATTTACAAAATGTGAAATGTACCTTCAAAACATAACTACCGTATTTTCACGACCATAAGGCGCACTTAAAAGTCTTAAATTTTCTCCAAAATGGACGGGGCGCCTTATAATGCGGCGCACCTTATATGTGACTTTGATGAGCGCTCCGCTTGACTGACTGGGAGCATTTCCTGCCGACAGGCTGCTTATATAGAGGAAAAGCGGACGTGGCTGAGGACAGCATGCAGACGTAAAGGGGACGCTAAAGGCACGCCCCCAGTAGGTATATAGCGCCGGGGTGTGCATTGTGCAAAACAACATCGGTTTGGCTAAGGACCCCCGAAAATGGCACCTATGAAAAGACGCGCTTAAGAAGCACAGTCTAAACTGCAAGCTGTCAGTTACGCGGAGGAACATGGGAATCAAGCAGCTGCGAGAGAATTCAAGATCAACAAATCCATGGTTCGCAAGTGGAGGAAGCAGGAAAACGAGCTCCGCCAAGTCAAGAAGACGAAGCTGAGTTTCCGCGGAAATAAGGCGAGGTGGCCCGAGTTGGAAGACCAACTTGAGCATTGGATTAATCAGCAAAGAACAGCCGGGAGAAGCGTCTCTTCAGTCACCATTCAACTGAGAGCAATAACGCTTGCAGAAGAAATGAAAATCGAACATTTTCAAAGAAGTCCGTCTTGGTGCTTTCGTTTTATGAAACGGCGCCATCTATCCATCCGGGCAAGGACTACCGTGGCGCAGTAACTTCTGGCGGATTACAAGGAAACGCTGGCCATCTTCCGCTCCTACTGCAGTAAAAAGATTGCCGACAAACACATCCAGCCCAACCACATCACCAACATGGACGAGGTGCCGCTCACTTTTGACATCCCGGCTAACCACACTGTAGAGAAGAAGGGGACCACCACGGTAGCGATACGCACAACGGGGCACGAGAAGTCGCCTTTTACTGTTGTGCTTGGTGGCCAGGGTAATGGACAGAAACTGCCACCTATGGTGATTTTTAAGAGGGAGACGCTGCCTAAAGAAAAGTTTCCAGCCGAAGTCATCGTTAAGGCCAATCATAAGGGCTGGATGGACGAGGAGCCGCTGTGAAAAACCAAGCGCAACTAAGACTGGGAGGCAACGCCGGGCGAGTTACACCACAATTTGTGAATGGATTGTGGATGCCTGGACTAAGGTATCTGCTTTGACCGTTGTCCGAGCTTTCGCGAAAGCCGGCATCGTTGCTGAACAGTCCCCTGGCAATGAAACTGACTCTGACAATGACGAGAGGGAACCCGGCATGTTTGATGGAGAACTTGCCCAGCTGTTCATTTCGGATAAAGAGGATGAGGACTTTGATGGATTTGTGGATGAGGATTGATCAAAAAAATAATGTGAGTACATTGTTAAATACTCCCGCTGCCTTTTTAAAAACATTGTTTTAGCGTGCATGCATGCTACCATATGTTTTAAGCTAGCGTATGTTTTACTATGCCTGCGCCCAATAATACGGTGCGCCTTATGTATGTGTTAAATACAGAAATAGACCCCGTAACTGAGGCTGCGCCTTTTAATACGGTGCGCCCTACGGTCGTGAAAATACAGTAATGTACAAATACAGTTTGTCTCCTCTTTGAGATCGCAAATAATTATTCAGTGTCAATTATTGAGCGGAAATGTCACTGGATTGGATCTAAAACAGCCTTTATCGGATTCATTCATTCTCTTCTCCTTACTGCATTGGGCAGCCGTGGCCCAATGTTTAAGATCATCGCCTGCCACCGTGGGGGAGAGGGTCAAACAGGCTGTGTCCAGGATGTATACGGTCAGCCGCGATCCGACCCGCACGTCCTGGAGACGTACTGGTCCTGGATGAATGGGAGCCTACAGTCGATCACCTTCTCTGCGCCACACAGGCAGTGCGCTGCAGTCTGTGGCTGTCCCTGGCAGTGGCACCGGCATAGCGGCTGCATGGCTGTCTATAACTGCACCAGCATCTTGGCTGGCAGCTTAAATTTCCACAGCTGTCGTAGGAAGAGCATCCTCTGCTGGGCTTTTTTGGTGAGGAAGCTGATGGTCGGCTGCGGGTGATGTTGGCGCCCAGGAAGCGGAAGGAGTTCACAATGGAGAGCGAGGAGTCTGTGAGGGAGCACAGTGGGGCTGTGACTTTCCTGAAGTCCACGATCATCTACTTAGTTTGCTGGGTGTTAAGCTCCAGGTTGTTGTGGTTTCACTAGGATGCCAGCCAGTCCAACTCCCACCTGTAGGAAGACTCATCAACGTCCAAGATAAGGACGATGAGGGTGATGGTGTTGTCTGCAAACTTGATCAGTTTTACGGGTTGATGGCTGTAGGTGCAGCACTTGGTGTACAGGGAGAAGAGCCAAGGGGAAAGTACACAGCCCTGAGGGGATTCTGTGCTGATGGTCCATCCGAGTGTCCGAGACAGTCTTCCCCAGCTGCGCATGCTGCTTCTGGTCCCTGCTTCTGTCCACCACCTGCAGAGGGAGTCAGGCACATTGAGCTGGGAGAGGTTGTCACGAAGTAGGGCTGGGAGATAGAGTTGAAGGCAGAGCTGAAATCCAGGTTCCCGGGGAGTTTGGTGGTGGTCGGAGGGGCCGTAGGCACAGAATGGCAGCCATGCTTCCGTCAGACCGCCCAGGGCAGCTGTGACTACACAAGTAGCTTACCACCACTAGGGTGTGACTGTGCAATGAATGACTAACACCGGGAACACAATTTTTGTTGAGTTAGGTCTGACAGCTGTTTTTAACAAATTATTTTGGGTGCGGAATCCAAAACGGATCTCAGTTTTTCTCTTTCACGTCAAGTTTTTGAACTATAGATCTATGAAACATACTGTACTTAACAGCTGGGAAGTGCTTGCTGTATAAAACTTTTCAAATATTGACATACAATGAGATATGAAAGAAGCAGACATGACTGCAATGTTTATTTTACACTATTATGTTTTACAAAGGATATGGCACAAATCCTCTTAATTCCTACTATGCTAGCTTTCTGTTTCCAGATATTGATAGTACTGACCTATTGGGAGCTGCACACACCTCTCACCGCACTGTCTCAATTATGACTGCACCGAAAAGTTGCCACGTAGCTGTAGATGAGTCCAATCGTAATCAGCTGGCAAGTCTTACTACAGCTAATCAGTGGGATTTTGCTTATGTGGAGGGTAAGCTGTGGAGAAAAATACTTACTATATATTGTAAGTCGTGTGCATTATTATACAATGCGCTGCAGTGTTTCCCCTAGGTTGAGAATTTACTTGTGGTGGTGGGCTGGACGGTGCAGGGTGCCGTTGTGGTGTTTGATAAGCACATTCAAAACAATCTAGTCAAAGAAAGATTTATTAACTATGCTTGTTTATTGCACATATGCAACAATATCATTTCCTCTTGGTGTGGCCCGGAATGAGATGGCTCGAATGACTGCCGCCATTGAAAAATCTGAAACATTACATTTTCTACTAATAATACTAACAAGGGCATTTTTCTACAAAAGAGTCAAGGTTTCGGTCACAAATTTCAATTCAATCCAAGCAGGAACTTTTTGTTTGTGTACACGAGCAGTGTTCTGTCGTTCTGACACGCTTTGATCATACCTCGAACATGGCTAGAAACCTAAAAAATGTAGTAAAATGTGTGGATGTTGCATACAAGTTGGTGAATAAGTGTGAAATATCAGGGAGAAAAAGAAGTTTATATTGAAGTGAAACTAGCACTTCAAAACAAAGGCATACATGACAAGTTGATGAACTGAGTCAATTTAGTATGTAATATTTCTAAATACATATTCACATAATCATATTTAATTCATATTGTATATCTCCAGTGGTTTGGTTGATGCAGTAAGAGGATTGCATTACATTTGTGCGTGTTAAAGAGATGTTGAAAGCACTAAAAGATTCTTTTCGAGGCCCAGTAGGCCTACAGTAGTTGAACTCATCACTGCTGTTCACACCTCAAATCATATCTTGACCAAAACAAGTGTATGAAGTCCTAAATGCATGAAGATGCTTCATGCTGCACAGCTCTTGTTACTTGGGTACATGTAGGTGTTCCTTAAAGAGTAACCTGGCAGCTCTCCTCTTACAGCGAAAGCCTCTGCCTCAGGAGGGAAGCGGACACCTGTATGATGCCACATGGGCCACAGCCAGCATCATTAAAGTTTCAAAACACATGCACGGCAAATGACAGCATAAAGGGGTGAATATCCACAGCACATACTGTACTTGCGTTAAAGATACAACTGTGTTTTGCATTTGGGAGATGATTCAGCAGTCTGTCTGTCCAAAATAATTAGAATAAAAGTAGTTTTCAAAACTAGAAGGAGTGCGTTCTGTTAAAAGCTCAGACAGGTGTTAACGCATAAAAACTAATTATAACACTAACTCGAAAACAAACTTGGGGGCAGTGCAAAACTGCTGTGATGTGACAAGACAATTTTGGTTTTGTCCGTCCATTTTCAATACCGTTTCTTCTCATTAGGGTCGAAAACTAAGTTGTGATTTGTCACTTTGTCAACAACAACAAAAAACAACAATAACTGAAAAATGTTTCACAGGAGACCCTATAAACTCGTCAAAGAAGGATTCCTTACCACATTTGTACTGTAAACATGAGGTCTCTGGTAATCTTGTGTTTTGTACTCAACAGCGCCTGGATAGGCAGAAATGTATTTTAAAACGCTTTCAATTCATCTTCCACTTTTGCTCAGCTTTTTAGATCAAATACCCAACACTGACAAGCGGATCCGAGCTGCCACACAACACCCTGAAGTTCACATGAAAAATTCACTACAGACACACTTGGTCGCCTTCGCCAGTCATGAAGACAGCGGATACAATAAATAGCTCCATTTGCTCTGGACAGTCTATTTAAAACTGTTCAAGCATCTCAGTGAAAGTGTTTTTACCTGTCATGGTGTCGAAATAATAGCAGGAACTGAAATAATGTTGAGCTATGATCAACTTGTTTTAGAGAGGGGTCAGGTGAAGACGTACATATTGTTACAGTAAGTACATCTATATAATCAAATGACATCCAATCGGAGAACAGTATCAGAAACTTAACCTTTAGAATGACTATTATTCTGTAAGGATAGTTGTGTTAGTTACTTCAATGACACAACCAAACCCTCATGTTTGTCTGACTGTCACTTTATAGAGATTATTGCAGAAAAATTAAATCATCAAACCTATGAGACCACAATCTAAAAAAGTCAACATTTCAGGTCTGAAATGGGCAACACAATCACATTTGTGTGCCTCCTATTACACAACCAGGCACTTCAGCTGTGTGGCTGTCTGAAATAATCGAGCCGCCCCCCCAGCAAACAACCAATGCTAATTCAATTTCTGTTCTTGCCAACGAAATACACAGCCAATCAGAATCCCTTTGACTGACCACAAATGCAGTCACGACCAGTGACTAGGGCCCAAACAGCAAGAACACGTTACTTAGGAACAGAGTAATCACATTTTTCCTCATAGCGGAACAATTTCCTGCAAAACACAGAGGTAATGACAGTAACAGAATCATTTATATATGTCACATGTATCTTTTTACTTCTGATCTATCTATCTATCTATCTATCCATCCATCCATCCATCCATCCATCCATCCATCCATCACATTTTGTCATTTTCTGCTTACTGTTTGGGTTACAAACATCAGTGCTTAATGAAGACCAACATTGTGTCATGCGACTGTCTGTCCCAACTGGGTTTATGTAACTATTAAATGTGTAACAGGGATGACACTTACCATAGGCCTGCGGTTTTCGATCAGGTGGATACCAACGATGCCCAGAAATGCCCCAAAACTCAACTGGATGAGGACAAAAACAAAGTTGGGATGAATCTACAAAGTCAGGCAGGACTGTAGAAGTGAAGGTATGAGCAGGAAGGTGCTTGCCACTCACAGTGATTCCTGGGTAATATCCAGCCACGGGAACGTTGTCAGTGCGAGTGGCAGAGATCAAACCCACAGCCAACACCACCAGAGATAGAGTCAGTAGAGCCACAGTCACCCACAGAGCTGTTTTCCTCCTCCGCACATAGGCAACTGTGGATGGGAATTACTCTCAAACAGGGAAAACGCAACTGGGAGAAAAGCAGAGGTGGACTTGAATCGAGTCAGACTCGAGTTGCCAATTGCAGGACTTGCGAATTGCTTGGCTAAGACTAATGAAACACTCAACTTGACTGCAACTTGGCATTCATGAGACTCAACTTGACTTTGACTTGAACTACATGACTTGACAAGTCATACTATTTACTTTGAACTTTACTTTTAATCTGAATTTTCCATAAAGTGTGCCTTTTGTTTTTGAAAGAATGTTTTTTTTGTTGTTTTTTTTTGTTTTTTTGGGGGGGAGAGGGGGTATGCCACCAAACTGGAAACCCGGATACCAGTTTGCTATGAAATGAGTGCAGAGGCCACCTCACTGAGCAAGTATCACAGGAAGAGCGCAAAAGATGATTGCAATTGGATTCAAGGATTATCTTTTTTTTTTTTTTCTCCAAAGTTCATGGCCCTGTGTAAAGAAGTAATTACCCATTCATCCAGCCATCCATTTTCCATACTGCTTATCCTCACTAGGGTTGTGGGGGTGCTGGAGCCTATCCCAGCTAACTTTGGGGGAGAGGCGGGGTACACCCTGAACTGGTCGCCAGCCGATCACAGGGCACACATAGACAAACAACCTTTCGCACTCACATTCACACCTACGGGCAATTTAGAGTTGTCAATTAACCTACCATGGATGTTCTTGGGATGTGGGAGGAAACCAGAGTACCCGGAGAAACCCCACGCAGGCACGGGGAGAACATGCAAACTCCACACAGGCAGGGCCGGTTATTGAACCCAGGTCCTCAGAACTGTGAGGCAGACGCTCTAACCAGTCGCCCAACGTGCCGACATTTATAAAATGTGAAAGTTTTTTCCATTTTCCCTTATACATATGTGCACTATTGACTTGACAATTTTTTGGGGGGGAAAAATGCGCATTATACACGAGAAATTACGCTAACCTACCATGCATGTTTTTGGGATGTGGGAAGAAACCGGAGTACCCGGAAAAAAAACACGCAGGCACGGGGAGAACATGCAAACTCCACACAGGCGGGGCCGGATTTGAACCCAGGTCCTCAGAACTGTGAAGCAGCTGCTGATGTTAAATCATGAATTAATTGTAGATAAACACAATTTTTGGTTCATTTCACTGATCACATCCAAGCCTGATTACCTCCAGACCTGTTCAATCAAGATGATCTTAAATGTTAAAGTGGGGAACTATGCAAAAATATCAGAATTTGAGAAGGGGCCCGATCCTTTTTCACGGCACTGTATTTGTCATCACAGGAACAGTGTTAGATACACTGGTAGCTGTAAACACTTCTGCAAACATTAGAAAGCAAAACAAAGCAAATACACAAGGTAACTCAATGTGCTTTACATGATTAAAAGCATTTAAAAACAGCTTATAAACATTTAAAAGAAAGAGAAAAATACAACTAAAACAGTTTAACAAATTGTTTTCACTAAAATAATAAGCAAATTCATTGCATTTATCTGCTATTAGGAGTTCTGATTCGAGGGGGTTGTGAGATTGTCAACCATAGCAAACAGACTGCGAGTATTGTTGCAGTTCTTACTGATGATTTCAGAGTAGTGTTGCTGTCTAGCCCTGACTAACTCTCGGTTAAAAAATACAAATACTTTGTCAGTAGAGGTCATAGTCTATTTGAAGTTGAGTTTTTCTCCACGTATGTTCCGCTTTCCTACACTTTGATTTAGAGGTCTTCACCATCATGGTGCTCCTCCACAGTGTTCTAGATTCTTAGTTTTAATAGGTGCGAGACCATTCATGATATTTGAGATTTTCCAAGTGAATTTATCCAAAGTTGATTAACTGTCTCAGCATTCACAGTTTGTGACACAGCTATGGTCTTCATAAACTTAGTGGCGGTACTTTCATTTATGTATCTTTTCTTAATAGACATAGAGGTTGTCTGAACTTTGGGGATAATCTGTAATTTAAAGAGGTGGCACGGTGGGTTCAATCCCCGGCCCTGCTTGTGCGGAGTTTGCATGTTCTCTTGAGTGTGGGTTGGACTCTTAATATGGTGAGAGAGGTCAAATGTCTCTAGTATAGCAGAGAGTTCTTTAGATTTTTTTCCCATGTTATTGTCAACATGAATGTTAAAGTCTCCTGTTATGACAAAATAGTTGTAGTCAGAGCAAATAACTGACAGCATTTATGAAAAATCCTCCATACATTTTCTATTGTATCTTGGAGGTCTATAAATTATTAAAACAATAACCTTTGGATCACCTTTTACTAAAGGTGCCTCTCGCCCAAAGATAGCTGGGATAGGCTCCAGCGCGCCGCGACCCTAGTGAGGATAAGCGGTACGGAAGACGAATGAATGAATGAATGAAATAATGACATAAAAATAGCAGCAATACCACTGCCGTTTTTCCTATTCGACACTTGTTCATAAAATTAAAATTTGCTGGTGTTGCCTCATTTAAAATGGTATTCCAGCTACTTTCTATTAACCACATTTCATTTAATAGCAAAATGTCTAGATCGTAGGTTGTAATGATGTTCATAATCAACACTGATTTATTACCCAGTGACCTGATATTGAATAGAGCAAGTCTCGCAGCGATAACTGGAGACAATGGTTTGATAGGTTCAGATTTTATTCTCACTAAGTTTGTAGTTCTACTTTTTTATGCCATATTTGTTTGACCAACTTTCCGTCCCTTGTAATTACAGGGATGAAATGCTTGATTTCCATAGGGGTCTGACTTATTCTGGACAAGAATGGTGTTTGTATCTTTTTGCAGCCACGACCCCTCACATACTGTATCAGTCAGATTTGGAGATAAGATTCTTCATGGGTGGAGGAGGGGCCCTTCGCATCTTAGTGGACATTGGTTTCAGATGTGGGGGGATGGGAGTGAGATCTTGGCGTGGTGTGCGTTGGATTCCAACATTGACAATAGTCGTCATCATGTCCGTCACATCGAATAGAGTAGACACCTTGGACATATCGCTAAATGCTCTGAAAACCCTCAGAACTTTCAGCTGTCAATCAAATACTGTAAGTGCCTCCTCTCACGGCTCCTAAGTGGGGAGAGGAGAATTCCAAGTGACCCACATTGTAGTGGCTCTCACGGACTGAAGACTGGCAGCCTCTGATAAATAATGACCATAAGCCGCGCCGCCAGGACAATTTTCCCCACTTTCAAATTCAGCGGGACAACGCGCTTCTGTGGCCGCCAAAATGTGCGCCATAAGCGGCCACAGCCGCGCGAAATGCACCGGTACCCTTGGATGAATTTTTTTCCCTCCTCCTCCTCGCCCCTGTGAGATGCGACAGAAAACTGTGAGGCTGACGGCTGTAGTGCTGTTGTGCCGGACCTCTTTCAGCCTCTCTAACGGCGGTCAAGCTGGCAATGGGTCGCAGAGCGACAAATCCTGGCTGTTTCGCCGCTGCCTTGCAATCCAACACATGTGCAGCCAGTCGGCAAGACACTTTCACTTAAGTGACAATGTATTTAGTGATGGGCATAGTTTGATGGCCAACTGCATGCTATACTGGTCGTAATGGGTTCAGGTTAAAAGGAAAGAGGAAGTGGCAATTCCTTTGAATGGCCACTGCATGGAATAAGGCGCTTGATGTTTACATAGTGGGGAAGGGGACTTGTGCAAGAAAGGGTACGCCCCTGTCTGTTGTCGTCAAGTTTTTAGCCAGCCAAACAAGATGACGAAAAAGCCCTAAGCTATATCTCAACAATTCAGTACTAAATTGTTCTCACTCTTTGCACGCTTTCAGCACTTACTTTCAAACACATTTAATGTATGAAAAACAAAACACGACAATGACTGTCAAACTTCAAGGACAGTATAGATACACTTTGGACTGGTCGCCAGCCGATTCCGGGGCACAATTAACAAAAACTAAATATTTATTCACACCTAAAGGGACAATTTAGAGTCCTCAATGAACCTAACATGCATATTTTTGGAATGTGGCAGGAAGCCAGAGTATCTGGAGAAAACCCTCACAAACTCCACACATGAAGGTCAGAATCCAGAATTGAACCTCATGCTCAGAACTGTAAGGCGGATGTACTTACCTCTACTATACTTAACTATTATTTGATTTTTGTGAGAAACAGCAACAAAGCAATATAAACCCATATAAAGTACTGCTACAAACTGAAATAATGGACGCAATATTTGCAGTGTAATAAATCTGCATGTGTTTTTCCAAGGTTTACCCTCCTTGCTTGCTTCTTAAATTATTATTTCACTGCATTGCCCTTCTATTTTGGTGACAAATTCCATTCAGCAACACCATCCATCCATCCATCCATTTTCTGAGCCGCTTCTCCTCACTAGGGTCGCGGGCGTGCTGGAGCCTATCCCAGCTGTCATCGGGCAGGAGGCGGGGTACACCCTGAACCGGTTGCCTGCCAATCGGAGGGCACATAGAAACAAACAACCATTCGCACTCACAGTCACACCTACGGGCAATGTAGAGTCTCCAATTAATGCATGTTTTTGGGATGTGGGAGGAAACCGGAGTGCCCGGAGAAAACCCACGCAGGCACGGGGAGAACATGCAAACTCCACACAGGCGGGGCCGGGGATTGAACCAGGGTCCTCAGAACTGTGGGGCTGACGCTCTAACCAGTCGTCCACCGTGCCGCCTGCATTCAGCAACACTCTAAATATAATTTAAGTCATCACAGTCACTCAGATGTTGAACTGAAATTGCATGTGTGCGCAATGAAAACACATTTCCATTCAAGTAATATTGAGTAATACATTAGCTCAACCTTTTTTTTCTGTGCGCTTATAAATGCACAGTACATTTTGAGAAGAGAGTGCTTGCGATGTTGAGAATCAATTAACGTAATAAATATCACACAGTACCTTCTGGGTCCAGGATCTCTGTGTCTGGTGACTGAGTCGTCTGGTGAGCTTCTGGCGGTTGCATTTTCGCTCAGACAAGATGAATGAATAAAGGGGGTAAAAATATGATCTCAACAAGCTCGATAGTAGTTTTTAGGCAGTTTTTGTCCCTGTTGATTCACTGCAGCTACTGCGTCCTCCAAGGTGTCTGCTCACAAACAACATGATACACAGTCAAACATGTTTGCCCTAAAAAAAAAATTTCACCGCCACTGAACCTGAGCTCAGACGTCTCAACTTTTCCTCAGAGAGAGAGAGAGAGAGAGAGAGAGAGAGAGAGAGAGAGAGAGAGAGAGAGAGAGAGAGAGAGAGAGAGAGAGAGAGAGAGAGAGAGAGAGAGAGAGAGAGAGAGAGAGAGAGAGAGAGAGACACGAGAAGTGTTCACTTGTTTCTGCATGCATCTTGCATGAGCTTGACTCAGCAGAGTAGTTTTATATGACTGGTCATGATGCTGTTGGGCTGAATAGGACCTTTGCTGCACAGCGCCCTCCAATGGTCAATCCATCCAAAATACAAACATTATGATCTAGACTAGAGATAGACGACTTGTATTTGAAATCAGCATTTATACCATTTTCTTCTCAAACCGGCACCATGAAAATAACACACTCTAGTCTAGAAGCAAGAGCATGAAAACAAAGGCAAATAAATAGAAAAATAATCGGTGTTGCACATCTGCCTCACAGTTTTGAGGACCGGGGTTAAAATCCCGGCCCCGCTTGTGTGGAGTTTGCATGTTCTCCCCGTGCCTGCGTGGGTTTTCTCCGGGTACTCCGGTTTCCGTCCACATCCCAAAAACATGCATGTTAGGTTAATTGAATACTCTAAATTGCCCGTAGGTGTGAATGTGAGTGCAAATGGTTGTTTGTTTCTATGTCCCCTGCGGTTGGCTGGTGGCCAGTTCAGGGTGTACCCTGCCTCTCGCCTGAAGATTGCTGGGATAGGCTCCATCACGCCTGGGATTGTCGTGAGGATGAGCGGTAAGGAAAATGGATGGATGGATAGGTGTTTGGATTTACATAACGCCTTTCAATGGACGCAAGGACGCTTAAATGTATTTTTAGATGATTGTTCTATTATTTTAGAAAGTATTGTACAATGTTTCCTGCATACTCACGGGTTAACCTATTTTCAGATTTGGGGGGGGGAACGTCTGTTATACACTGAAAAACAAAGTCATTTGCCGTTTTGTGCGCAGAGCAAAGCTTTGTCTCATATAATTATTACTTTGGTGCCAAGTTGAGGAGCTTAATGTTGTGCACAGGTGTCAAACTCAAGGCCTGGGGGCTAGATCAGTTCAGCCACATCATTGTGGCCCATTAAAACAAATCACCTGTATTTACGTCGTTTCTTGCTAAATTGATGTTTTAATTTTGGCAGAAAATCTGCACCAAAATGTGCAGAACAACTTGTAACAATTATTACAAGTATGTTTTTTTCACCAAATCCCTGAACTTAAAATTGAATAGTTGAATTCTTGAATATTGTGTTATTTTCCTTGACTTCTGATTTATTATATCCATCCATTCTCAACACCGCTTGTCCTGTTTAGGGACGCTGGAGCCTATCCCAGTCAACTTTGGGCAAAAGGCGGACTACACCCTGAACTGGTCACCAGTCAGTCACAGAGCACATATAGACACAGACAACCATTTGCACTCACATTCACACTGTCACTTAGTGGGAACTGAACCCACGCTGCCCGCACCCAAGTCAGGCGAGTGTACCACTACACCATTATATTAAATTATATCCATCTATAATTCATTCGGCTCTCATTATGATGCAGTACAGCTCGACACCAATGCACACTACAACAAAATCAAAATATTGTTAAATGAATTCATCTCTGTCAGTGTCAATCAAAATTGTGCAATATTACCTTTGCCCATGGTACATTTTAGAAGAACAGCAATATATTAGTGGGAAAATGAAGGAACATAACAAAAAAGTCTTACTGTTGAAAACAAAAAAATCTAACTTGCTCATTTCATCTAATTCATTTTGTAAAATGTACAAAGGAACTGGAAAACAAAGAGATCCTTAGTTTTGCATGTTGAAGAACATACATCTGTCCACAAGTTTAGCATGGAAAGTACGAGGTAAACACACAGTTCAATTGAGAGCATTCCCTCATGACACCGAGCAGGTGGAGAAGCGGACCGGTTGTTCCAGGATAGACTCACGTCGCAAGTCATTAGGTAAGGTACCAGCGGGGCCCCACACAGTCAGCTCCCTATAAATTCCCGTCATGATCATCTCCTCTTGCCACGGGATGGACATGTTCCCAGACGCAAACTCGTCAAAAAAATCTGTGTCTTTGTCTTCCAGGTCGACGCCTTTAACTGTAGAAAAGGCCCCAATGTCATCAATGTTCTTGGCGTAAACCGTCTTGGAGTCTGGCACAAAAGGCGGCAGAAGAATTCCTGACGAGAATATAAGAGCAAGTTTAGCAGGTTAAAGGTTAGCTGAAAGTTCAACATAGCAGAAGTCTGAAATGACAACAACATGTATGACCTCTCCAAGCAACATGGGGAACATGTTGGGTTCCACATGGTTTGAAATTGTGTCTTACACACCTGCATTGAGTTTTCTCCAGTTAATGTCACCAAAGAAAGGGTGCGTCCTGATCTCATCACATGACCTGTTCTTGAAGCCGAGCCTCTTGTCCACCTCTTTGAAGAGCAGACCCTCGCAGATGGACCTGGCCTTCTCACTGAAGCTCTCCGGGTAGACGACGGGATCAGTCAAAATACGCATCTTCACCACCTTGTTTTCCACCTGGGAAGAGCACAGGTCTCACAGGTTTACCTTTAAACACATTTGGTAAGACGTCAGCATTCCAACCCTTTCTTCTCAATATTTAAAAAACAAGAAACATTCATTATAGAAATAATCACTAACATATATCCATAGACTCTGACAGTATTTCTACAAATCTATGCAAGGGTCAATGTGCTTTTATAAATGCATTCACCTTCTCTCCTCTGCTCCTAAAAGGCCCTTTAGCAGCCAAAAATTCAAATAGAGTAACGCCCAGAGCAAAGTAATCCACCGTTTAGTCATATTCTTCTCCTTTGAGCAGCTCTGGTGCCATGAAACCTGCAGGTGGAGAAACATACAAACAAACAGATAGATACAGTAAAGTGGATTTGCTCAACCATACTTGGAATGCCAGCATAACCTTTTATCTTGAACTGCTCGTCAGCCAGCTCCACAGCCAGACCGAGGTCCGAGATACGGACATTACCTACAAGAACAAATACTGTATGTGTTTAGACGCTCTGTACATCATAGACATCAATATTGACCTGATAAATTCCATCGACTATTGTATGCAGTCCAAGTCCAGTTTTTATATACGGTACAGTCTGTGAAAGCTGCATCTGACCTTGATTGTCCAGGAGCACATTCTCTGGTTTGAGGTCTCTGTCGATGATCCTCTTCTGGTGGAGATGCTCGATGCCCTGGATGATCTGCGTAGCAGGCCCGTGGCTCATTAAACCCTGGATTGTTCTCGTCCACATTATATATGTGATACCTAGAGAAACATAGGAAACATTGGAGTCACCTTGGGGAGTGTCTAATTATTTCATTTACTTTCCAAACAAGCCGCTGTAAGAAAACCTGAACCCAAAACTTACTTCAAGCAGATACTCAAGCTAGCACAACATTTTAAACTGTGCTAAATATAGAAGCTGACTCTGATGAACATTTAAAGTCAGCTTCTGGGCACTCTCTGAACTTCTCTATTTTATTAGAAGTGTGCAAAAGTGGCGACAGGCATCTGACCTCAAGTCTCCTCCATTCATGATGGTCATAACCAGACACAGCTCTGTTTTGGACTGGAAGGCATAGGCCAAGGAGACAATGAACCTGCTGTGAACTCGTGCCAGGATCCTCTTCTCCACCATCGCCAACATTCAACAATCAAGAGTCAAGATCCAGCTGGTACTGTTTCACCTCCATTTCCTGTTCAGGGTTCGGTGCTGACAAAACTAATCTAGGGTTTAGTGATAAACCCTGGATTGGTCACCAGTCACTAGGCACACAGACAGACAACCATCCACACATAGTCACTGAGCAGGAAATGATCCCACGCAGCCTACATGAAAACCAGCCGTGTACCACTACTGTAATAGTGACTACATATCACGCAAATAAATGTTTTTTTCTTTTTTAAAGCAAAAAAATCATGACCAGGGCAGGTTTGGCAAGAAGGTAATTTTAAGGGCGTTCCTTGTGACAGGCCTCCTATTGTTTTGGAGTTTCCATAGTTTTAGAAATATTTGAAATAATCAGATTAAGAAAATCTTATTCTGACAACAAAATTTATCTTGAAGACAAAGTGTACAGTTGGAGAAATGTTTACCTCCTTGCTTATATTTCATCCATTCATCCATCCATTTTCTTCCGCTTATCTGTGGTCGAGTGGCGGGGGCAGCAGCTTAAGCAGGAAAGCCCAGAATTTCCTCTCTCAGCCACTTCGTCCAGCTCTTCTGGCGGGATCCCGAGGCGTCCCCAGGCCAGCCAAGTAGTCTCTCCAGCTTGTCCTGAGTCATCCCCTGGGCCTCCTCCCGATGGGACGTGTCCAGAACACCTCACGAGGGAGGCGTCCAGGAGGCATCTTAACCAGATGCCCAAGCCACCACATTTGCCCCCTCTCGATGCAGGGTAGCAGCTGCTCGACTCTGAGCTCCTCCCGGATGACTGAGCTTCTCACCCTACGTCTGAGAGACTGCATACCCTGCAGAGGAAACTCAATTCGGCCGCTTGTATCCGCAGTCTTGTTATTTAAGCCACGACCCACAGCTCGTGACCATAGGTGAGGGTAGGAATGTAGATGGACTCGTAAATTGAAAGCTTTGCCTTTTGGCTCAGCTCCTTCACCATGACATACCGGTACAGAGTCTGCATTACTGCTGACGGTGCACCACTCTGCCTGTCGATCTCCCCCGCCATTCTTCCCACGGCCCTGAACAAAACCCCAAGAACTCCTCCACTTGGGGCAGAATCTCATCCCTAACCTGGAGAGGGCACGCCACACTTTTTCGACTGAGGATCATGGTCTCAGATTTGGAGGTGCTGATTTTCATCGCAGCCGCTTCACACTCAGCTGCGAACTGCTCCAGCGAGAGTTGAAGATCACGGCTTGAAGGAGCCATCAGAACCACATTACCTGCAAAAAGCAGAGACGTAATACTGACGTCGCCAAACCGGACCCCTTCAACTCTTCTGTCCGTGAAAGTAATGGAACATAATCAGTGACAAAGGGCAGCTTTGGCGGAGTCCAACTCTCACTGAAAACGGATTCAACTTACTAACAACAATGCGGACCAAACTCTGACACTGATCATACAGGGACTGAACAGCCCTTATCAAGGGATCCGGTACCCCATACTCCCGGAGTACCCTCCACAGAACTCCCTGAGGTACACAGTCGAGCGCCTTCTCAAAGTCCACAAAACGCATGTAGACTGGTTGTGCGAACTCCCATGCACCCTCGAGGACCTTGCTTAGGGTGTAGAGCTGCTCCACTGTTCCACGGCCAGGACGAAAACCACCTTATTTTCCAACAACCATAAAGCATTAAAACCACAGCAAAGCTCTCTCTCACAAATACAGAAACACACACAACACACAGTATACAGTATATACAATGTTAATCATGTGACTTCATTTTAATATAGTAGTTAAACAGTCATTTTTTTGTTTCTTCCCAACTTAGAAAAATAAATGTAGCATTGCCATATCTTCAGCATATACTGTGCATTTTTGGAATTCATTATAATATACACAAATAAAAAAGCCCTTTCCAGAAAACATGTACCGAAATTTCTCGTATATAATGCGCACCCCCAAAGTTGACCTAAAAATTCTGGAAAACCCTTCTACCTCTGTGTACTGCATTTTTACAATGCATGCTTCCACCCATATGATCAAAACATGAAGTATTATCTGTATTGATACTTTTTTTTTTTTTTTTACAAAGAATTGTTCTGAAGTTAAGCACTTTATTGAACACGTAATACTTTAATTTACTTGCTCTTATTTTAAAATTTACAGCCCTACTTTTATTTAGTAAATTAGAAAACACACAGTTGTGTTCATATGTTTAATTAACCCAATTTTATTTTAATGGGGTTCAAATTAAACGGTCAAGAATTTCAGAAAAGCATTATCATTAAACAAAACATAACCATAAAGAAATTAATGATAGTTGTTGTTCAGTCATCAGTTATATCTATCCATCCATCCATCCATTTTCTGAGCCGCTTCTCCTCACTCGGGTCGCGGGCGTGCTGGAGCCTATCCCAGCTGTCATCGGGCAGGAGGCGGGGTACACCCTGAACTGATTGCCAGCCAATCGCAGGGCACATAGAAACTAACAACCATTCGCACTCACAGTCATGCCTACGGGCAATTTAGAGTCTCCAATTAATGCATGTTTTTGGGATGTGGGAGGAAACCGAAGTGCCCGGAGAAAACCCACGCAGGCACGGGGAGAACACGCAAACTCCACACAGGCGGGGACGGGGATTGAACGCCGCACCTCAGAACTGTGAGGCTGACGCTCTAACCAGTCGGCCACCGTGCCGCCCCCAGTTATATTTAAAAAAATTAATACAAATTTACAAATTCTGCCAGCGTATGTAAACTTAATGAGCACAACTGTAAAGATATGCAGTCATACGTACCCCTGTCATATTGGAATGAAAGTATAGGCTACACCTTTTTAAAACCACTAGATTGCGGCATACATTTATAAAATGTGAGTTTTCCCCCCCCCAATTGCTCCTATACCTATGTATAATGCGCACTTGATTTTGACAATTTTTGGGGGGAAAAATGGGCATTATACACGAGAAAATAAGGTACATGCTTGACAGTACAATTTATTATTATATGATGTAGTCATTCTGACAACCATGACAGTACAATTTATTATTATACATGATATAGTCATTTTGACAATCATGACAGTACAATTTATTATTACATAATGTAGTCATTCTGACAACCAGCGACCCAATAAAAACTGACCTGGGAAAAAATTTGGGTGTGATAAGTGTGATACTGTTAATGCTGGTTTAGAGTATCACACAAACACAACTAGACCAGAGGATTAGGAATGATTACATTACATGGGATTTTTCAATGGAATGTTGTTTACGTAAGTGTAAGTGTACCTCATAGCCTTTTCTCTTCCTCAGCCTCTTCTTGTTGAGCTTTTTACAGGCGTACAATTTTCCTGTGCCCTTCATCTGACAGGCAGACACCTCCCCGAAACCCCCTTTACCCAGCACACGGAAATGTAAAAACCAGTCTTCTCCTATTGGCTGCACCGCCAGCCACTTCCATTGAAGAAACCTCTTCAGATACATGCTCTCCAGGAAGAAAGTGTATGGTACCTCCTTGAGAAAGTCCATAACACTATCAAAAGTCTCACTGAAGAGGTCATCCCCAGCTTCCTGGTGTTTGTCTTTGACCTTTGTGATGCCATTTTCTGGCAGGAAGGCACAGAAATACTTGACACCAGGCTCCATGTACCGCAACAAAATCTTGTTTGCTTTCTTCACTCTGTCCTCATCCTCTGCCTCATGTTGTACTCCTCAATATACTTCAGCAGCAAGGACCCTTGTACTCATTATGGGAGTGTAGGAACTCCTGAAAAATTAGAATTAGAATCATCTTTTATTGTCATGAACATGCATGCATGTACATGAAAGTTGTTCTCTGCATTTAACCCATCACAGTGAACATATACACGTTAGTGGAACACACTGGAGCAGGGGGCAGCTGAAGCGGCCGCGGAAAGAAATTTTCTGATGGGCTGCTCTACACAGACCCTCTGGAAGCCTAAATCTAAAGTCTCCTTGAGGCCTTCACACACTGTGATGTGGGGCAACTTGAGGCGGGAATGGCATTTCTTGTCTCGGTTGGCTGTGGGGTCAGCGGTGCTGTCAAAACTCCCGCGGGCGGAAATGTAGGCCGAGTTGGCCACCACAGTTGTCAGGCCACCAATATCCATGTTGATGACAGTAGAGTAGACAAAAGGTTGTTTCAGCAGAAGCTACAAAAAAAAGTTAAAAATCTGTCGTAGATGTGAGAAAATGATGAAAGATTGGGGGGGCGGGGGGGGACAATGATGGTGTTTACAACAGGTTGCGGTTCCTACAGTGAATCTGGCTAAACATAAGAGTCCTTCCTCTCACACATTCATGTTTGACTGACTTATCATTTCCCCGAAGGGGTTTAGCCACTCTGGGTTTATCCTTCACTAACCTACAGTATGTGAAGAATAGGAACATTAAGTGTACACATTGTGTTTCTGCATAGATCTACCCATCCATCCAATCTTAAAAGATCCCTTATTGTCACTGTAGTCAAGCAACTTATTTCAACCGCAGTAGACACAATAATGAGATTGCATTTTTTCCAAGTCAGAATAGAAATATAATTAAACAGTCTAAGTGTTTTTGGTTTTTTTACAAGAAACTTTTTACAGAAACTACAAAGAGTAATCATAAGGATTGAAGTCCACAATTAAATGTTAACAGCATTTTAATGAAAGTCTAAATTTAAGGTGCCTTTAATTGACCCATCCAACCATAGAAAGTTTATTGGGCACATCGGCACAATCTAGCTGTAGATTACCTCCCTCCCCAAAAATGTGAGCTGGCAATCATGCAACCTTCCAACCAGTTTGCCTATTCTCTTCTTCTAAACCCATGTACCATGTGTAACTTTTACATACACCACTTTTCAAAATGTCATAATTGTGCTGCTCACAATGTATTTTCAGTTTACGCATAATTGCAGAAGCAGTCTCACACCGGAGTTCTATTTAAAACACTGCTGCTAATTGGATGATGGTGCTTCGAATTAAATCTGCTGAGAGAAGAGTTTGGGGGTTAACAGCTTATACACACACGCATGCACGCACAAACACACACACAGTTACCATTTATTGATCACAAGATGAACTTTCATTGACCTGAGATCCTAGAAGAGTGACAGTATTTGCTCAATTAGATTGTTAAGACAGGTGAAGATTCTGTTTGGACAGATCATCATGTGAAGCCTCACCTCTCCACATCCATGCATCACATTCATGCACCATGTACCTCCCAGCTGAGTGGTCCCATGTGAAACTACATGAAAAGAAACACAAATGTGCTAGGTTTTTTCTGTGAAACACATGATACTAGACCCATTCTTAGGGTATATTTGTGAAAACATTTTTGTATAAAAGTGCAAGTAACTGGTTGAGGCATAAACGTGCCCACCGAAACAAGTACTGCAAATGTTGCTTTTCCATCTATTTAATAAATAAACAAATGACAAAACCAAAAAGTATCTTTTTCCATTGAAAGGTCATCAACAGTAATTTGTACAGTATGTACAGTACATCAAGAAACAGCACGTTCATTACATACAGTACATAGAGATGTCCAAAGCATACATAGAAGAGCTGAGCAGAGCAGTAAGTTGTATAGGCACATTAACTTGCAATGGTAACTAGTGCAATAACATAATTTATTTTCTATTTACAATAACAACAGTTGCAAGAAAAAGTATGTGAACCCTTTGGAATTACCTGGAATCCTGCATTCATTCATTTTCCGTAGCGCTCATCCTCACTAGGTTCGCTGGCGTGCTGGAGCCTAGCCCAGCTATCTTTGGGTAAGAGGCGGGGTACACCCTGAACTGGTCGCCAGCCAATCGCAGGGCACATATCAACAAACAACCATTCAGCGTACCCAGAGAAAACCCACGCAGGCACGTGGAGAACATGCAAACTCCACACAGGCGAGGCCGGATTTGAACCCAGGTCCTCAGAACCGTGAGGCAGATGTGCTAACCAGTCGGTCACCAGGCCACCGGAATCCTGCATAAATTGGTTTAAAAAAAGGTGACATCAACTGGAAGTCCCAACAATACACAGTCAGGAAAAAAACTAACCACACAATTATGTTTCCATGTTTGTATTGGACACAACATGTAAAAGTATGCGATTATTACTTCACCAAGACCTAATCAGTCAGAAGTTAGCCAACCTTAAGAGTTCAATCAATGTGATGAAAGTGGACATGTTTGTTAAAGTTGTTGGTTTCCTCAAAGATTATCTATCGATTGTAGTGTATTTTAATAGCAATTTATTTCATACATCCTCACACTACAGTAAATTGCGTGTAAAGAGTGACTGCGTTAACCATGGGGCCTTTGAACTATCTACTTCAAAGAGAGTAATTGCTTTCTGGGAACATTTTGCTTACCCAGCAGGTTCTCCCCCCTGCTATTTACAGGACAATACATCCTCTGGGTAAGCTAGGAGGTGAGCCATAAAAGGGGACTGCCATTGTAATATCAATGATTACTATCATCATTTGGTGGTTCAAAACCAGTCTCTTGCGTTCGGTTCATTCATGGACAGAAAGAGAGCCACCTTGTGGACAAAACTGACACCAACTATAGGTAAGGGGAGGAGCTTGCTATTCAAACCCACTCAGTGAGCCAATCGGGCCTAGGGGAAGTCCTTAAGAGTACGCCCACAGATGCGAGACTTTATAAGCGTGTGACTGAGAATATCGGGCAGGCTTTAGCTAATTTGACTTTGAAAACTGCGGTTATGACACCAAGCCTTTTCAATAAACCTAACTTTAACTTATCCCAAATGCCTGTGTCTCGAGGTATTCTTTGCTCTTGCTCAACGGAAGCGCCACTCATCCAGATGAGGGTGTTTCACAGACCAGGAAATCCACCACATTAGCTATCTATCACAGACCTGGGAATCCACCACATTAGCTATCTATCACAGACCAGGAAATCCACCACATTAGCTATCTATCGAAAGCTTCCTTGCCCAGTAAACACACAATAGTATTTCTTTTCTCAAGAAGCCTTTGCTGATGTGAACCATGCTTCCCACAAAAGAGCTCTCAGAATAACTACAATTAAGAATTGTTGACTTGCATGAAGCTGGAAGAACATGGAGCAAGTTCAGCACTCTTGCCGCTCTCCCGAGAAGTGTCTGTCCTATAAAGAGCACAGCGAGATCTCGAAAGCAAGAACAGCGCAGAATCCTAAGGTGTCGACTAAAGAATTTTACAAATCTCTAGCTCTTATCTTCGTTGACAAATCTATGATAAGTAAAACAACAAACAAGAATGGATGTTGGAGCACACCACGGAGTAAGCAACTGCTGTGAAAAAAACAAACAAAAAATACACTGATACAGGTTTGAAGATTGCAAAATAGCGCCTGGAAGTTTCACAGCACTACTGGCAAACTTGCATGGACAAATGAAACCAAAGTCAAATTGGTTGGCAGGAACACACTAAGTGTGGATGACAAAAAGGCACAGCACACCACGGGAATAGGGTATTGCTGAATTGAAACACTTTTGTCAAGAGGAAAGGTCCAAAATTCCTTCTGTGAGATGTGCAACTCTGATTTCCAACTGCAGGAAATATTTGGTTTAGGTTGTTATTGTCAAAGACTCAGCGAGTTATTATTTTTTTCCCAGTCAATTATTAAATCCAAAGGTTCAAACACACATACTTCACTGTTTTTGTGTTCATTCAAAACATAGAATTAGTTTGTCTGGTATTAGTTTACAATAATCTCTACTGTTGTGACTTAGATGAAGATCAGATCATGCAGAAATCCAGGTAATTCTAAAGCATCAACATACATGTTTTTGCAACTGTATCAATGTATTATTGGTCCAACAAAAACTACAAAAGTAGCATATAATGTTGTTTACTCTCATTGTAAAAGAGGAGGTGGCTGTTTTGGGTAATACCCCAATGTGCCATTACAGCTACTTTTGCAGTATAACACTAATAATAGAAGAGGAGCATAATGGAAGAAATTTGTAGTAATTTGGAAAGTGAGGTTATAAACATATCTTAGAGCAACATCAGCAAAAAATTTCTTTTGGACAGCCCCCACTTGATGGGATCATATGACAACATTTCACTCTCTGCTGTGCTGCCAAATGAATAATTCAAATTGTGTTAATGCTGCCGGATTTCCCACCTCCCAGTAACGTCTTGTCCTGAAACCGAGCCTGGTCATGTGACAGTTCTTCGTGACACCCATTTGTGTGTAGTCACTTTCCACAGGACTGGTGCCAGCAGCATGCTGAGGGTGCTGACACTGAGAACCAGCAGGTACACCTGAGTAGAACATACATTAAAAACTACTTGATATACCTTTTGGTATGTTTGATGACTGATTGTTCCGTACCTTCTACATTACAACTTCACCCGGACAGAAATTTACATTTTTATCTCAGAGCTAGTTTTGTGGCAGTTAAGAGAGTAAACTACACAGATGAGCCACAACTTTAGGGGCAAACTGCTCACCTATGATGCAGAGCAATGCAGTGCACACATCTATAAATAATAAATATCTAATATCCATTTCTCATTGTCTTGTCTAGGTGGAAATGATGTGTTTGGTGAACGTATGGCCATGTTAATCCTATCGGACCCTCCACATCCCGGTCACCAGCTCTTCCAGCTCCTTCCCTCAGGTAGGCGCTACCGATCATTGCAAACTAGAACTAGCAGACATTCCAACAACTTCTTCCCTCTTGCGATCAACTTCTTAAAACGCCTAACCTACAATTCGATTACAACATGCTGGCAATTTTTTGACTTGAGTTTGTTGTCACATTTCTGTGGGGCCAATTATATATTACTTGTGCACTCACTGTATTAGTCTCGCCACACTGCACTATTTGCATATCTGTTGTTGACCAACACTGGCCACTCATGCCAGAGTAGGATCTGCTCCATTTGCGCACTGACTGAGGAGTATCTGCAACATTTGCACAATCGACATTGTCCCAGATTATCGCGCTACGTCACTTTAAACTGCATACACTCCTTGAAGTCTCGGCGCCCTTTGCACAATGGTCATTGCACCGGACTATTGCAATATTAGTCATTCGAACTGCTCTAAGTGCTAGAGGACTCTGCATCTTTTGCACAATTGTCAAAAAAAAAAAAAAATAAGTACCGGCATTACCAGATAACTATTAACCCTTTATTGCTAAGTGACTGTTTTTTGTCAATGTCTTTATGTCTCCAAAGTGTTCTCTGTCAATTGACTGTCTGTTGTCATACTAGAGCAGCTCCAACTACCGGAGACAAATTCCTTGTGTGTTTTTTGGATATACTTGGCAAATAAAGATGATTCTGATTAATATTGAAGTCACCACTGACCTCTCTAGAGATGATGCCGGCACGACGCGCGCGGCTGCTGAGGACGAAGGAGAACTCGCTGACCTGTGCCAGTCCAGCTGAGACTATCCAGCGAATGTGACGAGAGCTGGGCGGCAAGATCACATACAGCACCAGCACGGCCATCAGGAACTGACAAGAGAAATAAAGATGGAGGAGGACTTTGAAACGGGTGGCAAAGAGAACAAAAGTACCAGAGGGGGTAAAATGTCATTACCTTCAAGATGACAAGTGTGAGTGTGAGTGCCCCCAGAATGGTGAGTTCATACAGTACAAATGTAGGGAACACATGGAGACCTGCGGCATCAAATTAATGTCTGTTAGTATCAACCTACAGTGCATCATCATCATGAAGTCATAAAATCATCAAGGGTATGCGACCAATAGAGGCAAAGAAGATGATGACGAGGAAATCTTGAATTGGCTCAAAGCATCCTTTGACCTCTGCGGTGACCATGTGACCTTGGGAGGACAGCAAAGCTCCAGCCAGGAAACAGCCTAACTCCATTGAAACATTCAGAAACTCTGTAACCTTAAAAAGCAAGCACAGAAACAATAAATATAGACAATGGCTACTTTATTATACTTGTACAATCTCAGTATCAACCACTCAAATTCAGATTCAAACTTAATTGGTCTACTCACAGTCTGTGATTTATTTATTTATTTTCATGTCTGTCTGGTGACTATGCATTATATTCCTTAATTCATTTCTTAACATTTGCATTAAATTTCTGAGACGACCACAACAGTACTACTTATTATCAGTAGTATTCGCAGTATTTATTATTTATTACTAGTTGTAGACCTTGATAAGCGAAGGAGAAATTATGATTTGATGGATGACGGAGGAAGCATGGTGTAATAGTGGCACATCTGTCGTACAGTCAGTAGATCGGTGTCTCATTAATCTATGTTGGAGCATCTCTGTGTGGAGTTTGCAAGTTTTCCCCAAGCATTCCTGGGTTTTGTTTGAGTATAACGGTTTCTTCCCATTCTCCAAAAACATGCATGTTACTGTCGGTTAATTGAAGCCTCTAAAATGCGCATAAATGTGAATTGTGAGTGAGGCTGACTGTTTGTCAATGTGTTCAACAATTCTGGCAAAAGTTCAGCGTGTACTGCACCTCTAGCCAAAAATTGGCTCATGAGTGACCCTAATGAGGACAAAGGGTATTGAAAATGGATGGCTAGATAGATAGATGAATATACAGTAGTTGATAAGATGAATATACAGTAGTTGAAGTCTGCAGAGACACCGAGGTGTTTTAAGAATTTGGTACTTATTAATAACACAACAGAAAGTTACAATTAAAAAATATATTAAATAAAAAAATGTATGTAGTGTATTGCTGTACTACAACTATAAACATTGCTTTAATAATACATCTCTAACAACGTCAAAGGCGAGAATCATTAACACTGTAAAGGCACCATTGTAGTAGTGATTTACCACCATCTTGTGTTAGGGCTCAGTCCCCATTCCCCACAAATAGTGGAGTGAACACTGTTACCTAATATTGTTGTCAATAAATGTAAGTAGCTTTCACGTATGTAAGTACAGAAGCACAACAAATAAATACTGCGCATACCGTGAGCATGAAAAAAACAAAAGCTGCTATCCCCAGCACCAGGATCTCCTTGTTGCCTTTGCTCTCAGTATGTAGTTTCTTGTAAAAGGCACCAACTACAAACGATTTGAGCAACACACAGAGAAGCATCACGACAGCCAGAGACACCAGGACCTGCGCCAGGAGGTACAGTACATGGAGACTTCCAAATAGGAAGCTGCAGTGCACACAAGGAAGCTAAGTGGTTTTACCAATGACAGAGTGCATGCTATGCTTGGTGGCAGGAGAAACTTGAGGTGAGAGATAACTGACCTGTGTGTGTCTCCACTTTGAGCCTGGATCATAGTGGGCATGACAGCAATGAATAGGCCGAGCTGAACGTCTTGCATCACTAACGTCCCGAGCAGTACACTGCTGTAGTCAAGGTCACCTGTGTCAGACGTACAGTAACAAGTCACATGTCACTTAAAACATTTACTTTTTATGAGGACATGCATCTAAATGATCAGATAAGTCAAACAACTGCAAAATATTTTACAAGATGTAAGTGCTGAAAACATTTACTGAGGACAATATTAGGTATACCTGCAGAATCTAAGTTGATCAATACAAGAGCTGCATCAAAAAAAAGAAAAAAACATGCCTTTAAAGACTCAAGGTTGAATTTTAATTTGCAATAATTCTTTTCTCATGGTGTACAACTGCAAAGCATCATCCAGAGGGATGGCTCTTATTGGGGTTACCCTATTAAGCTATGCAAGAGTGTAAAACATTATGTTTTGATAAAGCTCTTGTACTGAAGAATGTACAGATGTACCTAATGATGATAAAAGTGGCAAGTGTATAAATAAAGTCAAGATCTGGCCGAAAAAATAAATAAACAAATTAATTAAAAAACGAATTACCTGGGAGATCTGTTTGTGATGTGTTTCATGTCAAATTGCAATGACAGTTTTGTAGAATTTTGAACATTTTACATCACATTGATGCACTAACCTTCCTTCTCCCCTCTGCTACCACCTGCTAAGAAACGGGACACCAATGGGGTGCTGGACAGTGAGAGACACGTGGATATGAAGACAGTCTGTATGGGTTTAATGTGCAGCGCTTGTCCCCATAACAGTCCGCTAACAACCATGAGCAGACACAGGTAGCAGGAACCCTGCACTGATGTCTTCCATACCTACACACGATATACACACACATACTGTTATACTGCACATCCTTTAAGATCACAAACTGAAGTCCCAGTTTGTTTACCTTACGAAGGCGCTCAGGGGAGAACTCCAGTCCCACCACAAAGAGGGTAAAGAACACCCCCAGTTCTCCTAGTGTCTCTACTTGGACCATAGACTGTTGCACACAAACAATAAAATCAACACTCCCAATGAATGTAACAAAACTGCAATGACAGACACACACACCTTGATGCTGTTCAGTCCAGATGGTCCAAGCAGGACCCCACAGATGATGTATCCAAACATGGGAGGAAGACCCACCATAGTGCACATCCAGCCACAGGGTAGTGACAACATTACCACAGAGACCAAATCCTATTCACACAGAATGAAATGAGTTATATTTAGGTAATTAATACATGCATAACACTCACAAAAAAGATAAGTGATATCCACTTTTGAACAATATCACGTATTAAAAAAAATAACTGACCTTGATAAAATGATGGTCTGCTCTTGGCATTGTGGAATCCCTGGGTTTGGTCAGCACATACTGGTTGTTTTGAGAGTCAATGAGCATGCTCAGGCCCAGGTCGGCTTCTGCTTCCCTCTGAGCAGATTTGTTCTTTCTCTTGCCTACATTCTCCTCATCATCCTCCACTCTCAGCACTGCTTCTACATTAACTCCTTGCATCTATACAGCAAAAAAGAGAGTGGAGGGAAGTAACAAGTCACATCCAAATGTATTACCTTGAAATGTGCAATAGCGTCCTGTATTTCTTTAATGATAAGGTTGCTACCACTGCCTCTGATTTTATATGTTTTCTGCTGTGTTCAGTTCATTTACAGTTGTGCTCATAAGTCTACATACCCTGGCAGAATGTATGATTTAAGATTTTTCTTCCGATGACAGTCAGATTTATGTCCCATTAAGGAAGAAAGCTGGAAGAAATGCTTTCTCAGTTAAAGAATTTCTATTATGTCTCAAAGACATTAAAAAATGAAAACTAAAATGAGTGTTTGGTCCCGGTGTACATACTAACTCGTTGACTTGGGTCAATCGTCTCAAACTCGGCTTTTAAAATGGACAATGATTTTAAATTGGATCGGCAAATAAATGCAGTAGTCAAATACAGCTTCTTTTACATTATGCATGTGATGGACACGTCAGTAAAGATGACACCCAGCACCCCTAGCCTCGGCTGCCCCGCAGAGTCCGTCTGCGTACACAAGACATCTCAGGAAAGCCTTGGCTGTTTATCAAAGAAGAAGTCCCACCCTTGAGGACTTGAACGCTGCCAGAACTAAGACAAGAGCGTGCAAAATCCTCTCGGACCCTCCACATCCCGGTCACCAGCTCTTCCAGCTCCTTCCCTCAGGTAGGCGCTACCGATCAATGCAAACTAGAACTAGTAGACATTCCAACAGCTTCTTCCCTCTTGCGATCAACTTCTTAAACACCTAACCTATAATTCCATTACAACAAGCTGGCAATTTTTTTGACTTGAGTTCGTTGTCACATTTCTGTGGGGCCAATTATGTATTACTTGTGCACTCACTGTAGTTGTCTCGCCATGCTGCACTATTTGCATATACTGGCCACTCATGCCAGAGTAGCATCTGCTCCATTGCACACTGTTTGAGGAGTATCTGTAACTTTTGCACAGCCAACATTGTCCCAGATTATCGCACTACTCGTCACTTTAAACCGCATACACTCCTTGAAGTCTCGGCGCCCTTTGCACAATGGTCATTGCACCGGTCTATTGCAATATTAGTCATTCGAACTGCTCTAAGTGCTAGAGGACTCTGCATCTTTTTGCACAATTGTTTTTTGGCAATGTCTCTGTCTCCAAAGTGTTCTGTAAATTGACTGTCTGTTGTACTAGAGCGGCTCCAACTACCGGAGACAAATTCCTTGTGTGTTTTGGACATACTTGGCAAATAAAGATGATTCTGATTCTGATTTCAAGATCCTTTCATCAAGTTTTGTAAATTTGTAAATGGTCTTGCCCCGCCTTACCTCTCTGTGCTACTACATCCCTACGCCCCTGCCCGGTGCCTCAGGTCAGCTGCTTCTAGAGGTACCGAGGTCTAGGTAGAAGCTCAAAGGTGATTGAGCCTTTTCCATTGATGGGTCTATGTTGTGGAATGGTGTCCCTCTACACATTAGAAAAGCCTCCTCATTGTCCGTTTTTAAAACTCTTCCCAAAAGCCTTTTTTTGGGGGGGCTTTCAACACAGCTTAAGACTTCATCTGTTTTAGTGTTTGTGTTTTTGTTTATTTACTTGTTTTATTGTTTTACCTTTAATTGTTTCTATTATGTTTGACTTTTATTTGTGTACAACACTTTGTTTCCAGATGTAGTTGCTTTATTGGTGGTTTATAAATAAAGTAGAAAGGTATATCGCCTGATTTGTATTTTGGTTGCTTTAGAAATGCTCGGGACAACTTCAACATAAGAAGTTCACAGTACGGTTAATTGTTAACCTGCTTGTTGTTGTCAAAGGCATGTTCCTCAATCTCTTCTTCTAGTCTGTCTGCTGCCTTCCTGACATCCTCCAGGATCTCGTCGACCATAGACAGAGTCTTATTACGGGCAAGGACACTCTTTACAGCCTCCTGCTGGTGCTTCTCTGCAGCCAACAGTTCAACATACTCCTGCTCCTCCTGGAGGATTAAGTCAAAGACAGGAGCACAAGATTATATAAAATAAGACATCTTAAAAGGTTATTATGCAAAAAAGTAAGAACTCTGCTGCAAAACTGTTGATCAATAAGTCAAGACAGACAACACAAACATGAAAGGTTTATCAGGCTATGGTGTAAAGCCTAAAATCAGACTTAAGAGCACACACAGTACCAATACAATAGTGACAGAATCATCACAGTGAGTGTCACAACTTGACTCTCACATGACACTATAGAAGATACATTTGAACAGCATCTGATTATAATACAAGTGGTGTCAAAAATTCACACAAAGATATATAAGGTTTTACTTTAAAAATATTACAGTCGTTGTAGTTTGCATTGATGGAGAATCGCCCTGCATTAAACATACTAGAAAGGCACAGAAATACTATCAAACAAAACTGAGCATTGTTATGCACGTGTACAGGTGTACCTACTGAGGTTGTCAATACTTTGTTGCAGTTGGACCTAATTTTATGATAAACTATGTTTGTATGTATTCATGCATGTATTTGTGGTGTGTGTGGTACATTTTAAAGTTGATCGATTCGATTCAGTTTGATTCAGTGTGCTGACGATTCGATTTGATACAGTTTGATTCACATATATTTCATATAAAATCCAAATTGCTTCCGGCACTTTGTACTTTAAACTTGCCGGGGTGTTGTGAATCCTCTCAGAGTCTGCAATTTCTCCTTGCATTTTAACTCACAAACTCACAGTGCTAGTTAACGTAACTGCAATGAGTCTCGCCAGTTTTAAAGGTCCCATATTTTGGCTATTGAGACCTCCATAAAGTGACTCACGAACATGGACTTAGTATAAGTGTCCATTTCATTTATTAAAAAAATAATAATAATAATAATAACAATAAATAAAAACAACACCTTGGTTTTGTCATACGAGTGTCCAGAAAAGGCCCCTCTGACAGCTACTTCTGTTTGACCCAGTTTTGTATGCATTTTGTCCATATTTGGCTAAGACCGCCCCCTTTCCTCTGATTGGGTGCCTCCGTGAAGAAGACCCACTTGTGACAGCACACGTGTTTGTTTTGTTGACAGCACTGGCTCAGGAGCGGAGAGGTCAGCGGAGATCTTCGCTAGTGACGTAGATAAGCTAGAGAAATTGGAATGACCTGATTTCAGGCTTCCCTGCAGAAAAACGTCTGGAACTCAGGAATGCGTGGATGATTTTAATTCAGATTTCACGTTTACTGTGGCATCATAGAGACAATATAACTCCCAAATACGAGAAGAAGTTGGTTTGGTAAAATACGGGACCTTTAAGAAAGAGGTAGATGGACAAAGGAGATGCAGCTGCGTCAGCAACATCAAACTGATTTTTAACTGTTTGACCAGGCGATCGGCCGGTTCAAACTATATTGAGTTCGATGCAATAAGATTCATTAGTCTGTGTACTGATACACTCACATCTTTTAAATCAAAAAGGATTTTCCAATTCAAATAAGTTTGTGTTACACCGCTAGCATGTGTATGTATGGATGTAGCGTGCATGTAAGTACAGGAACGTATTCAGACGCCCTTACATTTTTCACTGTTTGTTATAGTGCAGCCATTTGCTAAAATATTTTTTTTCCTCAATAATGTACACACAGCACCCCATATTGACAGAAAAAACCTGAATTGTTGAAATGTTTGCAGATTTATTAAAAAAGAAAACTGAAATATCACACAGCCATAGGTATTCAGACCCTTCGCTGTGACACTCATTTTTTCAACTCGGGTGCTGTACATTTCTTCTGATCATCCTTGAGATGGTTCTATGCCTTCATCGGAGTCCAGCTGTGTTTGATTATAGTGATTGGACTTGATTAGGAAAGCCACACACCTGTCTGTATAAGACCTTACAGCTCACAGTGTATGTCAGAACAAATGAGAATCATGAGGTCAAAGGAACTGCCTCAAGAGCTCAGAGACAGAATTGTGGCAAGGCACAGATCTGGCCAAGGTTACAAAAAAAATTCCGATGCACTTAAGGTTCCTAAGAGCACAGTGGCCTCCATAATCCTACAATGGAAGACGTTTGGGACGACCAGAACCCTTCCGAAAGTTGGCCGTCATGCCAAACTGAGCAATCGGGGAGTACGAGCCTTGGTGAGAGAGGTAAAGAAGAACCCAAAGATGAGCTGAGCTCCAGATATGCAGTCAGGAGATGGGAGAAAGTTCTAGTAAGTCAACCATCACTGCAGCCCTCCACCAGTCGGGGCTTTATGGCAGAGCGGCCCGACGGAAGCCTTCCCTCAGTGCAAGACACATGAAAGCCTGCATGGAGTTTGCTTAAAAACACCTGAAGGACTCCAATATAGTGAGAAATAAGATTCTCTGGTCTGATGAGACCAAGATAGAACTTTTTGGCGTTAATTGTAAGCGGTATGTGTGGAGAAAACCAGGAACTGCTCATCACCAAAGCAGTAATGACCAAAGTGGAACCCCAGTTTTGGTCGTAAGGCCAAACCACTGGCTATCCACAAGACGAGATGTTTCAGCAAACCAGCCGCTTGCTCCCAAACAGAGCCACAGCGGTGTGACCCGCCGAGCCAGTCAGACCTCAGCACAATGGGTCCCAGAAAATCGATTTTTGGCAAAGCTCAACTTTCTTCTTCCTTCAAGTCGGCGCTCAGGACAAACTTCCTCCTCATGGCGCGCAGCATCCTTGGCTGCCACTTCAAACTGTGAGTCATACTTTTACCAAATTAAGTACAAATTGAGGCGGACGACTGGTTAGAGGGTCTGCCTCACAGTTCTGAGGACCGGGGTTCAATCCCCGGCCCCGCCTGTGTGAAGTTTGCATGTTCTACCCGTGCCTGCGTGAGTTTTCTCCGGGCACTCCGGTTTTCTCCCACATCCCAAAAACATGCATGTTAGGTTAATTGGCAACTCTAAATTGCCCACAGGTGTGCATGTGAGTGCAAATGGTTGTTTGTTTGTATTAGCCCTGCGATTGGCTGGAAACCAGTTCAGGGTGTACACCGCCTCCTGCCCGATGACAGCTGGGATAGGCTCCAGCACGCCTGCGACCCTAGTGAGGAGAAGCGGCTCAGAAAATGGATGGATGGATGGTTGGATGGATGAAGTACAAATTGGTGTATCACATATTTGGATTAAGATTATGAGTGGGAAAGTCTCACGAATCTCATCCTTGGCCCATGAAAATACTTAATAGCGGTTCACCTGAGGTAGTTCACCCTGTGTCATCCTTCGCTATTTTCCTCAACTTTCTATAGAATAGAATAGATTTTCCTCCCTTTTCTCTTTAATTGCATTTTACTATGTACTTGTAGAATTAGAAACTAAACCTGACAAAATACGTGGACTGTGCTCTTTGTGTTTCTTGAATCAAAGATTAGAACCTCTAACATCAGAGAACTACACAAATTACATAAGTGTAGCAACCCTTCATGAATACCTGATTTATCGTATGTATGCATGTACAGTTGTGCTCATAAGTTAATATACCCTGGCAGAATTTATGATTTCTTGGCCATTATTCTGAGTATATGACTGATAACACAAAAACTTTTCTTTGACTCATGGTTAGTGCTTGGGTGAAGCCATTTATTATCAAACAACTCTGTTTACTCATTTTAAATCATAAGGACAACTGAAACTACACAAATGATCCTGATCAAAAGTTAACATACCCTTGACATTTGGCCTGATAACATGTACACAAGTTGACACAAATGGGTTTGAATGGCTACTAAAGGTAACCATCCACACTTGTGATCTGTCTGCTTGTAATCAGTGTATGTATAAAGGTTCAGTGAGTTTCTGGGCTCCTGACAGACCCTTGCATTGACATCTCTGGATTCTGAGTCATGGGGAACGCAAAAGAATTGTCAAAAGATCTGCGGGAAAAGGTCATTGAACTGTATTAAACAGGAAAGGGATTTAAGAAGATATCCAAGGAACTGAGAATGCCAATCAGTGTTCAAACTCTAATTAAGAAGTGGAAAATAAGAGATTCTGTTGAAACCAAACCACGATCAGGTCGACAAACAAAAATTTCTGCCACATGAGCCAGGAAAATTGTTCGAGATGCAAAGAAAAACCCACAGATGACTTTGGCTGAAATACAGGACTCTCTGAAAAAGGTGGTGTGGATGTTTCAAGATGCACAATAAGGAGGCACTTGAAGAAAAATGGGCTGCATGGTCCAGTCGCCAGAAGAAAGCCATTACTACGCCAATGCCACAAAGAATCACGTTTACAATATGCCAAACAGCACAGAGACAAGCCTCAAAACCTCTGGAACAAAATCATTTGGAGTGATGAGACCAAAATTGAACTTTTTGCCCACAACCATTAACGTTACATTTGGAGAGGAGTCAACAAGGCCTATGATGAAAGGTACACCATTCCTACTGTGAAACATGGAGGTCGATCGCTGATGTTTTGGGGATGTATGAGCTACTAATGCACGGGAAACTTGGTCAAAATTGATGGCAAGATAAATGCAGCATATTATCAAAAATTACTAGAGGAAAATTTGCACTCATCAGCCCGGAAGCTACAGATGGGATGTACTTTGATATTCCAACATGATAAGGATATAGGCGGCACGGTGGCCGACTGGTTAGAGCGTCAGCCTCACAGTTCTGAGGACCCGGGTTCAATCCCCGGCCTGTGTGGAGTTTGCATGTTCTCCCCGTGCCTGCGTGAGTTTTCTCCAGGCACTCCGGTTTCCTCCCACATCCCAAAAACATGCATTAATTGGAGACTCTAAAATTGCCCGTAGGTGTGACTGTGAGTGCGAATGGTTGTTTGTTTGTATGTGCCCTGCGATTGGCTGGCAACCAGTTCAGGGTGTACCCCGCCTCCTGCCCGATGACAGCTGGGATAGGCTCCAGCACGCCCGCGACCCTAGTGAGAAGCGGCTCAGAAAATGGATGGATGGATAAGGATCCAAAACACAAAGCCAAGTCGACCTGTCATTGCCTACAGCTGAAAAAAAGTGAAGGTTCTGGAGTGGCCATCTCAGTCTCCTGACCTCAATCTCATTCCGCAACTCTGGGGAGATCTCAAGCGTGCAGTTCATATAAGACAGCCCAATAATTGACAGGAACTGGAGGCTTTTTGCCAAGAAGAATGGGCAGCTTTACCATCAGAGAAAATAAAGAGCCTCATCCACAACTACCACAAAAGACGCCAAGCTATCATTGATGTTAAAGAGGGCAATACCCAGTATTAAAAACTGGTGTTTGTAAACTTTTGATCAGGGTCATTTGTGTAGTTTCTGTTGTCATTATGATTTGAAAAGTAAACAGTTGTTTGATAATAAATGGCTTCACCCAAGCACTAACCATGAGTGAAAGAAAAGTTTTTATCATTCATATTCTCTGAAAAATGGCCAAGAAATCAGAAATTCTGCCTGAGTATGTAAAGTTATGAGCACAACTGTATGCCTGTATGTATGTAACCGGTATGCATGTATGTTACCGGTATGTATCGTACAGGTATGTATGTATGTATAAGTCATCCTCAATTGTGGCAAACACACTGTGTAAATAGTGGATTTTAAAATCAGTTTTCAATTAGTTATTGATGGATAATAGTTCAAAATGATTAATAGTGTGAAATCCCCATGGACAATTCATGTCTAAGACAGTGATGACGTAGATGCTTGCTATAACTTCATGAGCTGATCACCTGTATGGCCGCCTCCCTGAGAGCCTCCAACCTCTGTTTGCTGCTCTCCTTCATGTTGACCACATCCCTGTAGTCTCCCTGCAGTGCCCTCTGCAGACTGCGCACCGCCTGGAATACCATGTGCTCACTCTCATTCAACTCCTTCTGAAAAACCTGTATTGTGTGCACCTAAAGGAAGTCAGAGAGGCACACATACCTCAGTAGACCAAAACAAGACAGTCGTCCAACAATAATTTTTTTTTTAATAAAATAAAAACTAATAAAACAATTGTTATTAAGGGGTGTTGTATCGAGAAATCTGAGTGCAAAAATAATTTCATCACCATAACAAAATAAGTATAGCACAAAAAACAGAGTCTTGTACCTGAAAGTGACGCTCAGGTTCTGAAAGTGTTTGGTCTCTCTTAACAGCAGCCGCAGCATCTGCCAGCTTACTGATGACGACGTTCTTTCGGCGTAGGAGGTTACCCAGCCACCTGCAGTTATTGGCCAACCAGGTTTTTCCCTGTGTGGCCACACTTCTGCGATATTGCCTGTTGGCATGCTGAGCCACCTGGTCTGTCTGCTTCACAGCAGATGCCAAAGCCAGGCCAAGGCACAAAAGTAACCAGACAATCTGCATCCAAAGAGGCTATTCACTCCTGACTAGAGTGTGTGGACCGGATGAAAGTAATAGGCCTGAAAATTGGGAAAGATGAGAAAAAAAGAAAAAGACATGCCTGCTAATATGAAACTTCATGGAATGATAAACTGCTACAACTGATTACAACTTTCAAGAACATGTCTGGTCATATATAATGGTGATTTGTTTGTTCCACAGTAAGACCAAAATCCTGCAATGAAGCGATGGCAATCATGGCACCAACAATGCTCGTGCTACAACCGGAAACTTTCCTCCCTGCAAATTACCTGAATGCACGTCACAAGAACTACCCTTCATAGAACACTTGGAAATCCACTAACTGGAAATGACATTGATGAGTTATAATGGAAATCAATTCAGATATTCTCGGAAACAAAAATAGATGCAAGTGACTTGTCTTAAAATGTTATCGTTTGAACTTGTGGGCTTGGAAATGATCAAAAAGCAGAAGTTGTCAGCTCCATATTTGAGAAAAAAAAAAGGTACACTTTTTTGAGAGTATGTTTGTAGGTCAGTCATTGTTTGTATTTCAATACAGCACATTGAATATTTAGGTAAGGTGTGGTTACAGCTTGTTAGATTAAACAAGATGTGCAAACAATTTATGTTGGCTAGAATTCTTCAAGCGGCACGGTGGACTACTGGTTAGAGCTTCAGCCTCACAGTTCTGAGGACCCAGGTTCAATCCCTGGCCCCGCCTTTGTAGAGTTTGCATGTTCTCCCCGTGCCTGCGTGGGTTTTCTCCCACATCCCAAAAACATGCATTAATTAGAGACTCTAAATTGCCCGCAGGCATGACTGTGAGTGCGAATGGTTGTTTGTTTCTCTGTGCCCTGCGATTGGCTGGCAACCAGTTCAGGGTGTACCCTGCCTCCTGCCCGATGACAGCTGGGATAGGCTCCAGCACGCCCGCGACCCTAGTGAGGAGAAGCGGCTCAGAAAATGGATGGATGGATAGAATTCTTCAACACCTTGTGCTGAGTTGCTAGGTGCATTTGGCTTGATTGAACATGCCAAGTGTTTGGATTCCAGCATGGAATCCTGAATTTTAATACAGGGGGTTAAACCGTCAACACCGCTCATTGACTGACCATTAATAATGCACATAGTCCTTTTGAATATTTTCAACTCACACCCAAGATGCTTCACACCTTTGTGAGCATTAGTAAAGATGGGCGACGTTAACTTTCCAAGCTGCTGCCCGGTCCTTCCTCCAGTGACTGGAATGCTGCTTGGGTAATGCAGTGACTGGAATGCTGCTTGGGTAATGCAGCGACTGGAAGTCAATAGTACCTCTGTTCACAGGCTGGCTGCTGTAATGAAAACACACATTCATGTAAATGTTTTATAGTCTGAAAAATAATCTGGTCCGATGTATAATTTCAATTTTTGAGGCTATATAATATCAAACATATGTATACTTGGTCACAATCATTTATACTACACTGTATGAATGTCATAGTCAGTACAAAGTCACTCAAAACTGCAAATACTTAAGAGTGAATGATGACATTAAGATAAAGACTTGTTCATCGAGTTGGTGTAGTGTGTACAAGACAAAAATGTGATAATTTAAGCGTTTTTAAAAATTTAAAAATATTGGCAGTGACCTAAAATATGATTAAATAAGAAGTGTACATGAATACTGTGGGTGGAAAACACGAAATTAAATGTAATCGTTTTCTGGAAATTAATTTGTCCTCATTGTACCTACGGCACTTTTTTGGTGGACACTGAATGGTCCAAGAGGGAAACCATCGATGCAGGAACGACTCAGCTGCACGTCCAACAGAAAACCAGCGAAAAAGCATGCGACGACATTCGGATAAACCGTAACATATCCTACCATCACGCAAAGGTGAGCAGCCACAGGGGACAGTGCGAAGACGTCCCATTTGACAAATGTCCAGTCTAAACACACGAATAATGGAACAGCTACTACCTGCGAGAGAATATTTGCCTTGCGTTGGCTCTCCACTGCACGACTCAAGAAGCCGGGAACAATCAGCTTGTTGTATCAGAGCGATGGCTCCCCCCTCCTGGCCAGTCGTCCCACATAGCAGCTCAACCAAGCCAGCCTCAGTGCAGCTTTCCAGCGACTCACTTGGCCACCAACTTTCACGTTTACTTCCGTCCGCCAGCCACTGTGATAACCAGCAACATCGCACTAGCAAAGAGGACAATCGCTCAATCGTCCCGGTAGGTGCAGATATTGGTTAATTCTCACCTGAACGTTTTGATATCTTATTCTACTTTGAACCGTACTTACCTGCACTCTCCTCGGAGTTTGTCAGAGCAGCTCGAGCCACCCGAGTCAACTCTCACCGCATAGAACTCCCATGACACACGAAGCTCCCTCAAGCTAACACAACTTTGCTAACGTCGTTAGCTTCCATCAGCACAAACGATCTTTTTGACGCAGTAGGTCATTAATAATGCAGCCTTTGATGCGAACACGGAGCAAAGAAAAGACCAATAGCTACGTTGCTTTTGAATTCGGTTGAGTACTTTAACTTTGAGTCGTCCAATATTACTTCCGAAACAGTTTATCTGCTTCAATATGGGAGTTGTAGTTCTGTTTTCCTCCCCGATCAAGTCAAGTGCCCGAAACTACAGTACTACGAATCCCTCACGTCATTTATCATCAGCGCTATATAGTAGTTTTAAAATGCAGTTTAAGAATGGGAGTAGAGTCGTTGCAGTGTTTAACTCAAACCCAACCGACAATCCCATTCAAAATCTGTTATTACGACTTTTAGAGAGACTTCTATTATTCACGACAGCTGTGGAATCGCTCTTCAGCGGGTCTCACTGACAAGCAATATTCTTTAAAAAAAAAGAAAAAAGTTAACGTTCTTCTGAGGTAAATTCCTTTGGAACACATTACATTAGTTATTTAAAAAAAATAGACGTCAAGTCACACGGCCTGTGAAGTTCTGTGGACTACATGTCCCATGAATCATTTGCAAACACAGCGGCGCAGTTCTGTTGGCGCATGCGCAGCAAGGCCAAGTAGATATGTTGGCCAAAACAGCGGGTGATAAAATGGTAGGTACAATTTAAAACGCCACACCAGAACAAGTTAAGATTAAAAATACAAATGCTGTCACTGCCTGTTAATCATAATTTGAAGATACTGCGAAACAGTTGACTGCAGTGTCTGTAGCCGTGTGGCGCATTGTTAGTGTGATGAAATATGGAACATGATGGAAACGGAAGGTCAGTGGTTGGTATATTTGGAACGCGCACGACAGCACTTGTGGCACGTACCTTTCCCTTTTTTGGTAGGTCATGTCCCCTAAAGGGGGTCAGGAGACCACTTCGGAGGATCCCGTGTTGTTGTCTCACGTCCGTTCACGGCGAATGTGCTGCTCGATCACCGCGCGGGTCGGGTCGGCACTTCTCCAAGACTTGCACTGGATGACCTTCTGGGTTCATTTACCACTGCGTGATAATTCTGCAAATCATCGCGACGTTGTGTTGACGCTTTTCGAACTCCTTGAACGTTGAATTTGCAAACACCTGCATTGTATGAACATTTTATATTGAGCAATGTTTGTGTTGTATCCATATCAAATGTATGCCACATTTGAGGGTTTCTGTTGCTGAAGGTTGTTATATACTGTACTATTAGATAGCCGACTAAAATCGGACATGGGATCTCACGGTAGGCTTTGCAACTGTGTGTTGAATTCAAATGTGCATTTATGGTGTATTCATCCTGGCTTTGTGTTTACCGTATGGGCCTTGGTGTGAATTCTTCTTCTGTCAGCACAAGTTAAAGTCATCACAGAGAGACAAGGTTCGGCAGTTCATGTCCTTCACACAGGCAGGGGAGAGGACTGCTGTGTACTGCCTGTCACAGAATGACTGGAAACTAGAAGTCGCGACAGACAACTACTTCCAAAATCCAGACCTTTACTATAAAGAATCCATGAAAAATTCAGTCGATCGCAAGAAGCTGGAACAGCTCTATAACAGATATAAAGGTGAGTATAAGGAGGCAGTGACATTCTCAGGGGTGTTTACAGTTGTGTGATCACATTTTCTATTCTTTCTTTGCAGACCCCCAGGATGAGAATAAGATTGGCATCGATGGAATCCAGCAGTTTTGTGATGACCTGACCCTGGACCCGGCAAGCATGAGCATATTGGTGGTAGCGTGGAAGTTCAGAGCGGCCACGCAGTGCGAGTTTAGCAAGAAAGAGTTCCTGGATGGAATGACAGACCTCGGGTCAGTATCAGTGAAATGTATTTTTAATTGCAACTTGAAAGAGGGCTTTCAAAACAATATTTTATTTACTCTGCCTAAGATCCTCACCATTATTTAGAATAATTACATTGGTAAAGTCTATTATTTGCCGTTAATCCCTCCAGCTGTGACACTCCTGACAAACTAAAGGCCATCCTTCCCAGACTAGAGCAGGAGCTGAAAGACACTGGGAAGTTTAAAGACTTTTACCAGTTTACCTTTAATTTTGCCAAGAATCCTGGGCAGAAAGGTTTAGGTAAGGCTGAAAGCAAAATGTTTTATGGGAGTATTTATTCAGACTGATTTTCTCCATTATTCTTAATGTCTCAGAGTTAGAGATGGCTGTGGCTTACTGGAATCTAGTTCTTACAGGTCGCTTCAAGTTTTTGGACCTTTGGAACACATTCCTGCAGGTAAGTGGAGAAAGTTGTCACACTTCTTCCACATAACCCAAGCTCACACATACTGGATGAAACCTTACGGTGTCATGAAATCACATCTTTTCCCCTTCTGATCAATTGTCTGGTTACTATGTTACATTCAGGAGCATCACAAGCGCTCTATCCCCAAAGACACATGGAACCTCCTTCTGGACTTTGGCAATATGATTGCAGATGACATGTCAAACTATGATGAAGAGGGTTAGCTGATGAAGTTGCAATATTTAACATGCATGATGATTGTCTGACTGCTCCTAATGTAATGTATTATTTTCCTCAAGGGGATGATTTGCAGGACATCACTCAATTAAATCAAATCAAAAATTTGCATGTAAGCTTAGGTGAGAAGTAGCTAATACCTTTTCCCTCACTTTTCACAGGAGCATGGCCTGTTCTCATAGATGACTTTGTGGAGTTTGCAAGACCACTTGTAATGGGGGGCAAGAGCGGCAAGACATAGTCTTTGACCCTCATGCTGTGACTGGACTTCTCTCCCAGTTTTGCTTTTTTTTTTGTGAGTGATGATTTTTTTTTTTCCAAACACATAAGCCAAAAAGACATACCCAGTAGTCTTGCTTGTGGAGTTGTCGAACATTGAGCCTGCATAAAATACCTGGTTGATCATGGATTAAGCTGCACCTGCATAAAATATCTGGTTGATCATGGATTAAGCTGCACCAAGAGGTTTTTATGTCCACTTCAAGTGGACTTCAGAAGTGATGGTCACCTGGTACTTCTCATTTATGGACAAACATTCATCATACTGCTGTGGACTTGGCTCACTGACCTAAATCTTTTGCACAAGAAGCGGGGACAGCAAGAGTGAGCTTTTTGGACAGCAGCAGGTGGTGTCTTCCTGTTTTTAGTTAATGGAACAGCACACTGAATCATGCATGTTTCTGTTGAATGAAGCGGTGCCATTGACAAGCTCACTGACAATCACAGAGCTGAGGAAAATGTGCACTTGGTTGTCATTGTATGAGTGTTTTGGGTTGGGCTCATGATGAACATTTTAATTTGCTTTTATATTAGTAACATGGTGATTCACTTTTGAATGTGGAATGAGTTAAATATCCAGCTCTGCATTTTGTACTTGAGTTTGACAGTTCATCAGAGCATACATTTCAAGTTTAATACCAGCAAAGTTACAGTAATTGTAATACTGTACCTAAGCATTAGTAGTTGTACCTCAATTGTGTACACTTTTAAAATACAACTGCCTTTTTTCCCCAAATAAGTTAAGCACTTTGTAAAGAGCAACACAAGAAACTGACTGGCACATAAATTGTTTTCTATAGTACCCCGGTGAATGATGACTTGCCAACTACAAACTGCACTGATTCAGTTTTCCAAACTTTTATCACACTGTAAGCTGCTACATTTTACGTCAACATCCAATCCCTCTGAGCAAAATGTTCCAAACTTTGATCACACTGTAAGCTGCTACATTTTACTTCAAAATCTAGTCCACCAGTATTTTTGAATGTATTTTGTTGACACTGTTTGAGGTTTTAGTTTTATTCTATTAAGTATCGCAGAAAAGGTCTCACTGAGATTGTTGCCGCCATCTAGGGGTGGCTGTGAACAGTACTTCTCGGTTGGAATCGTCTGAACAAGCCTCAATTGGTTAAGCAAGGCTTAATGCCCAGTTGTTTTCCATTCGGCTTATTTCCCTGATACATATTGCACTGCTGTCCTCACAAAGCTGTCAACTTGTAGGATCTTTAAACCTGCATTGAATGTGAATGCGACAAAACAAGTTTTATCCACAATTGAGTGACGCCCATGTTTCACAACACCAGGCTGTTTGTGTACTTCTGGTACACTATAGGATTGTGCACATAACTATTCCGTATAAAAATATGGAGATGATGTGATACCTGGCTTAAAAGCAGGAAAATATGACATCCTAAAGATGGCAGCCTGTTACATTTGGTACGTGTCATCTGTTGCTGGTCACCTTAACTGTTTTCCATGGCAAAGGAAAGGGATTCTTTTGTCTCAAAGGTGTAGTTGTTTTACAAAAGAAAGTCAATAAAGCATGTGTGTGAAATGGATTATTACGTTACATTTAGTGGTGGTCAGTCCTATGTTTGATATGATTGAAATGAGCATGTAAGCAATCGGGTCAATGCACACTAGCTTGAAGTATATGAATCAATCTAATCAATAGCTTTTATTTGTATGTGTAGTATTTGCAGTTTATAATCAAGTGTGGTTTGTGTGAGAAAGTTGGTGGGAATTTTACCGTAATACCTAAATCCTTTATAAGGTGAGCTTTATACACTCAAGCATTTACCGGAGTACAGACAAAGACTAACTAATGACTAACAAAGCTGTTTTCTACAAAAAGGGCATAACATTATCTTACGCTAATATTTCCATTAACTATCACTGAGACATTGGATTGAAACAATCACTTCCTCTTCCTAGACTTTCCTAGAATTTGAATTTTTTTTTCAGTTTTGTAATTTATTTCAGATTTATAATTTAAAATGCATAAAAATTACAAAGACAATTCATATGGCTGAGCGAGAAGCAATGCCTGACATTATTTGTGTGAGAGTCGATGTCTGCTCGGTAACAGTTGTCGCTTATCAGGTTGCATTCCAATTTCATGTCATCATCATCATCACAGTCATCATAAGCTCTTGGGGTAATGCTTTGTCTCCTGTTACTATAGATGTTTGGGCCTACAATCAAATGGCAACTCATAAGGGTGTAAGGGGGGAAAAAAAGAGATCATCAAGGAGGTTTCAAATAACAGAATTGAGTATTTCACTCAATTGGTAAAATGAAGATAGCAGGTAAACTAAAAGGCGGGACATCTGGGCAGCCAAGCACACAAGTGTAAATAAGGTGCTTTAATGTTGCAAATAGTGTGTTAAAAATTAGAGCGGGCTTCAGTGAATGATTGGTTGGACTGATGATGATGTTTCATGCTTACTCTCCTCCTCCCATGGGGTGGGGTGGAATATCAACAAGGTCCTGCACCAGCTGACGAGCATCCCATTAGCATCTCTTACAGTGTCCAGGCCACATCACCGCCCCAAACAGAACCACCAGTCTTTTAAGCTATAGAGCCAAGGGGATTGCCTTTTTAGGAGACATCCGATTCCCATGAACATACCACGGCCAGCATAAAGAAGCTGTGGATGATAACATGACACCTTAATGCGAGTGGCCACCCTTGAAACAGAAGGCGCATTTTCTGTGCACAATAGACTTGTTACGGACGACTGGTGAAAAGCTAGAGGACAGCTGCGATAATGAGAAGCTGGTAAAGAAACAATGACAATAAGACTGCTGGCATTGGAGAATATTTTGTTGGAACTTTCGCAGTGATATTCCGCTTAGTTTTTCTCTAAGTCCTCTCTGGTGGTGGAGAAAAAGCTACGACTGAAAGGAGTTAAAAACTTTGACTTTTTTTTTTTTTTTTGGGTAGGATCTTGTGGCCCTGATTGGTCAGGTGTTCCCATAACTGCTAATAATCTGAACGATAAATTGCAGTACCATGGAGAAATTCAAGGCAGGTATGGTTCTGGGTGGTGCCGGCGATGCATTGGGCTTCAGAAAAGGCCACTGGGAAAGTTGCACGTCAGGCAGAAAGATCCAAGAAGAACTGGCCTCCCTGGGCGGTGTGAGAGTACTAAAACTGGGCCCCGATAACTGGCCGCTCAGTGACGCAACATTAATGCACATGACCACAGCAGAGGCACTCATTACAGGTACGTTTGGGATACAGGGATGAGTGAGATATACAGTTTATCATTTGAGTACAATTTTATAGCTCAAGCGCCAACCTTTTTTAACTGTAACACAATTGTTTGGTTATAAGTGGTTATTATTTTTGAAAGGAAACTGTTGTAAACCACCCACCATCCTTGCATCCTGTCACCAAAACCAAAATATAAGTACAAACTGTAATACAGTGTCTTTGTCCTCACCCGAATGTCATCTTAAGCCCATGAAAGGATGACAATAAATTTTCAGGACAGTGGAGTTCAAAATAGCATACAAAAGCTTAGCTCTCATTGAACAATAGCTGGTCAGACTCTGCTGGTAACAAGACTACAGTAATATGGTGATGACATCTTTTGAGATTAGGTTTCCCCATTTAGACACATCCTGGAATGCTAGCACATGCACATATGCACACATAGGTAAACATGCACAGCAGCCAGACTGAAAGATTAGACTGTATTAATGTCAGTGTTTCTCTTTTAATCTTCTGACCGGTGGGTGTTTAATTTAAAGGAGCAGAATTCTTTTTTTCATTGGAGTACTGACCGTATCTTGTAAAAATTCTATATTTTATACATTAATGCTAAGTATATCTCTTTCCTCATTGTATCAGTCAATTTAAAGGGGTGAAATAACAGAATTATGGGTGGTCCTTTTTTGAAAATGGGAGATTTGCTTGTGGATCCCATCTGACCTGATTGTCTGTGTTAGTGTCCCCACTTGCTTGAGGTATGCTTGTTCTAATCTGTCGGCTGTGTAGGCTGAGGCTAAACTTAGTCCCACTCAGAAACACTCGTCTCCTCTTGCGTGCCAATTATGAATGACTGAGAATAACTCTGTTTGTGTACATGCAGATTACTGGTGTCTGGAGGACCTTTACCGTGAGCTGGTGCGTCTCTATGTCGAAGCCATGGTGTCTCTCCAGGGTAGGAACCCTGATCCGGCTACAGTGGAAAGCTGTGTTCACCTCAAACCTCACAATTTTCTCCTTGCTTGGCATACGCCCTTCAATGAAAAAGGTCTGGTGATTGGGGATGCGTCTCTCTCGCTCTCTCTCTCTCAGTAAAATAAAAATTTCTATTCAGAAAAATGCTGAAATGCATTTGTCTGGACAGGGTCAGGGTACGGGGCAGCTGCTAAGGCCATGTGCGTGGGTATGAGATATTGGCAACCTGAGAGACTAGACAGCCTAGTAGAGGTCAGCATTGAAACGGGCAGGATGACCCACAATCATCCCACAGGTGATCTAGCCAAAAACTGATTTTTGTAGTGATAAACTTGAAAATATTTTTCGTATTATGTTCGATGTAAAATGTTACTGTTTCAATTCAAATTATTAAGTTGAAAATTACGAAGATATCTTCTGCCTTTTAGGTTTCCTGGGTTCCCTGACAACAGCACTGTTTGCATCCTATGCAATCCAGGGGAAACCACTTGGGACTTGGGGCCGTGAGCTCATGAAAGTCATCCCTCGCGCTGAGGAGTACTGTAGGAAGACTATTCGGCATATGGCAGGTAAGATTTCTGTTCATGTGCAAAAGATTTAAGTTTCAAAACACACAGTATTCAAAACACACAGTATAGCATAATGACCCAATGAATGAACCGTAAATTCTCGTATATGCACTCAAATATAAAAAGCACCCCCAAAATCGGCGTCTTGCAGCTGGATTTTCCTTGTACCCTACACCCCCAACCCCCCTGCCCCAAAGTGCAGGTACTGTATCCATGCTCAAAAAATAAGTATTATCCGCATAGTAATTTGTATTTTATCAGGTTTTTCAAAGGAACTGGTAGTGAGAAAAGCACAACCGGTGCAACCCAGCAAAGAGGTGAGTGTAGTTATTGTGTTCCCCTCAGAGCCAGGGCCGTTCCTAGCCAATGTGGCGGCCTCGGCAAGATTTTGTATGGCGGCCCCCTTTAATTTATAAGATAAAATGCCACACAATTTAAAATACAAATAGTAAATTTTCTTCATTTCAGATCATCACTGCTAAACAAATCATGTAGGCAACTTGTTGCAATATCTAATGGGACAAACCAAAAGTAGCAACAACTTGACCTCTCTTTCTCCTATTTTCCCCCTTTTTTCTTCTTCCATGTGTTCTGGACAATTTTGGTCGTTTTGACATGTTTCCAGAGTTCCGTGGGGTCACGTCAATACATTTGCCCCTACCCCAACAGAGAGCGAGCAGTATACCAATCAGCCAGAGGAGGCAGTATTTGCTATTATCATATCCATCCATTTTCAACACCGCTTATCCTGGTTAGGGTCGCGGGACGCTGGAGCCTATCCCAGCTGACTTCGGGCGAAAGGCGGACTACACCCTGAACTGGTCGGCAGCTCAGTCCCAGGGCACATATAGACACGGACAACCATTCGCACTCACATTCACAACGTCACTGAGTGGGAACTGAACCCATGCTGCTTGCACCAAAGTCAGGCGAGTGTACCACTACACCATCAGTGACGCTATTATCATATGTAATAATATTAATTGGGCATCTCTTTACATTTGAATCTGTTTTCCATGTTAAAAGTTAGTTGTCCAGTTATTGCAAATATGTGTAGCTTCCCCACTTGAGATGAATTCAGCAATGGAAGAGTTCATATGCATTTTACTCAATGACCAAGAAACATTTTCCTTTTGTCTCAATTTATTTTAGCATTCAGTAGTTTGACAGGGCGGCACAGTGTGTGACTGGTTAGAGCGTCTGCCTCACAGTTCTGAGGACCGGGATTCAATCCCTGGCCCCGCCTGTGTGGAGTTTGCATGTTCTCCCCGTGCCTGCATGGGTTTTCTCAGGCTACTCCGGTTTCCTCCCACATCCCAAAAACATGCATGGTAGGTTTATTGACAACTCTAAATTGCCCGTAGGTGTGAATGTGAGTGCGAATGGTTGTTTGTTTGTCTGTGCCCTGGGATTGGCTGGCAACCAGTTCAGGGTGTACCCCGCCTCCTGCCCGATGATTGCTGGGACAGGCTCAAGCACGCCCGTGACCCTAGTGAGGAGAAGCGACTCAGAAAATGGATGGATGGATAGTTTGACAGTTCATCAAGTAGTTTCATCCCTTACATTTGTCTCTAGCAATGAGGTGCTTTAAGTGCATTGGTATATGCATTTGTCTCTTTAATATTGTAATGAACTGTTATGTGTGTTTATTGTTGTGTGTTGCATTGCAGCCCTATGGGTGGCACAAGCCAGTGCAAATTGTAGGCCGGTCCCAAGCCCGGATAAATGCAGAGTGTTGCGTCAGGAAGGGCATCCGGCTTAAAACTTGGCCAAACAAATATGAGCGTTCATCTAAAGAATTCCATACCGGATCAGTCGTGGCCCTGGCTAACGACGTCCGCCACCGGCGGCCGTCAACCTGCAGGGCGCCGGTGGAAATTCAGCTACTGTGGGTCGAAGATGAAGGAGCGGTGGAAAGCGGGTTATTAGGTTATTAGGCAGAAAGAGAAGAGGAAAGCACAGAGCCTAGAAATGAATGTGTGGACTTTGAATGTTGGGACTATGACAGGAAAATCTCGGGAGTTGGTTGACATGCTGATTAGGAGAAAGGTTGATATATTGTGTATCCAGGAGACCAGGTGGAAAGGCAGTAAGGCTAGAAGTTCAGGGGAAGGGTTTAAATTATTTTACCATGGTGTAGATGGGAAGAGAAATGGAGTCGGGGTTATTTTAAAAGAAGAGCTGGGTAAGAAAAGAGCTTGGAGGTGAAAAGAGTATCAGATCGAGTGATGTTGAATGTTTATTGAATGTTGTTAAAAGAAAAGGTGATGTAACACAGTGGTAAACATAACCTTGTCACAGCTTTTTGGAACGTGTTGCAGCCACAAAATTCTAAGTTAATGATTATTTGCTAAAAACAAAGTTTTTCAGTTTGAACATTACATATATTGTCTTCGTAGGTGTATTCAATTAAATATAGGTTGAACATGATTTGCAAATCATTGTATTCAGTTTTTGTTTAACACAACATCCCAACTTCATTGGAATTGGGGTTGTATTAATTCATTATCACTCCATTCCAATATAACTGTATTGAAGGGGAATTCCCCCTGCAAATTAAAAAAAAAAAATAATTCCCTCCCTTTAATGTTTTTAAATTATTATTTACACCCAATTGTTGGCACCCACTTGAGGCCGCGGCGCCCTTATCATTTGCTAACTCATCCCTATCGGCGGGCTGGTCCTGCTCCTACCCCACGCAGTGCTAGTTGCGGTCATGGCAGCCGTTAAAGTCCGGTCGGGCAGTGGTCCCCAACCACCGGTCTGCGGACTGGTACTGGGCCGTGAGGCATTTGTTACTGGGCCGCAGAGAAAGAATGACCAATTTATATAATTTCTGTATTTCAATTACCGTGTCAATGGGTTTTAGATTGAAAATTTACCAGATCTTCTCCGCCGCAACAGCTGCGTGTCTCAATTGACACGTCGAGACTGCACAGAACGCTTCCGTTTCCGGTCCCAGCCGGCTCGAACACTTCTCTTTCCGGTCCGAGTGGGCTGGCTAATGGTGGCAGAGCTCAAGGAACGAAGTTATTTCATAAACTAATTCACCTCATTACGTTAACTGAAAAGATTTGTTCTTTTAAACAAAACGTTCGCGAACAAAACAACACTATATCAGGAGTCCGTTTGTCGCAACAGTTAACTCCTAAGTCCGCTTTGATACAGATAGTCGTAGGTTGCTGCTCGACACAGGTAGAACTACTTTTACAGAGTTAAAAGTCTACTCTCATTGAGGAGCTACGGAACTGCAGTTTGGTCTGGCTGCCTACAACATCTCCGACCCCCACTCCTGCATCGCGCCAACAGTGGGCGCACCACGAACGGCGAAGGAGGAAGCAGAAGTGAGGCAAGCATGTGCGTGTGTGTATATGCACACACACACACGCGCACGCCACCACAGCTGGTCCGTGAGAAAAATGCAGACTCTAAGCGGTCCGCGGTGCAAATAAGGTTGGGGAACACTTAGGGTAGGGTAGGGTACTTGCGCACGAGGGCTCCCCTCGGAGCCCACAGCATTAGATGAGTCGAGTCGTTGGTGTATAGTCTACACTAGGCGTTATTTCACCAGCTGGTGTTGTGCTGCAAGTCTGGAGAGGCTTACAGCTGTGACAGCTTGCCACAGGAGCTAGCGGCAGGAGTTATCTTCTGTAGCGATGCGGAGTAGCTATCCAAGAACGGGTAACTTTCTTGAGCAACATGTTTAAAGGGAGCCAACTGGAGACAGGGTTGCGATGGAAAGTAGGCAGAATATATCAGATAAATAAGAAAATATATGATATGATGACAGATATCATTACGTCTGATGAGATCGCTGTGTTTCTCTGTGTGCATTATGTAATTAAATATAAATTTGTAACATTAGACATTACATACCATATTAGAATTAAAGTGCAAATTTTTTCACAACCCCTACGTACCATTATATGTAAATACAATGTGATCCCTCCCCCATTTTCCTTGTACCTATGCATTGTACGCACACTCGATTTGTAATGAATCCATCCATCCATTTTCTGAGCCACTTCTCCACACTAGGGTCGCGGGCGTGCTGGAGCCTATCCCAGCTATCGGGCAGGAGGCGGGGTACACCCTGAACTGGTTGCCAGCCAATCGCAGTTGTAATGAATCTTTTTGCAAAAAAAAAAAGTGTATTATACTTTAGAAATTACAGTAGGCCTACATAAATTCTAACGAGTTCAGTTTACTTAAAGGTCCTCTTCCATCAGAATATTTGTTTTTCTCCGATATTATGTATAACATACAGTAGATCAAAATTAGTCTGTGATATGGTTTTAGGTTGACATTTACAGTATGCGGTTTGTCGATTAAATGCAAAAGTCAAACGGCATAAGGCTTGTATTTTAAATCGCCGACAGTGTGACATACAGTAGTTTTGGCAAATAATATTCAAATACCTGCCCACTTCATGGTTGGTAGCCACCCACTCAACTCAGCTGAACGGCAGTCTGAGCCATACAAATAGTCTACAAGTATACAGTACATATGTTGTGTTTTACAGCAATACATAACTGTATTGTTACAGTTACAAGATATTTAATGTTCAAACTGATTAACGTTATTGTTTTGTCTTGGGTTTTTTGCAAATATTCTCTCATTTTGATGCCTGCAACACATTCCAAAAAAGCTTGGACACGGGCAACAGAAGACAGGGAAAGTTGAGAAATGCTTTAAAAAACAACAACACTTGTTTGGAACATTCCACAGCTGAACATGATTGGGTATAAAACTAGCATCCCTTGAAAAGCTCAATTGTTCACAAGTAAGGATGGGGTGAGGTTGACCACTTTGCTAACAACTGCGTGAGCAAATAGTCCAACAGTTTAAGAATGTTTCTCAACATAAGAAATTTAGGGACTTCATCATCTACTGAACTGGTCGGCGGTCAGTCGCAGGGCACATATGGACACGGACAACCATTCGCGCTCATATTCACACCGTCACTGAGTGGGAACTGAACCCACGCTGGCCGCACCAAAGTCAGGCGAATGTACCACTACACCCAAATGAAACAAAGAAATTCTCTAAAAAAATTAATTGATGTTCTGGATGGCTTTTGTATTGTCCCAATTTAGTGCATCCTCTTTGATAATGCAGCATGGGCTGTGTGAATGGAAAATCTTGCAGTACAAGCGTGAAGAAAAAAATTACTTCTTCTTCTGCGCCATCTTCATTTACGGCAATTTAGTTCCATGAGGGGTATTATCCCCATCTACTGTGCATTATTCCATCTGCCAACTCAGAATTTCTGAGTAAAGTAAAGGCCTTTTCACACTGCACTTACTCAGTATAAAAGGTCCCCGCAGCAAAGGGCAAGGACTACGGCAGCCCGGTGAAGCCAATGCGGACGATGCCCATATTAAGAAGTGCTGTGAGGCAGGCTACAAGGAAGTCGGGAGGCTTTCCCCACTGAATGGACCACAACTCAGCAGTATTAATTTGTCATTGTTGCAAAAGAAAGCCCTAACTTAGCTTATTTTACGGAGGAGGAGGTGACACAGCAGCAAAAAAAGGCAATGGGTGTATCCCATACTAATCTCATGGCAAGATCTCGGAGTTTAAGCTTGTTTGTGAGCTATAGTTTTACAAAGAGCGCTTCAAGGTGTATTTCAGGCTGAGCAGGGAGCTCTGAAAGGGAGTTTGAAAGCCTCCTGCACAGACGTCGCAGTATATTATTTTTCTATTGTTCCAAAAATCGGGATAGTGGGACACTGCAATCATTATGACTTCCTCCATTTCCCTCTTGCCCTTTACAGTACAATTCCACCAAAATAGCACTCAGAAATCCCGCCAGCTTCTGTCCTATTGGAGGGGCTTTCTGCCGTCACCGCGCTGCCGCTCCACAATCGAACATTTTTCTACTTGAGGGTGTGCCGCGTCGCATCAGCCGCCCTCTGCACTTGTCGCGTCATACCGCGACGCGGCATTCCGTGCTGCAACCCTCTCAGCACATACACGATGAATTGGAAAGTCGGCGGCGGCTTGTGCGTTGCCAAGTGCAGTGTGAAGAGGCCCTAAGTTAACTTGAACAATACCATTTCCGTGAGCTAGAGCCTTAATTGACAACTCTAAATTGCCCATAGGTGTGAATGTGAGTGCGAATGGTTGTTTGTTTGTATGTGCCCTGCGATTTGCTGGCAACCAGTTCAGGGTGTACCCCGCCTCCTGCCCGATGATAGCTGGGATAGGCTCCAGCATGCCCGTGCCCCTCGTGAGGAGAAGCGGTGCAGAAAATGGATGGATGGATGAGCTAGAGCCACTTTTATGTTCACAACACTTAACCACTGATGGTAATCTCATCATTTTGGCTAAAATATAGTAAACTTACTTTGCTATTTCTGGTAAAGTTTTCTATTACAGTGTGGGTCCATTATTGAAAACCTGGTGAAGTTCAGTATGCATGCACATGTTCAGGAGAAAAGGATAACTCTAATAGACTATACTTTGTGGGTGTTTATTCTACGTGTCTCTACAGAATATCAGGAAAACTGGTTCTACTTTGAGGCCAAGTGGCAATTTTACTTGGAAGAAAGGGAACTAGAAAAAGAAGGTCAGAATAAACCATTGTTTGATAATCGCTATGATGCTGAAGACACAGATAAGGTAAGTCCTTTTTTTCAGTAGAGCTTAACTTCAGAATACAATTATGAGCTATGAATATTACCTTAGTACTCTGCATTTTTGTTGGTACAGATGTACAAGCGATGGAGTTCAGAAGGCCGCGCGGGACGGAGGGGACATGATGCCCCTATGATAGCCTATGATGCCCTTCTGATTGCAGGAAATGACTGGGCTGAACTGTGCAGAAGAGCCATGTTTCATGGAGGTAAGATGTGAAGACATTTTAAGAAGAGTAGATTCAAAAGAAGACCTGCTCACTGAGACTTCTGTGTTATTTTAGGGGAGAGTGAAGCCACAGGCCTAATCGCTGGTTGCCTCTATGGCCTTATGTACGGTCTAAGCCAAGTTCCCTCAAGCCTGTACCAGGATTTAGACAAAAGGGAACGTTTGGAGGAACTGGGAGAGGCGCTTTACAAAGCAGCATCAGCAGAGAAGTGCATAGACAAGTAAAACTGCACTTCACAAGCCGAATGCCTATCAAAGGAATTGCACGACCCAAAGACCCCTCATCCCTGCACTGTCTTGTACCAGATTCTTGCTAATGTAACATATCCTCTCTTCACCCTTTCTTTCAATTCTCCCTGATTTTGCTATCCATAAACCACCTATCTGCAGCAAATAACAAAAAACTTGAAAGGTTAGACTATTGTGCTGTCAACACTTGTCCAATTAACTAATCAGCATCTATAAAGTATATCTCATATTACATAGAATGGTTTGTAATATGTATGGATGGGATTGTGTTTCATTGCTGTGGGAAGAAGCAAACTTTTGTAACCTTTAACTACAATACAGCAACCTAAGGATAACTGCAACGTTAATTCCCCTTTATATGCTAACCGCTATTTAAGCCCACTGAAACGGCCATTTTCTCTCGATCAATGATCAAGTTCAACAGTGTGATGCATTCATAATCTTATTACTACCTTGTACATATTACATCATTAATATTATGTCTAAAAGCTCTGAATGACATATACATTTGAGAGGAATCTATCCAAAAGTAGCTTGTCATTGCTCAGTGCATTCAATTCTGTCATGAAATAATTTGTCCACAACAGCGATGTGTAATTTCATGGCACTCATGTTTCCAGAAGCTGTGATTGTGATTTGAACTGTGAGAAACGTATCAGTTATAGCATATGAATTAACCATAACATAGCAATGATTAAACTGTACTTAGCTATATAAAGCCCCTGACTCCTTTTCCCTTGACAATTCAGAATAATAATGTTGATGTTTTCTCCTATTTTAATTTTATTCTACCCAAATTAACCTATTGTGCAATGAACTAATCAGTGCTGCCTAATTAATGAAAAGCTGGCTGCTAGGCACTATAAGTACTGTATTATTTTTCCCTTTAAATTATTTTCAATATAGAATTGTTAAAACTTTTTAGATTTATGTTTTATGCTTGCATCTGAAATATGGTTGCGTGTTTTTTGAACAGGTAACTACTGGTATACTAAAAAATGAATAGATTTCATTGAAAAGTGTATAGCTTCAGTTTGATGAATTTACATACTTTTTACTGTAATGCATATTCAGATCATTTTGTGATTTTTGTAGCTTCAGTTTGATCAAAGGAAAATAATAATTATATTTTGTTTGACACCAGAGAAAAGAAAACTTCATTCTTGTCACGATTACTGCACTTAGTTAACAGGTTGTTGGAAGCTGCATCTCTGTATCTACCATGCAAAATTAAAATGCACAGTTAGGACGCTATCCTATTTTTTGTTTTTTAAACATAGATGACTTCATAGTTGTGTTCCATCTGCCAATTTGGACGTAGTCATGTGGATTAAGTTTTGCATATCCTCTATTCTCTATAGACCAGATTCTCAGAAAGCCTGTATCAGCCCTGATGCCAGTATGTTGAGGAAGTTGCTAAGAGATCGTGACTGTCATCCAGTTCTCCGAGGGATTCTGGAGAGTCTCCTGCATTACCTGACACAGGACCTATCCAACAGGACCACCAGAACCCAAGATGTGGATGAGCTCGTTTTCACTTCTCTTGAGAGAAAGAAGAATTGTCCTTTTCAGAGAATGCAGACTTTAGTTAAACAGACTGAGTTTAAAACAAGCCACACGCCAGTGGTACAGGCCCTTGTTAAAATGACCAAAAGTAAGACTTTTAAAAACAATTCGAAGATCCCAGAAAAAAATTTTTGTGGACGACAAAAAGGGATTTGTCAAAGAATGTGTGGAGGAGATGAAACAATAGAAGACTCAACACCCCGGCGTCTTACCTCATTCCGGCTGCTCCAGTCCAAATTCATAAGGTCCACCCCCAAACCCCCTCTAACAAACAGAAGGGAGGTAGGAACTCTGTCATCCAGCAGAGGAATGGCAGGTGCTCAGAATAACAAGCAAGATGGTGGACATGCAATGTGCATAAGTAGCAAAGAAAGAAGAGAGCACAACTTGAAGAGAGGCAGCAGTGTAAAAGATATAGTAGCCAAGTTCGCCATGACTGAGCAGAAGGAAATGGGAATGAAGATGTCAAAACAGTCAAACTCAAGACAAATTGGAAAAGGGATCCTTCTGTCCTCCTTAATGGAGATGTTTGAGGACATGGCCACTGTGTCCAAGAGGATCAAATCAAAATGTTCAAATGAGAGACCTCCTGGAACAGTGAGAGTAAAACAGCACGTTGCTTGGTGTGAAAGAGAGCACAAAACAGCAGTGGATGCAATTGCTCACCAACAAATCCAGTGTAAAAATGTCAAATCGGAAAGTGCAAGTAAGTGGTTGAAACCAAATCAGAGCGCAGACGAGGGGCAACAAAAGCCAGAGGAGAAGGTACACCTGAACTTGAAAGTAGGGCAAATGCAGCCACATGTGGCTGACAACAGTTTTAATTTATTACACAACACGAGAGGTGATGTACAATGCTGGAGTTCTGGTGAAATACACTGTACAGGTGTAGAAAATAGTTGTACCACAGCAAAGTTGAACTATGCTAGTCAAGAGACAATCCACTTTCGATCTGTAACACAGTGGTCCCTCCCTAGGCCCTGCAGACTTGTCCCACACAGAAATGCCCCACTGAAGTGCCATATGACAGTTGTGCTGCCACGCTCCATCCTATGGTCCACATATAGGAATTCTTCTCCTAAACAATACTTTAAGACCCATAAACATGAAGCTTCAGCTAGCCCAGACATGAAAAACAACTCGCATTCTGGGAGACTCTCCACTGGTACAGACTATAACTTGATGGGTAAAGAACTGATTGCTGATCCAAATCGACACATAGATGTAGCGAGTCAAAGAGGACTGCCCCATTACATCATACCAAACATTTGTAGATTTGATGCTCAACACAATGATGAGATTATGTATGCCTCTTGTCAATCAGCACTGCACTCAAAGACTGCTTTGGCTAAAATGTTGACTTCACCATCTAACTCTTCTACAAATGCTTTTGGAGCTGGAGTGATGATGAAGGGAACTTTTCAGGATTCATGTCGGCTTGACATGAAGGTATACAGACTTCATGCAGCAACAGAAAATAAAACCGAAAGAACATTTCAGCTAAAACAGGAGCAGGATAAAGAAGTTAAAGGAGATAGAGTAACAGAAGAAATGATATATACACAAGTAGCACAGAGTTGTCAACCATTTGATACCACTTTCAGTGTGCTAGTGTCACCTGCTCAAATTCAATTACCGATGACCAACAAAACTCAGAGACCAAAGTATACGTCAATAAACTATGGAGACCCATCTGTCAAACAAACATATAAACCCAAAGTCATACGGTTTACTGATACCTTTACTTTCTAGATTGGTGAAAATTATACATACGTCAAATTATAGGCTTTTTTTTTTTAATTTAATACTACTTTGTTTTGATGACCTGCGGTAAGGCAACTGAATTAGAAAAACAAAAACATGACTTATTTTCAAATAATCATGAAAAAAAATATTTCCTTTTCCTAATTAAAAAAATAGCAATTGACATTTTCTTTACCATTTTTTTCTATTTGTCATATCCCCTAGCCGTCAATTTGAATGTGACTTTCAACTTATGTTTGTGTGTAGCCTGTGAGCTGTGTGATCATTAAATAAAATAATTAAATTGTATTTTAAAGATCCATCCATCCATCCATTATCTGAGCCGCTTCTCCTCACTAGGGTCGCGGGCGTGCTGGAGCCTATCCCAGCTTTCATCGGGCAGGAGGCGGGGTACACCCTGAACTGGTTATTTTAAAGATCAAGTTATTGAAATAATTGTTGTCATTGATGATTTGTTTTGTTTGGTGTATTGTTCAATTAAAACTCAAAACCTTGAGATCCAATTTAAAAAAAAATAAAATCAAATAAAAATCACACGCAGTGAAAGCACTGCAAACAGTTTTATTTCGAATTTTTTTAAATCTACATAAAATCAGCAATACTATGCAATTTTTGCAAATGAGAAATGAAAATTCATAAAGAATTTTCATGCATGCCAGACCCCACAAAATTAACTTTCACTGCAACTTTTGACAGCATACTAGACAGTATACAAAAAAAAAGTGTATATGTCCCCAATTTTGACAAACAAGACAAAGACAAACAATCATTCACACTCACGTGCACAAAAATCTTTGGCCAATTTAGAGTCCTCAGTTAACCTGCATAGTAGGTTAACTGATGACTCCTCTCACATTGCCAAAACTGAGGACTCTGTTTCGTGAAATATCATTACAATTATTTTATTCATAAATATTATTCTATCAAATTTAAAAAAACAGGTGGTCCTCCGTTTATGATGTTAGCGACATACAATTTTTGAGGTTATGAATGACGTGCAATGAACTACTTCAGAGATTTGTGAACAATACTTGAGGAATGGGCCTTTTGTGTGCATAGAAAAAGTATTATATCTCTGAATTCAGCTCATAAAAATAGGAGCAAAAGAAAAAAAAGTGTCGCATTTATATTTTTGTTTAGTGAATGACTTTACTACTGCGTTAACATAGGTAAGCCACTACGGCACAGCCCGATTTATGTATAAATTCTGATTACAACGCTGCCATATGAGCGTTAGTCAATTGTAAACTGAGGACCCCCTATCCAGTGAAATATTCAACATGCATCCCTTCATTTGGAAGATATTATTTTGATAGACATGCAGTCATGTCAGAAACCCACAAACAAGATTTTGTGGCTGTATTTTGAGCAACTGTGATATTTCCTTTTACTGTACTCTTGTTAATTTTTGTATGTTCTTTATAAGGTGTTCTGAAAGGCACTTTGAACATGTGTGTGTAGTTCTCTTCAAAATGATTAAATATTATATGCTATGCTAAAATAGACAAAAATATGATATGTGTTTTCAAAGGCTATTTTAGAATGCTAACTTTCTTTCTTTCTTAACACCTATAAAGATGTTAACCAAATAGCATAATTCCCTTGGTCATTTTTAACTTACTGTCACAATATCAATAAAAAAATAGCAATGTATTTGCTAATTGTGTTTTTTTATTTATGACCATGTAGATTGCCAGTTATTCAGGTTGGGGTAATCCGTAAAGCTTGAAGCGAGGCAATTGGACTCTTCCGGTTGTTAAATTAGTTAGTGTTTTGTTCTTGTTTTATGAAAATGAATTACAAAAATGAAAGTCAAAAATTACTTTTATGCTGATAGAAGCAACATGAAAAGATTTCCCCAAAATTTCAGTCAGTCAAAATGCAGAGTCTGATTGAAATGCCCACTTTAATCTGAATAAAACAAACCAATAATTTTGAAAATCGCATGATGAAAATTTCCTTTTCGGGGAACTGTTTTTTTGTGTGTGTGTGTGTGTGTGTGAATTTATTTTAGAGGTGGAGGATTTTAGAGGTGTGTGAAGTGCTGATTAAATTTTGTATTTGTATTTTTTTTAAAAGAAAATTCCACAACGATGGTGGGCAACTTGTTGTTGTTGCTACTAAAAGCCTTGATGGCTCACAGTATTTACTTATACTCCACCTGAGCTCCAGGCACTGAAAAGGGCGTGGTTGGTTACTCAACAACACTGCCTTCATTTGGAGAGCATATTAGCTCTGTGCTTTCCTCTTCTCTTTCTGCCGAAAGCGGGTTCTTCTGCAGAAAGAGAAGAGGAAAGCACAGAGCCGAGAACTGAATGTGGGGACTTTGAATGTTGGGACTATGACAGGAAAATCTCGGAAGTTGGTTGACATGATGATTAGGGGAAAGGTTGATATATTGTGTGTCCATGAGACCAGGTGGAAAGGCAGTAAGGCTAGAAGTTTGGGGGAAGGGTTTAAATTATTTTACCATGGTGTAGATGGGAAGAGAAATGGAGTCGGGGTTATTTTAAAAGAAGAGTTGGCTAAGAATGTCTTTGCGGTGAAAAGAGTATCAGATCGAGTGATGAGGCTGAAACTTGAAATTGAGGATGTTTTATATAATGTGATTAGTGGCTATGCCCCACAGGTAGGATGTGACCTAGAGTTGAAATAGAAATTCTGGAAGGAGCAAGACGAAGTAGTTCTGAGTATCCCAGACAGAAAGAGAGTCGTGATTGGTGCAGATTGTAATGGACATGTTGGTGAAGGAAAGAGGGGTGATGAAGAAGTAATGGGTAAGTACGGAATCCAGGAAAGGAACTTGGAGGGACAGATGGTGGTAGACTTTGCGAAAATGATGCAAATGGCTGTAGGAACATAGGGTGACCTACAAAAGCGGAGGTAGAAGCACGAAGGTGGATTACATCTTGTGCAGACGATGTAATCTGAAGGAGGTTACCGACTGTAAGGTAGTGGTAGGGGAGAGTGTGGCTAGACAGCATAGGATGGTGTTGTGTAAAATGACTGGTGGTAGGGAGGAATATTAGGAAGACAAAGGCAGAGCAGAGAACCATGTGGTGGAAGCTGAGACAGGAACGAGTGTTGTACAGCTTTTTGGGAAGAGGTGAGACAGGCTCTCGGTGGACAGGAGGAGCTTCCAGATGACTGGACCACTGCAGCCAAGGTGATCAGAGAGGCAGGCAGGAGAGTACTTGGTGTATCTTCTGGCAGGAAAGGAGAGAAGGAGACTTGGTGGTGGAACCTCACAGTACAGGAAATCATATAAGGAAAAAGGTTAGCAAAGAAGAAGTGGGACACTGAGAGGACCGAGGAGAGGTGAAAGAAATACTTTGAGATGTGACATAGGGCAAAGGTAGAGGTGGCAAAGGCCAAACAAGAGGCATATGATGACATGTATGCCAGGTTGGACACTAAAAAAGGAGAAAAGGATCTATACAGGTTGGCCAGACAGAGGGATAGAGATGGGAAGGATGTGCAGCAGGTTAGGGTGATAAAGGATAGAGATGGAAATATGTTGACTGATGCCAGTATTGTGCTAGATAGATGGAAAGAATACTTTGAGGAGTTGGTGAATGAGGAAAATGAGAGAGAAGGGAGAGTAGAAGAGGCAAGTGTGGTGGACCAGGAAGTGGCAATGATTAGTAAGGGGGAAGTTAGAAAGGCATTAAAGAGGATGAAAAATGGAAAGGCAGTTGGTCCTGATGACATTCCTGTGGAGCTATGGAAGCATCTAGTAGAGGTGGCTGTGGAGTTTATGACCAGCTTGTTCAATAGAATTCTAGTGCATGAGAAGATGCCTGAGGAATGGAGGAAAAGTGTGCTGGGTCCCATTTTTAAGAACAAGGGTGATGTGCAGAGCTGTGGGAACTATAGTGGAATAAAGTTGATGAGTCACACAATTAAGTTATGGGGAAGAGTAGTGGAGCTAGACTCGGGACAGAAGTGAGTATTTTCGAGCAACAGTGTGGTTTCATGCCTAGAAAGAGTACCACAGATGCATTATTTGCCTTGAGGATGTTGATGGAAAAGTACAGAGAAGGTCAGAGGGAGCTACATTGTGTCTTTGTAGATCTAGAGAAAGCCTATGACAGAGTACCCAGAGAGGAACTGTGGTACTGCATGCGGAGGTCTGGAGTGGTAGAGAAGTATGTTAGAATAATACAAGGACATGTACGAGGGAAGCAGAACAGTGGTGAGGTGTGCTGTAGGTGTGACAGATGAATTTAAGGTGGACGTGGGGCTACATCAGGGATCAGCCCTGAGCCCCTTCCTGTTTGCAGTGGTGATGGATAGGCTGACAGATGAGGTTAGACTGGAATCCCCGTGGACCATGATGTTTGCAGATGACATTGTGATCTGCAATGAAAGCAGGGAGAAGGTGGAGGAACAGTTACAAAGATGGAGGCATGCACTGGAGAGCAAAGAAATGAAGATTAGCCGAAGTAAAACAGAATATATGTGCATGAATGAGAGGGGTGGTGGGAGAAGAGTGAGGCTACAGGGAGAAGAGATAGCAAGGGTGGAGGACTTTAAATAATTGGGGTCAACCATCCAGAACAATGGTGAGTGTGGTCAGGAAGTAAAGAAACGCGTCCAAGCAGGTTGGAACGGGTGGAGGAAGGTGTCCGGTGTGTTATGTGACAGAAGAGTCTCTGCGAGGATGAAGGGCAAAGTTTATAAAACAGTGGTGAGGCCAGCCATGATGTACGGATTAGAGACAGTGGCACTGAAGAGATAACGGGAAGCAGAGCTGGAGGTGGCGGAAATGAAGATGTTGAGGTTCGCTCTCGGAGTGACCAGGTTGGATAAAATTAGAAATGAGCCAATCAGAGGGACAGCCAAGGTTCGATGTTTTGGAGACAAAGTTCGAGAGAGCAGAATTCGATGGGTTGGACACGTCCAGAGGAGAAATAGTGAGTATATTGGTAGAATGGTGATGAGGATGGAGCTGCCAGGCAAGAGAGCTAGAGGAAGACAAAAGAGAAGGTTGATGGATGTCGTGAGGGAAGACATGAGGGGAGTTGGTGTTCGAGAGGAGGATGCAGGAGATCGGCTTACATGGAAAAGGATGAGGTGCTGTGGCGACCCCTAAAGGGACAAGCCGAAAGGAAAAGAAGATTAAAAGAATCAAATACCATTATGAAGGTCATTACTCCAGAGATTATGTGAGTTCAGAGTGTGTAACTGATATTAATATGAAGTGTAATGCTTTAAAATTTTGTTGTTTTTGGTTTTAAAGCCACACACAGCGAGTATATCATCACGTTAAAAGAGGCAAGTCATGCCGTACTAATTAACTAAAGGCAATGTTAGCATCTAGAGTAAAATAAGCAGCAACTAACTTGTTGACACGGACTAAAGTGACAGCATTGGTCATGTTGGGAGAGAGTTTAGGATGTTACCTGATTTGTTTGAAGGCACCATGAGATCTGATTGACGTGAGAGTGAGAAACCTCCCTTCCACGGACTTCTCCCGTCGTATCTTAAAGTAGATCTTTCGCTGGCATAGCCGGGCAGCCAACTTCCTGTATTAATGTCCAGGTTGCGTTCGTCATTCGATGTCTTTGGCGGGATCGGTAATATTCCGAGTTAGCGAGGAAGCAAGCAGCAGGTGCATGTGAATGGCGCTCAGAGTCAAACTTAAAGTTCTCTCCATATGGCAGGCACAATGGCGGACTGGGAATCTGTTCAACAGACATAAAGGTGAATAAAGGAAACCAGGAATGAATGAAACTCTGTTTTCCATTCTTAAGAATAGCGTGTAGTCCCCCGTACAAGAGACCCCCGTTCGTGGGAAGAAAAAAATATATATATCCCAGAAAGTGAACTTGAAGCGTTGGATCGAACGCACTCTGGAAATATCTCGGCGGGGAAATACGCAGAATAAACAAGGAGCCACCGTGAGGAAAGGAGAGGGAATGGAGAACAACGAGACGACGAGCTCGTCCAGCCACACAGCCAAAGACAGAGTGGACAGGTAACGTGCTAGTTCATCAACCGAACACATTTTCACGTTCGTGAAAACTTGCTATGCAATGTTCACTGGGCTGCTGTATAAACTCTTACCTGTCGTAATGGTAACCGTACCAAACTTTGGGAAATTCTTCTTTGGGAACCTTTTTGCTGAACCATGACTTGCACGACACGCCGCGGAATAAATGACGGAAAAGGCACGAGACACAACAGGCATATGTGAACATTTGAATCAGATCTGATACAGAATTCTGTTTCCGTTCACCATGTCAGAAAAGCATTCGTCACAAATTGTTTATTGCAGTTTGAAGTATTTATGTATTTTTTTACTGCAAGGGGAATAACTTCTTATCCCAACATATGCAACCGGATTGACTGTTACCTGCTTCACCGAAGCCTTGCCATTGTTTTGGCAATAAGGACTTTGTTATGACCTTATTTACACACTTATGACATTTAAATACAATTTTGTCTTTTACATCTTGTCAGGTGACATGAACAGGTGCTTGAATGTATTCAAAACTTACATATATGTGAATACAAGACTTCTTTCCTACAGACAAGTATTGACTTGTTAAAGGTTTAAGCTAAGAAAGCTTATCATGTTACCTAATCATCTTAAAGACACTGTTTTGAGCCATCCACTCTCACTGTAGCACAGTATATTTAGGAGGTAATGGGACAGACATAAAGCATTATGCCAATCAAATCCACTCTGGTTAAGTGGGTAATACTTGACAATGCCTCAAATGTTAATTGAAATATTTTTGTGTTTTTCCATATCCCTTACGAAGTGGAAATTAAAAAACTTGAGCAGCACATATATTGAACATACCGTATTTTCACGACCATAAGGCGCACTTAAAAGTCCTCAATTTTCTCCAAAATGGACGGGGTGCCTTATAATGCGGCACGCCTCGTGTGTGCACCGAGTTCCAAAATCTGTAAATATTGTTGTGCGACTTTGATGAGCGCTCCGCTTGTCTGACTTGGAGCATTTCCTGCCGACGCGCTGCTTATATAGAGGAAAGGCGGATGTGACTGACGACAGCATGCGGGCGTTAAAGGGGGAAGGGTGCGCATGAAAGAGGACGCTAAAGGCACTCCCCCAGTAGGTATATATTGGCTAAGGACCCCCGAAAATGGCACCTACGAAGAGACACGCTTACAAAACACAGTTTAAACTGCAAGCTATCAGTTACGCGGAGGAACATGGGAATCGAGCAGCCGCGAGAGAATTCAAGATCAACGAATCCATGGTTCGCAAGTGCATGCTACCCTATGTTTTAAGCTAGCGTATGTTTTACCATGCCTGCGCCCAATAATACGGTGCGCCTTATGTATGTGTTAAATGCAGAAATAGACCCCGTAACTGAGACTGCACCTTTTTATACGGTGCCCCTTATGGTCGCGAAAATACGGCACATGCAAATCAGTCACCTTTCGGCAAAATTTTGAACTCAAAATAGGCCATTTACGTGAATCGTATTGATCCCATGAGTTTTTCTTGGGGGGGGGGGGGGGGGGGGGGTCATCGTCGCTGTCGTCATATGCTGTTCCGTACTCCTTGAACACTGGCAGCTAAATCCATTCCACACGTCCACCATACACACACACACTTCATTTCTGAATATTACTCCGCCTGTGCGCTCGGGACCTGCTTTGGATAAGTCACAGGAGTTGACAAGACCAGAAAAACACTCCGCTTCCGCTGTTAAGAAGTAACTGTACTTTTACTCCGTTACAATGATCTAAATGGTGCTCGCTACATTTATTTATCAATTGTTGCGTATTTATCAACTATTTCTTGCGCGAGACTACGACTTCGACTTCTGCATAGAGCGCTGTTTGCGCCAATCCAATTTAAGCGCTAGTGACGTTTAAGTCTAGTTAACCAATCAAACGACACAAGAAAGTCACATGACCTCACACAATGTCTTCCATTGGGCTTCCCGGGCATAGGTAGTAACACTAGATAAGACAGTCCCACTGATCATTGTGCCTACTTGGCGGCCATGTTGGGAAGGTCATCATCCGTGAAGGCAACGGCGTGCGACTCGTGTTTACATTTAGACGAACAAAATCAACAGCTTTCATGTATTGTCGTATTTGTCTGGCACTGTCTGCCCAAACGTGGATATTTCAGCTCACTTATAACTTTAGAAAACACTGTGCAGTAAATTGCAGATTTGTTGTAGTTTTGAGTGTGCATACACACGCACACACATGTAACATCAGAACTTTCACATTTTATTTTGTAATTTTTTTGTTAATGATGTTCATGCTGTGGTTAAAATCAGAAGGTACTCACTATTTACTCAGTACTTCAGTAATTATTTCACTGTGTAGTTTTTACTCTTACTCAAGTAGTTTTTTGGATGACTACTTTTTACTTGAGTCACATTACTGTCAAGTAACAGTACTTACTTACTTGAGTACAATATTTGGCTACTCTACCTACCTCTGGAGCAGACATTCTCTACTGCTACTCTTACATTTAAGCAACATTTTTGCTCATCAGATCAGCCAGTGTCGTATTTGTTGCACTGGTCTTTTGTGTTTTCGTGTTGAAGTGCTGCGGGTCGTGGCCCTGGTTGCGGTCCCAGCGGAACCGCGAAGCACATGCAGCATAGGCGACCAAGAGTTGATCCGCTAGTACATCTTGTATTAATTATGAAACGCAGCTACAATTATCTAATTAGTTTACAGATGTTAATGTTAAATGTATTAAGCGATGGAGCGATGTTAGGAATTACTGTCACAACACAGAATTAACTAACTTCAAATTCAGAAATGGCCAATAAAAACAGAAAACTATTGTACTTAATATTTTCCTGGAGGATGCATTTGGGATTAGCATTTGAAGTTGGTCATAGTGAAAAATTAAGTGAAACAGACAATTATTTTAGTCAATTCTTTTCCAGAATGAGAGTGCTTAAAGACGAGGATCCTATTCATGTGGCAAAGCCATCAGGTGCAGGTGGAGATGGGCCTGGCTCAATGTGGGAGAAAGCCCACCCTGGCACGGGGAGAACATGCAAACTCCACAGAGGCGGGGCCGGGATTTGAACCCCAGTCCCCAGAACTGTGAGGCAGATGTGCTAACCAGTCGTCCACTGTGCCGGATAATATATATTATCCATCCATCGCCGGCTAATATATATTATCCATCCATCCATCCATCAGTCCATTTTCTGTGGCGCTTATCCTCACGATATATATGTAATTATATATTTCTTGTTAAATGATATATACTATAATAACTATTAATAATAATTAATTAATACTTAAATTAAGTTGTAAATTTAGGTTAGTGCTTTTGAATTCAGATAAGGCCTTGAAGGCCCTGACTCCACACCAATGTTAAGGACAAACATAAACTACTTTACTGTTCCTAGAATACCACACTAACATTATTCCATTCCATCCATTCATTTTCTGAGCCGCTTCTCCTCACTAGGGTCGCGGGCATGCTGTAGCCTATGCCAGCTATCATCGGGCAGGAGGCGGGGTACACCCTGAACTGGTTGCCAGCCAATCGCAGGGCACATTGAAAACAAACAGCCATTCGCACTCACATTCACACCTACGGACAATTTAGAGTTGTCAATTAACCTACCCATTATTCGAAGTAATAATCTTAATTCATCACACAGAGTGGATCCATATGGCTTTGAGCATCCAGAAGACTTTGACTATGAATCATATGAAGAGCTGATGTCTGAGTATCTTGTTGTGCTCACTCAGAGGTCCATCAAATGGTCCAAATTACTGAAGAGCAAACGCAAGGTGCAGAGGAATGTAAAATGTGAGTGCGAAATGTGCAAGTGTCACACCTAGCTTTTCCTGCACACAGTAAACTTCCATTTTCCTTCCACTTAAGTAAAGCGTTATATACGTAAGGGGGTACCCAATGAGCATCGGGCTATGATCTGGATGGTGGCTAGTGGAGCTCAAGAGCAGTTTGAGAAGAACCCAGGCTACTACCAGGCCCTACTTGAAGCCCAGCATGACCCCAAACTGGTGGAGACCATCTGCATAGGTTGGCCTGTAGTGATTTTTATTCATGCTAAACCGCATGTAGAGCCCTAATTCATTCTGTCTTGGTGGAGGTCTTTGCGCTACTGACTGCTCTTGCATGTGTCTTTTTTTATTTATTTATTTTAGACTTAAACAGAACATTTCCTGATAATGTGCAGTTTCGGAAGACATCTAACCCTTGTCTGCAGAAGGCTTTGTACAATGTGCTGCGGGCTTATGCTCACCACAATGCTGCTGTGGGTTATTGTCAGGTAATATAGAAAACACAAAATTTGCACTACAATATTTAAATCCTATTGATTTTTGACATTTCTGCTAAAACATTCTTGACAACCAGCACTTTTTTAAAAATATATATTTTTTTACTGATAATGTAAACTTGATTTAAAGCAATTGTGTTAGCATCTCATCCAGTGTACTGTTAGAGGCTCTGAAGGCTCAAGGAAACTAGCCTATAATGCAATATACTGTACAGCACAACTTAGCAGTGTTCAATAAAGAGTGAAGTAACGCAGTCTATCACAGAATCTCATCAAAATGTATTCATTCACATCATAGCTTGATACAGTATATCCATTTAAATGCGTTGTGTCTGTGTCATTGTTTTGTATGTACTGCATTTAAAATGGAAATATCTTCCAACACACCATAGTAGCATTTTTTTGTATTGCAAATGTGCATTCCAGGTTTCTTCATGTCCACTTGTCTCTCGTATGGATTATACAGAGTTGCTATTTGGTTGTGTCAATGGTCTTTGATTTTGTCTCAGGGCATGAATTTTATAGCTGGCTATTTGCTTATCGTCACAAAAGATGAAGAAAAGTCTTTCTGGCTGATGGATGCACTCCTTGGCAGAATCTTACCAGGTGTGCAGTTGTCGTTATCTACTGTATTTGTCACAGTGTTCTTGAAAGGGTGTGTGTGTTACTATTGCTATTACCTCCTGAGTGATGTGCACATCTGATGGCAGACTACTACAGTCCAGGCATGGTCGGCTTGAAGATAGATCAGGAGGTTTTGGGGGAGCTGGTGAGAGTCAAGTCCCCCAGAGTGTGGAAGGCCATGGTGGATAATAACGTCATGTGGACTCTTGTGGTGTCTCGATGGTTCATCTGTCTCTTCATAGACATTCTGCCTGTGGAGGTGAGGTGCTAGTTAAGTCTTGTGATACTGTATATCTCACTCAGTTTTACATTTGTAATATTATTATTATTATGAACAACAACAACAACAACACTGGGAACACAATTTTTGTTGGATTGATACAGACACTTGTCATTACCTATTTTTGTGCTGCTGAATTCAAATATGCGGTTATTTTTTTTTTCTTTCTTAAAACTACAGATTTTTTGCAATTCAGCGTTCTAATTTTTTGTGAATTTTGTGTTCCTAACACAAAATGGCAGGGTTTGTTTTATAATAGCTATATAGTCTATAACAGGGGTCTCATACTCTAATTGCACCTAGGGCCACATAATGAATTTGGAGTATACCAGCGGGCCACACCAACAAATTACGACATCTGGGGGGTGCCCACCCGACCGCCCATTTCATCACAACAAAATGACAGGATCAGAAATTCCAGAACACTTGAGAAATAAAGTAATTGACATCTGTCAGTCTGGATTCATTGCCAGTTATAGAAAAACACTTGATTTCAGTTGTTGCTGGTGAGGATGGCCCAACCAGTTATTAGGTGTAGGGAGCCATTACAATTTCACACAGGTCCAGGTAACTTTGAATATATTTTTTTCCTTAATAAATGAAATCACCATTTAAAAACAGCATTTTAAGTTCACTTGGGTTATATTTGTCTAATATTTACATTTGTTTGATGATCTTAAAGAAAGTGGCAAAACTATACAAAAATATAAGAGTTTGAGAAGGGGGCCAATACTTTTTCACAGCACTGTATATGGGTTCACCGATACCAGTACAAGTATTCACTCTTGAGTACTCACCCATACACATACCACTAGTACTTTTGATTCATAAAATTTCAATAAACACAATGACAGATAATTGTGCAGAAGGATCTTTCTGACCCACATGATCATTTACCAATGTGTCAAACGATCGCAGTGTAGCACCAACTTAAGTATCGGTGGCTGGTATCGGCAGCCATCACGAGCACCGTAATTTCTAGTGTATTATGCGCATTTTTCCCCCAAAAAATTGTCAAAAGTCAATAGTGCGCATTACACATGGGTATAGGGGGAAAGGTGAAAAACTTTTACATTTTATAAATGTATGCCGCCATCTAGAGGTTATGAAAAAGCTGTACACCTTCATTCCAATATGCCACCGCCACCTAGAGGTTATGAAAAAGGTGTAGCCTACACTTTCATTCCAACATGACAGGGATATATGTACAGTTGTGCTCATACGTTTACATACTCTGGCAGAATTTGTGAAATATTGTTTTTTTAAATACGACTGATGACTGAACAACATCCATCCATCCATCCATTTTCTGAGCCGCTTCTCCTCACTAGGGTCGCGGGCGTGCTGGAGCCTATTCCAGCTATCATTGGGCAGGAGGCGGGGTACACCCTCCCCCGGTTGCCAGCCAATCGCAGGGCACATACAAACAAACAACCATTCACACATTCACACCTATGGGCAATTTAGAGTTGTCAATTAACCTACCATACATGTGTTTGGGATGTGGGAGTGCCCGGAGAAAACCCACACAGGCACGGGGAGAACATGCAAACTCCACACAGGCGGGGCCGGGGATTGAACCCCGGTCCTCAGAACTGTGAGGCAGACGCTCTAACCAGACGCTCTAACCAGTCGTCCACCGTGCCGCCGACTGAACAACAACCATCATTAATTTCTTCATGGTTATGTCTTGTTTAATGATAGTGCTTTTCTGAAATGCTTGACAGTTTAATTTGAATCCCATTAAAATCAAATTAAATGTTTCGCCTGGCCCTTCATGTTTTCTTTAAAGAATTGTCCCCATCTTACAAATTCTGCCTGGGGAATCAAACATATGAGCACAACTGTGTGTTTTCTCATTTACTTAATAAAAGTAGGGCTGTGAATTTCAAAATAAGAGCAAGTAAATAAAAAAAAGCAAGTATTATGTGTTCAAATAAAGTGCTTAACTTTAGAATAATTATTTGAAAAATCTAACAAAATACAGATAATACTTCGTTTTAATCATATGGGTAGAAGTAAAAGCATGCATTTTAAAAATGCATTGTACATCGGTAGAAGGGTTTTCCAGAAATTTGAGGTCAACTTTGGGGGTGCGTATTATACATGGGTGTGCATTATACACGAGAAATTACGGTACCCTATACCTTGAAATAAGACCAGTATTGGCCCAATCCCAGCCCATTCCTAGTTCAGTCATAACGGTCCTCCGAGGGAAACCATACCTACAATGTGGCCTGATTTAAATAAAAATAATAATAATTATTTTTTAAAAGGAGTTTGATACCCCTGTAAACATAAGCCATGCTGCTGAGCCTAGGAGTTCCCCGCACTTTTTCTTAGAATTTTCAAACAAAGATGTCTATTGTCTAAGAAATTAAAAACAAAAACTATGTTGCAAATCTGAAAAGCGGTTTAATAAACATGTTTAAAGGCATTTAAATGAAGTTGAGTGTTGACTTTTTATTATTCAAAATGTTGACACCAATATTTTCCCCTTTACTGCAAATGAACATGGGGGCCAAATATTGGTTATCGGCTTCCTTTACTACTAACAATGGGCATCGGCCGTGAAAAAAACATCGTTTTATCGCTAACGCTCACCACAATGGCGGTAGCAGGAAGGAAAGAGCATCTGAAAGTCGTGTTCACAGTATATTCTGCCTTCAAACTGAAAAGCAAAACAGATCCATTTGAGAAAGCACATTCACACATAAAGGACTTGTGAGGGACAGATCTTATTGCTGGGAGCCATGCTTGGTAATCACGTATAGCAATAAAGGCATGCACCAATCCGTTTTGATCAAAATCTGAATTTTCAATTTTTATTCGTTAATTAATTTATTGAAAAAAATAATTATTCCTTGTTTAATTCATAATACACTGATCTAAGCTGTCAGTATTCCTGTTTTATAACCAGCTGGATGCTCTCAATGACCTTCTTCTATTGCAGACAGTTCTAAGAATTTGGGATTGCCTGTTCTATGAGGGCTCGAAAATCCTGTTCCGTGTTGCACTGACACTGATTCATCACCACAGAGTTCTAATTGAACAAGCCCAGTCCCTGCCAGACATATGCCAAATCTTCAAACAGATCACACGTGGACCATTTGTGGAGGAATGCCACCCTTTCATGCAGGTAAGACAAGGTGGAGAGAAAGACAACAGCACCGAAGTTAGCGACTTCCTTTCATCCAGTTTATCCTATCCTAGAAAATCTTCACTGAACCTGGAAGTCTCTCCAATGCGACGTTGACTAAGCTCAGAGCAGCGTGTCGAGCACGTATCATTTCTGTGGAGACAAAATGATTATTTTTTTCTCATGCTCTTTAAATATTCCACTGGAAGAAGGACCAAACAACTCCATGTCTTGTCTTTAACACCAATTCACTTCTGTTAAAACCTAAATATAAAAATATGATCATGTGATATTTATAGCTATGTGATAGTAACACAATCACAATAGTTTGTTTATAGTTTGAAGTTTCTTCTTTATGTTAGCATTTACTGTAAGCACAGCCAACTGACAGGGCCAATGTATTTTTTTTGTCATCCACATTTTTTTGGGGTGGATAAAATGTTAACTGGCACAAAGTGTGCAACATTAATGTGAATTGTAAAATGTGTCATACATTTCAGGATCTTACATTTTACGTGGCCTGTGTCTTGTTCACCTCTATCTGACCAAAATATAACACTCCTGCTTATGTGATTCCAGGACTGGTGTGTCTGTTGTTCTGTGTCTGATTCTCAAGTCAGATACAGTGGGGTAAGAAAAGTATTTAGTCAGCCACCAATTGTGCAAGTTCTCCCACTTAAAAAGGTGAGAGAGGCCTGTCATTTTCATCAGGGTTAGGGTTAGGGTTAGGGTTAAATGAGGGAGAAAAAAATAATTTAAAAAAATCCAGAAAATCACATTGTCTGATTTTTAAATAATTTATGAGCAAATTATGGTGGAAAATAGGTATTTGGTCAATAACAAAGGTTCATCTCAATTCTTTGTTATATAACCTTTGTTGGCAATGAGAGAGGTCAAACGTTTTCTGTAAGTTTTCACAAGGTTTTCACACACTGTTGCTGGTATTTTGGCCCATTCCTCCATGCAGATCTCCTCTGGAGCAGTGATGTTTTGGGGCTTTTGCTGCGCAACACAGACTTTCAACTCCCTCCAAAGATTTTCCATGGGGTTGAGATCTGGAGACTGGCTAGGCCACTCCAGGACCTTGAAATGCTTCTTACGAAGCTACTCCTTCGTTGCCCGGGCGGTGTGTTTGGGATCATTGTCATGCTGAAAGACACAGCAAAGTTTCATCTTCAATGCCCTTGCTGATGGAAGGTGGTTTTCACTCAAAATCTCACAATACATGTCCCCATTCATTCTTTCCTTTACACGGATCAGTCGTCCTGGTCCCTTTGCAGAAAAAGAGCCCCAAATACGACAAGTTTTTACCAAAAATCCTCCAACCAATCCTCTTCTGAATCATCCAAATCCTCGCTAGGAGATGGGCGTGGACATGTACTGGCTTAAGCAGAGGGACACGTCTTGGCACTGCAGGATTTGAGTCCCTGGCGCCGTAGTGTGTTACTGATGGTAGCCTTTACTTTGGTCCCAGCTCTCTGCAGGTCATTCATTAGGTCCCCCCGTGTGGTTCTGGGATTTTTGCTCACCGTTCTTGTGATCATTTTGAGCCCACGGGGTGAGATCTTGTGAGGAGCCCCAGATCGAGGAAGATTATCAGTGGTCTTGTATTTCTTCCATTCTCTAATTGCTCCCACAGTTGATTTCTTCACACCAAACCGCTTTTATACTGATGAGTTCAAACAGGTGCCATTAATACAGGTAACGAGTGGAGGACAGAAGAGCCTCCTAAAGAAGTTACAGGTCTGTGAGAGCCAGAAATCTTGCTTGTTTGTATGTGACCAAATACTTATTTTCCACCATAATTTGCTAATAAATTCTTTAAAAATCAGACGTAATTTTTTTCTCTCATTTTGTCTCTTCTTTTTAAGTCACAATTGGTGGCTGACTAAATACTTTTTTGCCCCACTTTGTTTTAGTCAAAAAGAAAAACTTTGGTATTGATCTTACTTCAGTTTGTTGTTTAACATATTTGGTTGAATGACTCAGTTAAACCACATGATACAGGCTAGAACAAATCCTAAATGCCCTCTTGTGCAATATACTCAAAGAAATCACCACCAATATGTTTATTATCTTGCAGTAGTATGCACAATGCAAAAAACAACTTTAAAGCATTTTCTATAAAAATAAAGATCAAATTACTACAGTTCCTATGAACACTTTTTTGTAGATCTTGAGGATATCAGCAATAGAAAACAAACCCACAAGGCAGACTTTGATTGTTGGATCACCACACTTACTGATTTAAAAAATAAAGCACAAAATGTATGTTTAGGATCAAAAAGGCAGTGCAGAACAACAACTCTTCACTGCAAAGCATTGTGGGAGAACTTTGGCTCATTGCCTGCTGATGGGAGACTCACACCCTAATAACTCCTTGATAACATTTGAATAGACATTCTTAGCTGTACATTCACCTTACAAAAATGAGCAAAAAAAAAAAAAAAAAAATCTTTATCCTTCAGTTCATTATATTACCTCTCTGACTCTTAACTAGTGGGGAAATAAATGATTTATCAATAATTTACTAAGTTGAAAACAGACATTCATGCAAGTATAATTTCAAAAAGATAAAAACATTCTAAAAACATCAAGGTTAACATGCTACCTCTATCCTGGACTCAGTCTTGATGCATAGTTGCATTTGGCTTTTCTTGATCATCCCAGAAAAAATTTGAAAGAGAAAATAATATCCAATTATGAAACAACATGCAGACATAGCAACACTTGTTTCAATTGACTAATGCTTGTGTCTGCAGTTTTGCCGTCTCATTGTTACACTTCACACTTGTCCTGTCATGTTCCCCTCAGAAGAAGGTTCTGTTCAGATGGTCTGATATCCAGCTTGGCTCCTCTTGCGGCCTATTAGATATGCGATGAGGACAATCAGCACGAGGCCGGCAAGGGCTGCTCCAACAATGATGGGGATGAGCATCTGGTCTTGATCCATCTGACACTCCTCCGCTTGAGGTGGAAAAATATAGTGACAATTTATTTTGATTAGTTTCAATAAGGCTTGCACAAGAGTCTTTGGCACCACTTTGTAGTCAGTCATTTTGAACGGTTTTGTTTTACGGCTGACCAATAAGGACATGTAAATACATTCATTATTTAATGTTAAACTACAAATTTAAACAACAGTGACAGGCTCATTTGTTGTGGGGAAAAATTAACAAATGTAAGGCTGAAGCTTGATGTTATAAAAATTATAAATGTGTGTATTATGTTTCTCTCTTACTACTTATACTTATTCACAGTAACATTTTCTCTTATTTTTGCAGATATTTCTCAAAATCCTAAATATAATTAAAAATGCAGATTCCAATGCACTTAAAGCATCTCATTGCCAGATACAAATTTAAGAAATGCAACTTTATGATGGGGGAACACACTCCTCAGCCTCCCCGGTAAGGTCTATTGAGGGGTGCTGGAGAGGAGGGTCCGTCGGGAAGTAGAATCTCAGATTCAGGAGGAGCAGTGTTGTTTTCGTCCTGGCCGTGGAACAGTGTACCAGCTCTTCACCCTCGGCAGGGTCCTCGAGGGTGCATGGGAGTTCGCCCAACCAGTCTACATGTGCTTTGTGGACTTGAATCTTTAGAGCATGATTCGACAGAACGCCGGCATGTTTACGAACAACCGTTAGTGCTAGCACTAGCTTGCTAGGCTACATATTGTTTTGTTGCCTGCTTGCGAGCTGTATCGTATTAAAAGTACATGAACATACCTCGAGCAAACCTTGAATTAAAGTCCTCTCCCGAGCACAGGTGACCACACGTTTTTCCCCATTTTGTTCTATAACAAACACATATATATATATATATATATATATATATATATATATATATATATATATATATAATATTATATATATATATATATATATAATATAATATATATATATTCTATATTATATATATATATAATATATATATTATATATATATATAATATATAATATAATATATATATATATTATATAGAATATATAATATATAATATATATACATTATATATAATATATATATATTATATATATATATTATATATATATTATATATTATATATATATATATATATATTATATATTCTATATAATATATATATATTATATATATATAATATATATATATATATTATATATTATATATATATATATATATGTGTTTGTTATAGAACAAAATGGGGAAAAACGTGTGGTCACCTGTGCCCGGGAGAGGACTTTAATTCAAGGTTTGCTCGAGGTATGTTCATGTACTTTTAATACGATACAGCTCGCAAGCAGGCAACAAAACATTATGTAGCCTAGCAAGCTAGTGCTAGCACTAACGGTTGTTCGTAAACATGCCGGCGTTCTGTCGAATCATGCTCTAAAGATTCGGTGTGTGTGAAGTAATTGAATTACGGTAAGTTAGCACCCATTATTTTTGTCATGTTGGTTTGAGCTGACTAGAGCAGTGATTTCCAACCTTTATGGAGCCAATGGCACATATTTTACAATCTCTTTGTACCTGTGGCAAACTGGTTGGTGGTGACTCCAAAGGGTTGAAGCTGCAGCCTGAATGTGTTGAGAGAGAAGCTTGGCACCACAGCCAGAGTTTGCTCTGCATCACACATGTAGGAGCGTCCCAGTGTAGTTCGCAGGTAGTCAAGACTGGTGTTACTCGCTGAAAAGGGAGCTGGACAGAGAATATCTCTTTTGAAATCTAGTTATGTACATCAGAGCAAAGCCATGTGTACTATGTAAATTTAATACCTGTCATATCAGACCAATTGGCGAGCATGTTTATCCCGCTAAGGTGGTATTTGTTGGTTGTGGAGTTCTGCACAAACAGTTTTGATTAACAACTGTGTTTACACACAAACCGGGAGTAACTAGTTTTGTATACAATTACCAGGGAAAAGATGAGGTTTAGTGTGGTGGTTCTGTCCTGAGTCAGAACTAAGGTAGCTCTTCTGGAGTCACATGATCCAGAAGAAATTGTGAGATTAGGGGTGAGATTAAAAATTTCTTGCATAGTCTGGGGAAAAAAAACAGTGCGACAAATATGATGAATCATTAACTGGAGAAAGATTGAACATTACAGAGTTGTCCTTAAACTACCTTATTCTGAGACAGAGAGACGTAGGAGAAATTAAGCTGTAGTCCCATTTGGGCCAAGAGACAGACTGTGCCATTGCTGTTTCTAATGGAGTACGCTCCCCGTTTAGGAGTTCCAGGTGGTGTGGGTGTTGGCGACTGTGTAATTGGAGTACGGGTGGTGGTGGTAGGAGTGGTTGTGCTAACCTGATCTGCAGCACATATTGTTTCTGTAGAAACAAATTAAGAATAAATTAGCGATAAGGCAGGTACAGCTAGAAATTTTAACAGAACAGGACTATGAAAAGAAGAAATGTCATACCAGCTTGACTCAGATCATTTCCTGGCATGTACGCTTCAAGTCTCATATCAGAGAATGTGACTGTCTGTCCCCCAACAACTACAGAGGTGGCGCTCACACAATGGTAGGTGGTGTTGATTGCCCCCCAGATCCCAACTGAAGCTGACACAACAGTCACCACAGCTGAAGGATAAAACAAAATGGAAGATCTAAAATAATTGGACCTCTTATCTCCTGGAAAAAATTACTGAAATTTGACTGGACAAGCACCACATTTATCAAAAAGAGCAGTGAGATGGGACCAAATATCTGCCATTGGTTACACATTAATTACTTGTAAAATCAATGAGGAGACAATTAATATCTACGATCTTAATAGTTAAGGTTATTTTTTTAAATTCTACATCCAAGGAAACTAAATTGTAATAAGATTAGCACAACAAATTTCAACCTGATCAAATGAGATTTGGCAGATAAATGCATCTCAACATGTTTAATTTGAATTGCTGAAAATGCACAATCTATTTCAGATCTGAGTTGAATTTGGTTTGCAATTGGGTAAGATTTTTACATGTTCACATTTTACCAACAAAATGTAAAGGGAACATTGTTGGAACAATACCAGTCATAAGAAGGTAGCCAAGAAGGTGCACACAAACACAAGAAAGAACCAATATACAAACATACTGTCAAAGAATAACCTCCTTGTAGGGGTAATCAAACCTTGTGAACTTGATGAGACTTTGCCATCGTGCGAGTTCTCACCTGAGCTGTTGGCCTCGGGGAAGGTAGAGGAGTCACTGAGGTTGTACTGCAGCGTCAGGGTGGCCACATTGTAAAGACTTCCATTGGTTGAGAAACTCAGCCTGATTGTGTGTCCAGAGCCAAACGTTGCCACCAGCCATTGTAAGCTGTCAACTGTGCCACATGAGCTACTTGCCGCATCGACTGTGGTTCTGTCAGGCAACGGCACCTGCACAGTTCTCTGAGCAAAGATAAGTGGGTGATTCAGAATGATAGGCGGTTGTTCTAATGAATCAGTTCTTTCCGAAAAAATAGTATCCTTTGCTGTACGTACCAAGCCGCTGGAAGTGTTGTACGTGATGGAGAACAATGCAGAGAGTTCAGCCTTGATGCACGTGGAGTTCCTCTCCTTCACTTCAAGAGTAACAGCCTGAAGGCAGCCTGTAATACAGTAGTACAATAAAATAATTTGTTTTTCTAAATTTAGGATTGTTACCCTAAAAATGTCAAATTCTTTAAATTGCTCTGGGTCTGTATCCAAAGGCATTTGGGTCCGGACCAGAATCTGACTAATTGAGTTCCTGCATTGGGGTTGTTTGGCCAGAAGCGAGTTGGTAATCGTCACTGATTGCCATAACCCAATGAAGTCAGGGTGACTTCAGTGAAGCACAGTGGATATTAAAAAATAAAAAAAATATATACAGGCGGCAGAGTGAACGACTGGTTACCACATCTACCTAACAGTTCTGAGGAAAGGGGTTCAAATCTCAGCCTCGCCTGTGTGGAGTTTGCATGTTCTCCCCATGCCTGCATGGTTTTCTCCGGGTACTGCGGTTTCCTCCCACATCCCAAAAACATGCATGGTAGGTTAGTTGAAGACTCTAAATTGCCCGTTGGTGTGAATGGTTGTTTGTTTATATGTGCCCTGCGATTGGCTGGCAACCAGTTCAGGGTGTACACTGCCTCCAGCCCCAGTTGCTGGGATAGGCTCCAGCATGCCCGCGACCCTAGTGAGGATAGGCGGTACAGAAAATGGATGGATGGAAATCTATACACCCCTGTTCAAATGCCAGGCTTTTGTGATGTAAAAAATTACAAGGATAAATAATTATCTTTATCTATTTTTATACAGTCATGGCTTGAAATAATGGCACCCCATGGGTGCCTATATTTTTTAGCACAACTATAACCATTATATATTCATATATGTTTCAGTGACACGGCACAAGCTTTTACATAGTATGCAGTATTCCTATATATTGTGTGCCGCTCGCTCGAGTAGCTTTATAACACGCCGCACAGAAAGTCTTTGCCGTGTCTGTTGGCTTGTCATATAGGCAAAAGTACAGACGACAGTACTGAAAAGTACTGTGTGGGTCTTTTTATCTGACTCCCCAGTGCATCGTAACCATAATAGTTGTAGGTATATACAAGGAAATCCTCACCTCTTGTCTGCGCCGCTTCGCCACGGCAATGTGGAAGGTGTGAGATTTAGTTCTCATGCTGGCGGTTGAGGTCCCGATGGCCATAGGAAAAATAGTTGGCACCGCAGCTGGTTTCAGCCTCTACCTCTGTATCCAATGCTTTCTGCTAAGTCTATCTCAAAACAGTTCGAAGTGATCAGCACATAGTTAGGAATGCTTGCTAGGCACCCATAGCTGACCAAGTTTCTTCCCCAGTCGATTGACTTTCCCTATCCACTGGTCACGTATTCCCTTTTCACTTGAAAAACCAAAAAAAAACTCTTGCCACTGTCTGAACCATTTGTACAACCAAATGCCACACAATGAACCATCCTGCCATCGTTAAATCATACGACAACAAATATACAAGGACGGGAACAACAGCACACAACGCCGAATGAGCAAGCTATTTGGCTGGTGTGACGTCACAGTGCCGGATAGAGCTGAAGACCAGAAAGCACTGGATGCAAAAAGCAGAAGGCGCATTCTGCATCGTATTTATCGATTTAACTGCTGCATATCTGCTATATAATCACTTCGAAATGGTTTGTCAAGGGGTTCTAGAGTTATCAAGAATTTTTTTTAAAATCTTTGTCCGCTGACCTTTGTGACCTATAACCTGTACAACTCAAAAAAAATAAAAACTAACTCAAATCTTTCAAGGGGGGAACAAACAATAACAATTACAACTACACCCTGGTCACATAAATATAAACACCCTCAAACTAATGCTGTGTTGCAGCACCTTTGGCCTTTATTACAGCAGTCTTTTTGGTTTGGAGTCGGTCAGTGTGGCACATCAATAGGATCCCACTTTTTGCAAAAACGCCCCAAATTTATCAGATTACGAAGGCATCTCCTATGCACAAATGTTTGATCGGATTCAGGTCAGGACTCTGGCTGGGCCATTACAAAACCTTAAGCTTCTCCTGGTGAAGCCATTCTTTTGTTATTTGAATGTGTGCTTTTGGTGATTGTGACTCTGAAAGATAATGTTCCAGATGACGTACATCAATCTAAAATAGTTTTAAAAAGTGATCAATCGATTGTATCAATACTAGGAAATAACTCATTGGATTTAAGCATGGCAGACTTTACATGGATGCGTGTGTGTGCACCTTTAATGATAACAACGTTAAGCATAACTTGATAAAGTTGTCATGTCTGTGACGTCGTCGCCACACGCTAGCAGATTACAAAACATGACATGATGGCAGATGAGAAGCCGGCGAGTGAGAAATTATCAAGCCACTGGGGTGGTCCAGTGTGTGGAAACACTTTTTGCAAAGTGGGAGATATTCTAAATAAGTTGCTCATTGTTTCCCCAACCACCTCCTACGGCATCATGGGATTTTCACAACACTCGCCACCCGTTCTAACACCAATTTCCAAGGCACCTCTTGCAGCATTACTGCTGCAGCAGCAGTGCAAGGTAACATCAGGGGTGGAAAAAAGTTTTCGCAGGAGACTAATGCCACGAAGATTAGAACTACAGGCCTGTCGCCTTCTGTGTCGACATCTGTGGTCAGGAAGTCCTTTGAACGTCTCATGCTGGACCACCTCAAGAGCGTCACAGCCCCCCTGCTGGACTCCCTGCAGTTTGCTTACCGAGCAAACAGGTCTGCGGATGATGCAGTCAACATGGGACTGCACTTCATCCTAGAACACCTTAACAGTGCAGGGACCTACGCGAGGATCCTGTTCGTGGACTTCAGCTCAGCGTTCAACACCATCATCCCTGAACTCCTTTCCTCCAAGCTTCACCAGCTCAGCGTCTCACCTGCCATCTGCCAGTGGATTTACAGCTTCCTGACGGGCAGGACACAGCAGGTGAGGCTGGGGGAGGCCACCTCATCCACACGCAGCATCAGCACTGGGGCGCCCCAAGGTTGTGTCCTCTCTCCGCTGCTCTTCTCTCTACACGAACGACTGCACCTCAACGCACTCGGCTGTAAAACTCCTGAAGTTTGCAGATGACACCACTGTCATTGGCCTCATCAAGGACGGTGACGAGTCTGCATATCGACAGGAAGTGGAGCGGCTGGAGCTGTGGTGCGGCCGACACAACCTGCAGCTGAACACGCTCAAGACTGTAGAGATGATCGTGGACTTCAGGAGGCACCCTTCGCCACAACTGCACCTCACGCTGTCCAGCTGCCTCGTGTCAACCGTCGAGACCTTCAAGTTCCTGGGAATTACAGTCTCTCAGGACCTGAAGTGGGCGATCAACATCAACTCCATCCTCAAAAAGGCCCAGCAGAGGTGTACTTCCTGCGGCTTCTGAGAAAGCGCGGCCTGCCACAGGAGCTGCTGAGGCAGTTCTACACAGCGGTCATCGAATCAGTCCTGTGTTCTTTCATCACAGTCTGGTTTGGTGCTGCTACAAAAAAGGACAAACTCCGACTGCAACGGACAATCAAAACTGCTGAAAGGATTGTCGGTACCCCCCTACCCACCCTTGAGGACTTGCACGCTGCCAGAACTAAGACAAGAGCGTGCAAAATCCTCTCGGACCCTCCACATCCCGGTCACCAGCTCTTCCAGCTCCTTCCATCAGGCAGGCGCTACCGATCAATGCAAACTAGAACTAGCAGACATTCCAACAGCTTCTTCCCTCTTGCGATCAACCTCTTAAACACCTAACCTACAATTCCATTACAACATGCTGGCAATTTTTTGACTTGAGTTCGTTGTCACATTTCTGTGGGGCCAATCATACATTACTCGTGCACTCACTGTAGTTGTCTCGCCATGCTGCACTATTTGCATATACTGGCCACTCATGCCAGAGTAGCATCTGCTCCATTTGCACACTGATTGAGGAGTATCTGCAACATTTGCACAACCAACATTGTCCCAGATTATCACAGTACTCGTCACTTTAAACTCCTTGAAGTCTCGGCGCCCTTTGCACAATGGTCATTGCACCGGACTATTGCAATATTAGTCATTTGAACTGATCTAAGTGCTAGAGGACTCTGCTTTTTGCACAATTGTCAAAAAATACATTAAAAAATGTATCGGCATTACCAGATAACTAGCAACCCTTTACTGCTCAGTGACTGTTTTTTTGTCAATGTCTTTATGTCTCCAAAGTGTTCTCTGTCAATTGACTGTCTGTTGTCGTACTTGAGCGGCTCCAACTACCGGAGACAAATTCCTTGTGTGTTTTTGGACATACTTGGCAAATAAAGATGATTCTGATTCTGATTAAAGGTTTACAATCTGGTCCAGATTTTCTGCCAAAATAAAAAGGAACAATTACATTCAGCAGGAATTTTGAACACACTTTATTTTTGCTTTGGTAGGCCAGATCTGGCCCACAGGCCCCAACATTGACATCTGTGCACTACATACACAGATCATTAATCACCTATCTGTGCTTTTTATTTCACTTACTACCATGTGGAAGGAAAATAACTTTATAGTCACGTATTACGTTCTGACTACAACTGATGCACAATCCAAAAGAATAGCTCATTATTGACCAGTGCTTTCTATTAATTGCGCACCATGTAAACACTGGTGCGGTGGTACCAATGTCATGACACAGCCAACTGACTGCATTCTTCTCTTTAAATTTCTCCATCACTATACACTCAATATAATTCAGTATTCTCCCCAACCCCCTTCATTTCAGTACTGCCTGTTGAAACTTGAAGCTGTTGCCACCTCTGTTCACCCCGTAAACACACCACACACAGTTTACACAACCCTGCAATCATATCATTGCATGGAGGCAACAACAAAATACAAATTACCTACTCTGCTTGAGCTTTGAGATGTAAATTCTTATCTATAACTGACACCGTAAAAAATAAAAAAGATAGTATATTCATTTATAAGAAAGATATAATTAGATTGACTTGTATTTACTCTGTTGGTCAGCAATTGTGAGTGGTTTCACCGATATTAAGCTACCAGCAGCTCAGTTTTCTGTACGAAACAAAGCAGCACACAGAAGTCACATGAAGCTCTCAGATGACAATAAAGCTGCTGTTGCACAACATTAACAAAACCTGAATGATAAATAATAACATAATACAATTAGTCCAGAGACTTCCTCTGTATTCTGTGGCCCTTTGACAGCATTTTTGTTACTAAACGGACAGCGGTTAATGCTGGTGGAACATGAAAATAGTTCGATGAGTTTGGCCAAACAGACCTTCCTTGCTCTTCTATTTAGTTGGGAATTGAATTTTTTTTTGTGATAATTAACCGAATGCAGCAGCCGATATAGGATACATGTGGGTCAATAATTAACCACTGACTAAACCACATTTTGTTACAAGTTATGTGTGATAACAAACTAGTAGCGAGCCATATGTAGCAGCTAGTCTATGCTAGCTGATAACGCCACTTGCCAATATTCCAACAGCAGCCCCCCGGTTCACGTAGCCTGCAAAACACTCACCCAACACGGCAAACCAAGTGAGGAGCAACAGCGAGCCACGAGCCATGGACAGTTTCATCCTTTCCGTCGTGTCACCGCAGACAGTACAACTGCACTGACTGTACTAGCTTTAGCGTTTGTGCCCCGGTGACGCAGAAAGCCTGTGGAGATGTAGCGACAGACAGATGGATGGAGCTCGGCCGCGGCCAGCGCAGGTGGGTCCTCCCCGCAGCAAAGTGCACTTGACTTGTCACACTGTCAAATGTATTATTATTATTTTTTTTCAATTGGAGATACAGGTGAGAATCGTTTTGACGACGTGTCGGTGGTTCGAAGTGCGATTCCTCGGTACGCGAATCATCCGCGTCTGCTCTGCCTCCAACTGAAAGCTGTTAAGCGTCACGTGAACTAGTGGCGTCTGCAGATAGCGCGTCACGTGAGCGCGCCCCGAGCGCCGTCCACGCGATACTTGACAGTTGTAGTCCGCGCTTGGCATAAGATACTTCACGGAGACATATCGTATACTGATACACTGGGCAAAACCTGTTTGCTATTCAATTAGCTAGTGTAGCGGTTCTGACCATAGATATGAAGACGATTCGCCAGCGCGCCGTAGCAGCCGGGCTAACCGACGTGCCTACGTGGCGGCCATCTTGGAAAGGTCGACGTTCCTTTCAAAGGCAATGCATGGACATTGAAATTAAGACATAGCTTGCTCATTTCTCAACCGATTTTAACGAGGTTTCCTTTTTTTTGTCAGTGCCAAAGCGCGTGCTGTCACCCCATAATATTTTTGATAATAATAATATTCATCATTATTATAATAATGATGATGATTTTTTTTAGGACGAATTCATCAGGTGGCCTCGCCACTGTTCCTGGTATATTCAAGTGAAACACACAGTAAAACCATGATTTAAAAGACAAGTATTAACCCATAGTGGAAAATATGCACACACGCCAAAAAAAACTTTCTAGTGTATGTAGTCTATGTACCAGTCCTACTTGAAGGTTTAAAAAGTAGTTTTGTGAAATTGTTTAAAAAATGAGATCCATAGTGGATGGTGCACCGTTTTTGCTAACAACAACAGCAACAAAAAAAAGCTTTATTGGGTCCCAATTAGAATAACATACAAATGACCATTTCTCAAAATTACTGGCCTGTAGCATTTACACATTCATGTGTTATAGTTCCTACACTGAAGCACAATTTGACACATGGGTCTTACTCTTTACCGTTTTCACTTTCTCTTCATGCTTCTTTTAAGAATTTAAACACCATCAATAATTTGTGATTTTCTTAATTATACAGTGCTTATCTTTGACAACACCGCAAGAGATCCATTGGTGTGAGGTAAATACACAACTATTGTCAGTTATCTGAAAAGAAATAGTATAACAAAAATGAATGACGGTAAAGAACTTGAACTATTTAATCTATAGACCTACTTGTGCAGTAGGTCCTACTGTACATATTTTGCAGTAGGCCCTACTGTACATATTGTATTATGCTGTATTCACTATGTCAGTGGGTAGCATGTGAGAGGCCTGTCCCTCCCATACACACATGACAAAGCTGCTAAGTGGATAGATTGTGGTGAGTCAGCTGGGACGCATCAATTCACGAGGAAGTGTAAAACCCCAGCAAGAACGCAGTGGCCGCTTCAATGCTGCTCTTTAACACTTTGCAGAATCCTGCAACATTCTCCTCACACATCTCAACCACATTTTGAGCAGCAGATTAGTCATTCTTCAATCATACTTTAGTTATATTGTTTTTTAGTAGAATATAAGTAATACAGGATGTTGCACACTGTACAGAAAAAACAGCTACCGCAATTGGGTGTCAAATCATTTATTAAATATCAATTTATTTACTTTTATCATTGTTACATCAAAAACAATCTGATTTCGAAACAAACTAAAATAAGCATGTAACAGAACAATTTGGTTAACAAGACCCTCAAAAATAGCCCCAAGTATTCCACTTGCATTGTCATTAGCCACAACTCTCTATTCACATGAATAAAAATCAAAGTTTCTAAGGGAGAACTTCTTGGGGGGAAAAATAAAACACTTAAAATTAACATAAAACTACTACAATACAAAAATTGCCCTGAATTTAGAGCAAAGCAACAGAGGGGAAAACAACCAAACAAAAATCCCCACTCACAGCTGTAAAACAAAGGAAAGTGCTTGTCTCTCTCTCTCTTTTTTTAACCAAACAAACAACCTGGGTCACTCCTCCAGCCGCCCCTCAGACTTAACTCCCTTGGCAGACCCCAGAGCCATAAGAGACATGTATGGGACAAAGCCCAGGAAAATCTCTCCTCTCTGGATCAATGTGTGATCTGGATGCTGAACCCAAGATTGTGGCCCCAAGTATAAGATGGGCGGGCAGAAGGGCTGCGAGGCTGCTTTGGGGACCAGCCGTACACTTGCTGAGATGAAAGCATGGCTCCACAGTGGTGCCACCTCAGGCAACATAGTGGTACTGGTTAGGAGTCTCCTTGTCACGCTCCATGTAGTCTCTGTCAATGAGGGACTCAATGCGCTTCTTCAAGTCGCCAGGCTAAGGGGAGAAGAGTCAGAGGCAACTGAACTTTGTGAGTGTGCATTGACATGTACTAAGAGAGAAGTTATCTTGAGATGAGTCACCTTGACAGGGAACTTCAATTGGTTGTAGAGCTCTGAAACAAGAAGGTTGTGACTGAGGGTCTTCCTCATCTTCATGATGCGGACTACAGCCGCATCAATCTGATACTGCCGATCTTGAAACACACGCTCAGTGGTGCTGACCTGCTCCTCTACCTACAAGGAAAATGTAATTTCATAGAAAACCAAGTGTTGTTTTTGGGAATGGGCACTAAATGAAATGTGTTCTTACAGTTTCTTTCATTTGGATCTGGTTGATCTTAATGCGGAAAAGTTTGTGTTTAAAATCATTGTTGAAATTGAAACGGTCTCCGTTCTCCACATCTTTTCCCCGTGGAATCTTGTTGAGGACGCGGGCTTTTCCACAGGCAAGGGACTGCAATGTACGTCTAAGCTCACCCTCCTCTGTAAGGGAAAAGAAAAGGTATCCCCTCAGGTGTATCCACAGACTCACCTTCTAAATAATTGAGACATTGAACACCACAAACCTATACCCGCAGCAGTACCAATCTCTTCCATGCTGAATTCCTCACCCTCATTGAACATCAGCAGCACTAATGTCTGGAATAGGGAGACCTGTAGCTCCTTCCTTCCCTACAGGATGATAAATAAAGTTCTCAAGGCAAGCTCAGTTCTGAGTCACGATGACATATTAACTTACGTCTTTAAATTCTGCCTTTAGGACAGCGTGGCCGAGTGTGGGCTGCCACTGCAGCTTCCTCCCACTGTGCTTCCCTAAGTAGAACAGCTTGAACACTTCCTGGAGTTTTACCATCTCAAAAGAAAACAAAACAGTACTTTAAAGGTTAGATATGATTGATTAACACACGTGGTACAATAACAGGTGCACTATTGACTCATTGGCCACAATTTTACACCTTCAAAATATAATGCACCTGTAAACTCCAATATTGATCCAATAAGAGCTGTTTCAATAATTCTGCCTGGACAATATAATGCTAAATATTGATTGGCATTCATAGTTATTAACTTGACAAAATATCTATTATTGTGGCTGCAGTTTGCAATTGAGTCAGCACAGTGAAATAGTGATTAGCACATCCGCCTCACAGTTTTGAGGTTCAGGGTTCAAATCTCTAGTCTTGTGTGCAGGGAGGTACGGCAAGTGAAGGCAGAGCCTCACCTGCATGTGAAGAGTATTTAAAAAAAAAAAAAAAAAAAAAGAACTGACAAGTGTGAGCCTTCAACTCATCTGGACTACTGGTGAGCAAGCTAGCTAGCCCGCACCTACCTTGTCCAGTAAGCCGGTAAACTCCTCGCACCGCAAGTCACCCACAGGTTTTCTTTTGACACACAGTATCGATGCTGCTAAATTTGTCACATGCACCAAATAGCAGTTCAGAGTACCCACCCTTTTTGGAGTCCTTGGAAGGGGTGCTGGAAAGTGCTCCCGCTGGGGACTCCATCGTTCTGCTGTGGGACTTCAATGCTCACGTGGGCAATGACAGTGAGATCTGGAAGGGTGTGATTGGGAGGAACGGCCCCCCGATCAGAACCCGAGTGGTGTTCTGTTATTGGACTTCTGTGCTCACCATAGATGTCCATAACGAACACCATGTTCAAGCACAAAGGTGTCCACACGTGCACTTGGCACCAGGACACCCAAGGTCACCGTTTGATGATCGACTTTGTGGTCGTGTCATCAGACTTGCAGCCGCATGTCTTGGACAATCGGGTGAAGAGAGGGGAGGAGCTGTGAACTGATCACCATCTGGTGGTGAGTTGGCTCCAATGGTGGGGGAAGATGCCGGTCCGACGTGGCAGGCCCAAACGTATTGTGAGGGTCTGCTGGGAACGTCTGGCAGAATCCCTTGTCAGAAGGAGTTTCAACTCCCACCTCCGGCAGAACTTCAGCCACGCCTCGGGGGAGGCGGGGGACATTGAGTCTGAGTGGACCAGGTTCCGCGCCTCTATTGCCAAGGCGGCCGACCTGAGCTGTGGCTGTAAGGTAGTCAGTGCCAGTCGTGGCGGCAATTCCCGAACCTGTTGGTGGACACCAACGGTGAGGGATGCCGTCAAGCTGAAGAAGGAGTCCTATCGGGCCTTTTCGGCCTGTGGGACTCCTGAGGCAGTTGATGGGTACCGGCTGGCCAAGTGCAATGCAGCTTTGGTGGTCGCGGAGGGAAAATCTCGGGCGTGGGAGAAGTTGGGTGAGGCCATGGAGAACAACTTCGATGAAATTCTGGTCCACCATCCGGCGTCTCAGGAGGGGGAAGCAGTGCACCATCAACACTGTGTATAGTGGGGATAGGGCGCTGCTGACCTCGGTTCGGGACATTGTGAGTCGGTGGGGAGAATACTTCGAAGACCTCCTCAAGTCCACCGACACGCCGTCCCATGAGGAAGCAGAGTGTGGGGTCTCTGAGGCGGGCTCTCCTGTCTCTGGGGTTGAGGTCACCGAGGTGGTTAAAAAGCTCCTCGGTGGCAAGACGCCGGGGGTAGATGAGATTCGCCCGGAGTTCTTAAAGGCTCTGGCCCTTTTTAAGAAGGGGGACCGGAGGGTGTGCGTTCCAACTACAGAAGGATCACACTCCTCAGCCTCCCTGGTAAGGTCTATTCAGGAGTGCTGGAGAGGAGGGTCCGTCGGGAAGTCGAATCTCTGCTTTAGGAGGACCAGTGTGGTTTTCGTCCTGGCCGTGGAACAGTGGAGCAGCTCTTCACCCTCGGCAGGGTGCTCGAAGATGCATGGGAGTTCGCGCAACCAGCCGACATGTGTTTTGTGGACTTGGAGAAGGCGTTCGACCATGTCCCTCGTGGAGTCCTGTGGGGGGTGCTTCGGGAGTATGGGGTACCGAACCCCCTGATACGGGCTGTTCGGTCTCTGTACGACCGGTATCAGAGTTTGGTCCGCATTGCCGGCAGTAAGTCGGACTCATTTCCGGTGAGGGTTGGACTCCGCCATGGCTGCCCTTTGTCACCGATTCTGTTCATAACTTTTTTGGACAGAATTTCTCGGCGCAGCAGAGGCGTAGAGGGGGTCCAGTTTGCATCTTTGCTTTTTGCAGATGATGTGGTTCTGTTGGCTTCATCAGGCCGTGATCTCCAACTCTCACTGGAGCGGTTTGCAGCTGAGTGTGAAGCGGCTGGGATGAGAATCAGCATCTCTAAATCTGAGACCATGGTCCTCAGTCGGAAAAAGTGGAGTGCCCGCTCCAGGTCCGGGATGATATCCTTCCCACACAAGATCCCGGATAAAAGGGGCCGAAATGAGTTGCCTCCGAAGAGGGTCCGGGCTCTCCCTTAGAGATAGGTTGAGAAGCTTGGTCATCCGGGAGGGGCTCACGGTAGAGCCGCTGCTCCTCCGCATTGGGAGAGCCAGATGAGGTGGCTCGGGCATCTGTTTAGGATGCATCCAGGACGCCTCCCAATGGGAGGAGACCCCGGGGACGACCCAGGATACGCTGGAGAGACTACGTCTCTCGGCTTGCCTGGGAACGCCTCGGGATCCCCTCGGAAGAGCTGGAGGAAGTGGCTGTGGAGAGGGAAGTCTGGGCTTCCATGCTAAAACTACTGCCCCCGCGACCCAACCTCAGATAAGTGGAAGAAGATGGATGGATGCATGTTTTTGGGATGTGGGAGGAAACTGGAGTACCCGGAGAAAACCCTCACAGGCACAGGGAGAACATGCAAGTTCCACGGATTTGAACCTGGGTCCTCAGAACTGTGAGGGGGGGGGGGGGGGGGGGGGGGGGGGGGGGGCTCACCAGTCGCCTCCCGTGCCACCTGAGATCAATCAAGGAAACAAAACAAAAAAATCCAAATTTCTAATTAAGAACTAGTGTTTTTGTTTGTCACTGGTCTTTATTTAAAGTAATATTTTGGTATAAATGCCTAAATATTTATGCCAAATATGTGTGTAATCAGAATGCTGATACGATTTTTTTTAAACAATTCTTTAATATAGGCTGCTAATTTAATGTAAAATATGCTACTCTGTCTCATAAATTTGTAAATGTGACTAATATTAGTGCCTCACCAGCCATGAACCTCACCGCACGTCACTGCCTGTGTGCCGTTTGGGTGTTTTTCTGTGCTTGCGTGGGTACTCTCCAGGTACTCCGATTTCCTCCCACATACCAAACACGTGCAGGTTAGGTTAAGTCAAGATTCGATTGTCCATAGGCGTGAATTTTTGTGTCCCGCGATTGACTGGTGACTAGTCCAGTGTGTATACCAACTCTGAACCAAAGTCAGCTGCGATAGACTCCAGCTCAACCGTGACCCTAATGAGGATAAGTGCTATAGAAAATAGACGGTTAATTTGCAGTGGCATAAAACTGCAAAATTGAATTAAGAGGTATCATTATTGCATGCATCAAGAGATATCAGTTATACATGTTTCATACAGCCAGATATGATGCAGTGCCATTCTACACCACTGCAACCTTAAGAGGTATCATTATTGCATGCATCAAGAGATATCAGTTATACATGTTTCATACAGCCAGATATGATGCAGTGCCATTCTACACCACTGCAACCTTAAGAGGTATCATTATTGCATGCATCAAGAGATATCAGTTATACATGTTTCATACAGCCAGATATGATGCAGTGCCATTCTACACCACTGCAACCTTAACAACTATATGAGTGTGTTCCCTCTCTTGAAAGTGCTAGTATTTTTAGGAGGTAAAAATTGGGTATGATGCAAGGAAGAAGCCATTAAATGTTGGTGCATATCAAAATTGCAGCCCCCCTTCTGAGTTATATTATGATTTTCTTGGTAAATGCAGAAGTTTTGATACAGCTCTTGGATTGTGCCGATGTGGACAGTGAGTAAATGGTTTGAGTGATTAAGAAAAACTTAAAAATTTCCCTCATGCTTACTTCTGCAGGCAAGTGGACCTCCATGGGCAAGTATGAAGGCCAGTAACCCACGGTCAGGATGTTGACTGTTAATTCAATGTTGCTTGGCTCACTCTGGTTTTGCATGTACTGAGAGGAAATACCACAATTTAAGGCACACAATTTGCCTTGTGCATTTTCATGTTACGTTTTCAAAGTGACAGTATGTGGAAAGAGAATGTAAATACCTGTTTGAATTGGATCATGATGTCTTTGGAGAGTTCCATGTCCTTAAACATCCCTTCTAGCTTACTGGTAAATGCTGCTCCACATTCTGTATGAAGGAAACGGCACAAACATAACAACCAAAACAAAGCATGACCTGCCAAAGCAGTTCTACACAGCGGTCATCGAATCAGTCGTGTGTTCTTCCATCACAGTCTGGTTTGATGCTGCTACAAAAAAGGACAAACTCCGACTGCAACGGACAATCAAAACTGCTGAAAGGATTGTCGGTACCCCCCTACCCACCCTTGAGGACTTGAACGCTGCCAGAACTAAGACAAAAGCGTGCAAAATCCTCTCGGACCCTCCGCATCCACCAGCTCTTTCAGCTCCTTCCATCAGGTAGGCGCTACCGATCAATGCAAACTAGAACTAGCAGACATTCCAACAGCTTCTTCCCTCTTGCAATCAACTTCTTAAACACCTAACCTACAATTCCATTACAACATGCTGGAAATTTTTTGACTTGAGTTATATATTACTCGTGCACTCACTGTAGTAGTCTCGCCACGCTGCACTATTTGCATATCTGTTGTTGACCAATACTGGCCACTCATGCCAAAGTAGCATCTGCTCCATTTGCACACTGACTGAGGAGTATCTGCAACATTTGCACAATCAACATTGTCCCAGATTATCACACTACTCGTCACTTTAAACCGCATACACCCCTTGAAGTCTCGGCGCCCTTTGCACAATGGTCATTGCACCGGACTATTGCAATATTAGTCATATACAGCAATATTAGTCATATACAGTAGTAATCATATATATTGGACTAGAGACTTACCATGTTTCAGCTTGGAGAGCATGGACTTTTCAGCATCTACAGAAGCACTCTTGCCAACGAGTAGACGCTTGGCCAAGTCCTTCTTATAAAACGCTTCAAAGACATCTTTTCCTAGAAAAGAAAGCAAGACAACATGGTGTTCCTTTATATCCAAAGAGTAGCAGCCTTTTCTTACAATACACACTACTAAGAAAAAATTGTATAATATAGAATTTGTGTTCAAACCACAATAGCTTGTAGTGCGTCACACAGCAGTCATTTCTGGAGGAAACAACTTGATCCAAGGAATGAATGCGACACGGGGTTGTTCAATGTTGTTGTTATGTGTTTTCTCACATTAGCCATGTAATGTATCAATATTCAAATAAAATATTTCATGCACAAAATCAAAACTAAACAAAATATGGGTAACTCACCATGTATGAATCTGAATATTATCATTATCTTGTCAAGAATTCTCTCAAGCTCTTCCTCTGTAGCCTCTTTGTTACCGGCTCTTAACTTAGAATCCACATATTTAGCTGGAATGGAAGCAAACTGTTAATAAATGCCCTAGTGAAGTAAAAAAAATAAATGAAATGTAATATGCAATCTACAACTCCCTCCAAAAATGAGGTCAAATCCTTTATTTTTGCAAATAATCATTAACTTAGAATTTTATGGCTGCAACACGTTCCAAAAAAAGCTGGGACAGGTGGCAAAAAAGACTGAGAAAGTTGAGGAATGCTCATCAAACACCTGTTTGGAACATCCCACAGGTGAACAGGCTAATTGGGAACAGGTGGGTGCCATGATTGGGTATTAAAGGAGATTCCCTAAATTGCTCAGTCGTCCACAAGGGGCCAGGTTCACCTCTTTGTGAACAAGTGCGTGTGAAAATAGTCGAACAGTTTAAGGACAATTTTCCTCAACTTACAATTGCAAGGAATTTAGGGATTTCATCATCTACGGTCCATAATATCATCAAAAGGTTCAGAGAATCTGGAGAAATCACTGAATGTAAGCGGCAAGGCCGAAAACCACATTAAATGCACGTGACCGTCGATCCCTCAGGTGGCGCTGCATCAAAAACCGACATCAATGTGTAAAGGATATCACTACATGGGCTCAGGAACACTTCAGAAAACCAATGTCAGTAAATACAGTTCGGCGCTACATCCGTAAGTGCAACTTGAAACTCTACTATGCAAAGCAAAAGCCATTTATCAACAACACCCAGAAACGCCACCGGCTTCTCTGGGGCCGAGCTCATCTAAGATGGACTGATGCAAAGTGGAAAAGTGTTCTGTAGTCCGACGAGTCCACATTTCAAATTGTTTTTGGAAATTGTTGACGTCGTGTCCTCTGGGCCAAAGAGGAAAAGAACCATCCTGACTGTTTTGGACGCAAAGTTCAAAAGCCAGCATCTGTGATGTTATGGGGCTGTGTTCGTGCCAATGGCATGGGTAACTTGCACATCCATGAAGGCACCATTAATGCTGAAAGGTACATACAGGGTTTGGATTAACATGTGCTGCCATCCGAGCAACGTCTTTTTCATGGACGCCCCTGCTTATTTCAGCAAGACAATGCCAAACCACATTCTGCACGTGTTACAACCTTCACAAAAAAACTGAAAATGTGGCTAGTTAACACCTATAGCTGCCAACACTAAAAGACAAGTATGTTATGTTGTCTTTTTGTTATGATCAAAAAAATTATGGTTTTATTCTCTCTTAATAGTATAGTTTGATTATGTATCCTGTATTATATTGTCTTGTAGATGTATTTTACTGCTTTTTTACATCATGGCCAGGGGACTACAGATGAAAACTAGCCTTCTGGCTAATTCTGGCTTTTTTAACCATGTGTACTTCATGTGTTTTATGAAATTGCATTGTCCCCTTTCAAAAATAAACTGAACTGAACTGAACAACAGCGTGGCTTCCCAGTACAACAGTGCGGGTACTAGACTGACCTGCCTGCAGTCCAGACCTGTCTCTCATTGAAAATGTGTGGCGCATTATGAAGCATAAAATACGACAACGGAGACCCCGGATTGTTGAACAGCTGAAGCTGTACATAAAGCAAGAATGGGAAAGAATTCCACCTACAAAGATTCAACACTTAGTGTTCTCAGTTCACAAACGTTTATTGAATGTTGTTAAAAGAAAAGGTGATGTAACACAGTAGTAAACATGACCCTGTCCCAGCTTTTTTGGAACGTGTTGCAGCCATAAAATTCTAAATGAATGATTATTTGCTAAAAACAATAAAGTTGATCAGTTTGAACATTAAATATATTGTCTTTGTAGTGTATTTAATTAAATATAAGTCGAACATGATTTGAAAATCATTGTATTCTGTTTTTATTTATGTTTAACACAACGTCCCAACTTCATTGGAATTGGGGTTGTATAATAATTAATTTCTAACTGTCTTTTTTCTGAATTTCATAGCGTGCAGTGTTGGTTGCCCAACTTCCAGTCAGGTACAGTACTGTATTAAGTAGATTTGTTTTGTCCAATCTGATTTCATCTTCTACGTGCTGCAACGTAAATGTAACCTGCCCAAGGCCTTCAGAATCCCGAGTGCTGGCATTTAACACGCACACACACACCACTGAAATGGTCTAACCCTGGGGTGTCAAACTGTCACGGGCCACAATGTTGGTAAGGTTTCCCTCAGAGGGCCGTTATGACCATGAAATCATGTAAATGTTTCATCGCCTGATCATAATTATACACAACAAAATGATGGATAACTAGTTTTCCAATCAGAAGTCAAGGACAATAGTTTGTTCAACAATTGTTCAAGTTACCGTAAAAAAGGGGTTTGATATCAAACAAAAAAGTGCTTGCAATATCTCAACATTATTTATTACATATTAGGATGTGAAATTTTGGTACAGATTTTAGCAAGAGTCATGGAAATTGACACAAATGATTTGCTTTTGCCAGCCACAAAATTATGTGGCGGGCCCGATGTGGCCCCGGGCTATGAGTTTGACATGCCTGCTATTTGGTTTTATACTCCAGGACGACCCTAGTAAGGATAAAGCGGGACAGAAAATGGATGGATAGATATCCATTTGATACTCTCTTTATCTGAGAGGGGTTCCTTGACGATACATTTTTTGGGGGTTTTAACAGTATTTGATTTCACATCTTATCAAATTATTTATTGGTGTCTTTTGTGTTAATGTGGTTTACTTGTTCAACTCTGTCGTATGACGTTAGTGAAATCTCACCCCATAAGATTCTGAAAAGTATTCCTGTAGACGTCTTTGCCTCAGATCAAATAAGAGGTCCGTCTGCGTTCTTTTCGTCGTTGTCATTCGCCAGTCACTTTCATTTTTTGCAGTCAGATTTGCACTGATACAAGTACGAGTTCTTCGGCAATGCGTCTTCATTCAATCAACAACAAACAGGGCTTCCAAAATTAGCAGTAACAGTTACTAGTCCTTAAAATGGACGAGCAGATGCATAAGTAGCTATGTAGCCTTTGAAAGTGGTACCTGACTGGCTGTCATATCCCCCCCCCCCCCCCACCGAGTACTGTGTAGTTAATACAAATAAGAAGACGCTCGTCATGGAATTACGTGGTCATGTTTGGCTGATGCCTTTGTGCGGCCAATGTCATGCTGACTTCAAATTGATCCCGGGGCCCAGAAACTTGACGGCTGATCTAACCAATCAGATTTTAGATTCACTGCAGTGCACCTTCACACAGGCAGAGTCACGTTGGCATTTTTCACATCCTCTTGATTGGTTCAGGTAAATAGACCTTTAATTGGTTGACCTGAGTATGCGCATGAGATGGATTTACTGCAGAGGACAACGTGGGACATGATTAAAAATTCTATTTCCAGGTGCGTTTTTCAAGGAAGAATTCTACTTTGTGAGGCTAGGTCAACCAAGATAGTTACTGTCTGGCCTGTTTCAACCCGGAAAAGGTTTTTTGGGTACTTTCAGAGTAGCATGTATGAGCACGACAGCTTGCTTACACAGACAGGCAGGAGAAAAGAATGGAGGTCTCTGCGTCTGTCAGCATCTCCGGTGAGTATGATGTATTTTAGTTAAAGTTGTTATGTTTTTGACATGTTATTAGATAAATATTGATTATGAACAGATATATTATAGTGGATACACTACAACCTCTATAGAAGTTTGGATTTGTTTGAATTTGATGTATTGGAAGATAAAGGTAACTGTGTTTCTTGCTTTATAATGGTATTCATGCTCAAATATGCAAAATGCACCTCTCTTGCCACACATAGTAATATTGTGTTTTTGTACATTATTTTGCGAGGTGTTAGTGTTATTAAGAAGAGGCCCAGGTCCGAAACTCACCACCTGCCACTGGGGTTTAACATTAAAATGATAAGACAAGAGAGGAACATATACTTCACATTTGGACAAAAAACGGCTTTTGTAAATTTTTACATATTTTTTACCAAGTCAATCTCCAGACATAAACGGTGTAAAGCATGCATTTTAACTGTTAAAGAGGAGACTGAAGGACATAGGTCCCCACAATAAAAACTGAAAGCGGCTGCAGTGAAAGTTGCAACGTGTCAAGTGGTAGAAATCTTTGTTAAATTTTCTGAAAATGTCATGGCCCTGTGTTTCAAGTTGTTTTTCTTTGTGTTGCAGTGTCTGGGTGGGCGTGGACATCGGTGACGCACCTGTCATGCATTGTAATCATCAGCCTTTTTAGGGGGCACCGTGACAGTGTGTGGGCGTCGGAATATTCACTCGTTTTTGCCCCGTGTTTACTGCCGTTCTGACCGCTGTCTAAATTTAGGCTCAATAAGATTATACCACACGGACCGTTTGTCGTGTCTCCCTGCGTTATCTGTTTTTGATTCTCTCTGGTTGTGAGTTCCTTTAGTTTCGTATGTCTCGCCATCACATGCTCTGCCATTTAATTAAAATTGTTCGGACCTCTGACCTGGAGTCTATTTTTTGGGATCTGCCCTTACGGCATTGCCGACCGTGACAGAAAAAACATGGAATGAGCACTTCTAACACCTCTTAAGTCTTCTATAACAAATAAATTCCTAAAACAAAACTATTGATTACTCAAGTACAAGACCTATAACCACACTACTCTTCTTACAAATGATGTTCTATTTGCGCTATTTAAGTAGAGTTTTTAGGGAAAGGGTCACAGTGTTTGAAACATCTTGATAATGTTGATGCATCAACTTGGAGAAGCCCTAGGAATTTCACCCCATACCAGCTTATTGGTGGATATTTTTAACTGAAACTTGTAAGTTACTCAGTTTTGGATCAGATTTCTATAAGCGATATTACACCAAAATGTTCCCCAAAAAAGCATTTTTTCCCCAACACAAAAAGCTCAATATCACTGAAACCCATCATCTGATTTTCAAAAAATTCAAAGCAGACTTAGCATTTTGACAGACTGTCATTTCTAGAAAATCTTGTCACGTTGCCAGTGAAAGCCTGGAAAAGGCTTTATGTAGTTATTGCAAGTGAATTACGTCATTATTTACTTTATTTGAAATTTATTTCAGTTCTTTTGCCTATAAATGTGGTGTTCCATTACTAATAATGCTGTCTTCAAAATGGTGTCTCCAATCCAGATTTAAATACATGGAAATAAAAGCTGAAATGTTGATCTCTTGTCCCATATTCATCTTTTGATATCAAACCCAAATGTAGAAAAACTATTTACTTTACTGTTCCAATACTTTAGGAGGGGATTATATCAGTGAATACCGTAGTGCCTGCCATATCATATTGATTCTTTAGTCCAACATACCGATGAGTTCTGCAGGTTTGTTGGGCCTTTTGTTGATAAATGTCTCAAAGGCCTCCTTCATGGCATTGATGAATCCCTCATTCCGTGCAAAACAGCTCTCAGCCACATTGTCCATCTTGTCCTTAAAGTCCAGCAGCTCTTGTACCATGTCCTTGTCTCGCTCTGGTGTACAAACAATCTCTCCACCGAAGGACTATGGACATGAAGTACATATAAGAAGGTCAAGAGGACAGTGTAAGTAGAGTGTGTGTCTGCGGACATCAATTAAGAGCACACCTTGATGTAGTCCCTCCAAAACTGCAGTAATGTGGGCAGTCCTCCCTTCACCTTACTGAACAGTTGGTAAAGGAGGGCCAGCTCGGCTACACGATTTCCATCCAACAGAATGCTCAGACCTGTCAAAATGTTATTTAAATTGTCATTACAGTGTTATATACATTTCAAAGTTTAAATGACATATCTTATCCATTTTTTCCACACATATGCAACATTAAAAAAAGCTAACTATTTTTCCAACAGATCCTGTAACAGTAAAGGCTAATCAGAATAATTTAAGTTAATGGACACTAGGCAAATTGCCTTGATTGAAACAGTACATGTTAAACATTCACGCAATTAAGATGGTGAAACAGCTTTAATATGATGCACACACAGACATATAAAATATTTTGGGCCAACATACCCTTTTGCAGTATTGCACTCATGTGCTCTCCTAAAAGTTGTTTCTCAACACAGCTGATTAGAGGTTTCCTATAAGACAGTAAAGACAACATGAGAAAAGGAAATGACCAAAATGAACAAAATATACTCAAAAGCATGCTGACACGTCCAGTCTAAAGCAGTGGTTCTCTCCTGCATTTTCCTATATTGGCAAAGTCGCAACCCACTTTTACAGAAGTTAACAGTAAAGATTTGTAAAATTAGCCTCTGAAAACACATGTACAGTATATTTTTAAATGCAGTTTCAAATGTGTTTGCTGTACAGCCAAAAGCACATTTCTAGCCATGATGTCCACCAGACAGAGGCTGAGCTGCACAGTATTTGTGTAGAGTTAACTAGTGGCTAGAGGGCAAGTGAAGTAACATTTCTTGCCACTTTCCTACTATATTCTGTGTGGGAACTTGGTACGCCTCTGTACTGTACTGGAAAAACATCAGTATACGAATACATGTCAATTTTTCACAAGCTGTCATTCGCGACCGACCCACCAGTTGAGAATCACTGGTCTAAAGGATTATAATAATTTTGGAGAGAAAAATAAAATGTGGGACGGGGCTCAATAATAATGTTTACAGGATAATACCACATACTTTAGGCATGTTTTAATCATCAGAGCGTGTAATCATTTGTCTATTTTGCATCTGCAGTGCCATAAAAAAGAATTGGCCCCCTTCTCAAATTCTTTTTTTTTTTTTTACATAAATTCCCCACTTTGTTTAAGATTATCAAACAAATGTAACTTTCAGACAAAGTTAACCTAAGCAAACATAAAATGCATTTTAAATGGTGATTTTATTTACAGAAAAAAAATGCTACCTGGCCTTGTGTGAAAAATTGCCCTTAAACCTAATACCTGGTGGGGCCACCCTCAGCAGCAACAACTGAAATCAAGCATTTTACAACAACTAACCAACTAATCAATAGAACAAGTTGAGAGAGGACAGAAAAGGGGAGGACATGACAGGATGTGGGCAATGAGCAAGGCAGTGCTACTGATGCGTGGTGCAGTAGGGATGCTTTTTATAGTGTCTAAACACCTGTAAGAACCTGTGAATTGATATCTTAATATAACCTGTGTCCTTCATGGTCCCAGCACAAGCAATTAAGGCCTATAGCATGTCTATTAAACTTATTAGTGAATGAACATCATTTCACATGCATGTTAGTCAGCTGGTGTACAGAGTTGCTGAGCAGGCACATTGAGTAAGTGTGGGCCTGGCCCCCTCCATCCGCAAGGGGGTCGGGGGGGGGGGACCAAGCCAGCGAGCCCATCCCACTCCCCAGGACCCAGGGAGTCAAGCCAAGAGAGATGTGAATACCCACCACCCACCCTATTACTATGGTTACCAGGTCCCCGACTGGAAACCATTATCCCTGTACCGTGATCGTGTGTGATGGGGTGTCGTGCATTCAAATTGGGGAGACTGGTGGGGGTGAGGCGAGACGGTCACGGGGCAATGATGACCCGCACCCGTCACTCCCACCCAGACCAAACAGCTCCCTAAAGCTCCCTGTGGCCCCGGCCCGGCCCATCCGGCCGGAAGACCACAGAGAAAAGGGGGGCAGCCCCTCCCCACCCTACAGCTAATAACCCCGACCCCACCCCCCCACCACAAGCAACCAGAAAATGCACTGAAACCGGGCCCGTCCAAGGCAGGAGGCGCTGACACCCGACTGTTGGCCCCAAGTAAGCCATTTAAGTGATTTCTTGATTCAACAGGTCTGGAGTTAAATCAGGCTTGGGCATGATCAATGAAAATCAACACAGCTTTCCAAAAAGGTAATTAGCCAATTAGCCACAATTCATGATTTACCAAGGGATGCAAGTACACAGAGTCACGTAGCTTTGAATATATATTTTTTCCTTCATAAATAAAATCACCATTTAGAAACTATTTTATGCTGACTTGGGTTATCTTTGTCTGATATTTACATTTGTTTGATGATCTTAAACATTAAAATGGGGAAACTATGAAAAGAAAAAGGAATTTGAGAAGGGGGCTAATATTTTTCATCGGACTTAAGGATAATTTTTTTCAGAGAAACATTTTAACAACATAATTGCAAGTATTACTGGGTGCTCTGGTCGAGGTAGCTCACGATACGATCGTTCTCCTCCTCCAACCGACGAGCCACATGGTGCAGGTACTCGGGAACCTGGTAAACGCACATTTATGCAAAATAATTGTGATTGCAATATTACAGGTAATGCTGTGTATAACTCACATCTCTGTCTTGCATCAAACGTTGTCCCTCTGCAGAATACAAGCGATTTGTCTCAAACAAAAATCTCTCTTCAAAATACGCTTTATAAACCTATAAAGACATAAAACAAAAATAAACTGGCATGCTTTCAGTGTATGGTTGACATTTAATTATCTACCTGGAGGTCTGAAAGCATTCCTAATAGGCTTCTCAACAAACTGCGGTCAGCTGTCTCGCCATTCCGCTCAAGTTCGATCTGCTCCAAAATGCCATCTATTGTGCGCTTCTGGACAACACTATCACTTACAATGTGGATACGGAACAGTTCCAGCCCAGTATCCCTGAAAGGCACAAATAACCTAAGATCTTGTCATTCACCCCAACAATATGAGTGCATGGGTAACATTTACCAGATGGATGGAAGCAGGGAGCTTTGTAGCACATAGGTGCGATCCAGGAAGAGAAAGATGCTTCGTATCATTATCTACATAAAACAAAAAGGAAGAACATTAGCAACAGACACAGTATCTACGATCAAAAAAAGGCAAAGATCTGATCAAACATTACAGTTTGCCTGCAGTGATCCAGCCAGCAGCGATTCATCCTCTTCAGGAAGGAAAGATTGTCCAAAGACTCTGTGAGCTCCATATTAAGGAAAAATTATCCCAAGTCATCGTTTAAAACTGTCTTTCTGGACTTTGTGTGGTTGTAATTTACAAAAATGTAGAACTGCACTGCTTCATACTGAGGGGTGTTCTTTTAATATTACTGGTATGCCTCTCATGTAAATAAAGTACACAAAATATGACACCTGATACAGTGTAGTCCAATAGCCTACTACAAAAGACAGAAATTAATATCAGGTGGAACCTCGGATTACGAACTTAATTTGTTCTGTGACCCCGTTTGTACTCCGAAACGTTCTTTTTTTTATTTTATTTTTGTTGTTGTCCTGATCGGCTTTTAGGTCAAGCAGAATGGAAAATCTGTATCCCTTTTATGCCGGAACAGTTTTACTGTGTCTCAGTGGAGTTTTTAAGCTTCCGCTGTGGTATTATAATTGAGGTTTATTGAGAATCAGACTTGATCAGTCGAAAAGAACAAAGTTTCTAGAAGGAAAAGAGAAACAAAGACAAAAGACAAAGCACTAATTGTAAACAGGTTGAGAGAAGTAAATCATTACATTATCTACAACAATGAAACATTAAATATGAGTGTTGCATTGGGCTGTAGTGCTACACTGTGTGAGGGAAGGACAGGACAAGATAGAACAGGACAAGGACAGGAGAGGAAGCATGCAGGACAAGAGTCGTGAACCCGACTGTACAACTATAGTGTGGTGGCATTAATTATGTGAATTATAAAAGTCTACAGGACGAGAGTATAAGTGAGGGGCTACACAAGTGCTTTGCATATTCATGAGTTATTTGTCGCAGTGAGTGAGTGACCCCACACCCAGTGAAAGAGTCCTCGGGGTGTATGTCTGCGGATACATGTGAGTGAATTGATACCGTTTTACATGCACAAAGACTGACAGGTCCAGTAATTGCTGTGGCCGCACCGCGGCAGCTGAGGACCCCACCCAATCAATTGAGGGGCGGGATCAGACCCCGAAATGTTCTTAAACTGAGGTAATCTTTTCCATGAGAGCAATGGATACACAATTGATCCGTGTCCCAGTCCCAAAAGTTTTAGTTTTTAAATTTAAGTTATACTTACTTTAAAATAAATAAATATATGTAGTGCAATATAGAAATAAGTGAAAACACACTATTATAAAGAACTAAAACACTAAATAAACATGATCATAGTTTATTTCTCATTTAATTTAAATCAGGAGCGAAAGGGGAGGAGGACTACAGCTTCTCACTGAAGAAGAGCCTTCTTCTATAATAACACGGGGAAATTCTGATTCAGGTATTTTTTTTCTTTTGTGTTTCTTTTCTAATTTATTGGTTGATTTTGGTCACTGATGGTGTAGTGGTGCACTCCCCTGACTTTGGTGCAGGCAGCATGGGTTCAGTTCCCACTCAGTGACGGTGTGAATGTGAGTGCAAATGGTTGTCCGTGTCTATATGTGCCCTGCAACTGACTGGCGACCAGTTCAGGGTGTAGTCCGCCTTTCACCCGAAGTCAGCTGGGATAGGCTCCAGCGCCCCGCGACCCTAACCAGGATAAGCGGTGTTGAAAATGGATGGATGGATGGTTGATTTTGGCACAACAAACGGATCCTGTTCAGAAAAAAACATCAGAAAGCGAACGTCACGTCATTTAAAAGATGAATTACACTGTTGGCCAATTTGCTGCACATTTCTTTTGAACAATTTTTGATTGTCATTTTTCAAATGATGTGTATTGATAGCATACACTTTGGCATTGACAAAACAGTAACCCTCTTGAAAATCGTGTCCCACTGTGTTTTTTTGTCATTTTGAAGTTTTAAGTTGTGTTCTCTTTGTTGCGGATTTTGTATCAATAGTCTAGTTTGCTACTGATACAGTCATATCTCTTGCCTTTATAAACGGATATCCGGTCGCATCAGTTTATCGTTCCCAACCCTATCGTAAACCGAAAATAATACCTAACTAGAGGTAATTTTTATATGACAATTTTGAACTTAACCCACATTGTTGGTAAACCGGGTCGTCCGTAACCAGAGGTTCCACTGTATTATTAATCTCTCTAGCAGTGTCAAAACTGAGGAACAGTTTCTTTGTGGGGCATAATTTTGGAAACAGATATTGTTCTGAATCACATTAGGCTGTGCGGGTGTTCTGTAATTAAGTGTCTGATAAGCATATGTTTCGTTATTTTGCCTACCTTTTTTGTGCATTTGTAATACCATGACAGAGCCACTACAAGGTTAAAAGCAAAATGTCTCAACAATACATCAGGATCTGAAATTCAACAAATCCCCCATGGTGTAACAAATGACACCGAGCATGTTTCAGTGGATTGAGCAGGTATCGCGCTGCCCGTACGCCACCTCACCAATGGCTAATTGAAACAGGATGTGGCGAAGCTAATATTGCCCACGTTCGCCGCGCTGGTGAATGAAAACTGCCTGCGTCAAAACTCTAAATCCCTTCCTGATTTAAAGTGAGCGTGCTCATTCTGCCGTGTGTGAACGGTGTTAATGGTTTAGTTTCCCCCCCGCTTCGTAAAATGGTGCAATCCGCCGTACAGCCACTGCACTAAGCAGTCAGGCCATATCGTTCAGCTCTACTCCTGATTGATTACTAGGTAGTTTTAATGGGACCCACATTGTTAAAACTTATCGGCTTCCCAGTGATGAGGACTGGCTAACTGTAGCTAAAGGTTTAGTCACATAAACACACGTGATTTTGTGGCGAGCTACACACAAGTGTGGTTAGGAGATTTTTATACTGTTTGGCCACATTGGTCAAGAGGTTTCATGACACAGTGCCAACCCTGGAATAGGGGTGGGTAAAAATATCGAATAATCGATGAATCACAATATTCCCCTCCCTAATTCAATATCAATATTCAGCAAAACCGCTGAATCTATTCACATCCTGGCCAGTGAGGTGTGCTTTGCATGTGATTCGAATTGTATAAATGAAGGCCGCACTCAAGCAAAAAAAACAACAAAATGGCGATGAAAGCAAGCAGCAGCGGTGGCTTGAAACCAGCGCCTTCAACTTTTAAATCTGATGTTTCGGGTCATTTTGGATAACTATGTAAATCCGGAAAGCAGGAAAAAGACAAAAGTAACGTCTTTTGTAAGCTGTGCCAGCAAGAATTTCTATTTTCAACTAGGGATGTTAATCGATCCATTTTTTAAATCAGATTAATCACACTTTTGAATTTTGATTAATCACAGGCGCCAAATATACCACACATACTACCACATTTTGCTTTGAGATGGTATTTTAAACTTGTTGTCCTTTGATAAAAAGAGAGTTCAGCGCTGCAATGTATGCAAGTTACCTTTTTTTTTTTTTTATCTCCCAGTCCCATTGGGGTGACTTTTGACGCAAACTTTGCCACAAAGCACACCAGTCGGAGTCTTCACGCTCATCTTTCCACTAGCATGAGCATTGACCTTGTTACTGACCTTATAGCAACCTGCAAAGCATTTCAGATATCCATTCCCGGTTAAGGTAAAGGAGCGTGTGTGGTCAAAATAAATTGTGTGATTAATCTGAGTTAATACATGCTTAATACAATTTTTTTTTGTATTAATCATGACTTAACACTTTAACTTTGACAGCCCCTGTTTTCATTACAATTTCCAGGAGAAAATAAATATTATTCAAGTTTACATGCAATGGATTTTACTTTTTCAGTGTTTATACAGAACTGTTATGGTTTTTTTTTTACTTTTGTACTCCATATGCACAAATAAGTTATTGAGGAAATGTTTATTTTCAGATGTTCTATTCCTCAACCTGGGCATGAAAATAATCTTATTGAATCGATAAAGCATTTAGATCAATATTGACTCAAATCGAATCACAACCTAAACAATCAAAATCGAACTGAATCGCAACATAAAGAATCAAACTCGAATCTAATTGTGAGGTTCTTGGTCTTGACAATACCCAAGCCTTGATGCTGAATAAAAGGATATTCTCTAAACTGGTAGATCTGGGCTTGCACGTGATCTTCACAGACCTGCCGTAGCTGCTTGTACAATGCGGGGGAGACTTTATATGAACACAAGTTCTCCACGGCCTTTGACAAGAAAAAACAAGACAGAAAGAAGAAAAAAAATCAAACATCAGTCGGTCAACTATGATAACTAGATAATGTATATTGCAAAGCTGGCAACCTATAGAAATTAACTTCCAGAACAATTTGTCCAAATTTGTTTGAATTTCCATATTTTCAAAATGTTGTCAAGAACATTACCGCAAGACAGTTATTGCAGTATATTATGTAATAGTATAAAAATAATTCTGCATAATGTTGAATTGCACAACATAATCATTACTCTATAATCGTGATCGTTAATAAATTATGGCTTGCATACTTGTTATTTGAATGTTTTTATTGCATCAAACTTGTACAGGTGGATGTGGGAGGAAACCGGAGTGCCCAGAGAAAACCCACGCAGGCACGTGGAGAACATGCAAACTGCACACAGCCGGGGCCGGCCGGGTCTTGAACCCCGGTCCTCAGAACTGTGAGGCAGATGTGCTAACCAGTCTTTCACCATTCCACCAGTTTATATTATCTTACATTATAAATATTTATTATTAATAATAATATACCTTTAACCTCACCCCTTTCTCAGATGACATCTCCAGTGACGTATTAATTCATTATTATTTTGCATTTACATCTCCAGACACGTATTAATTGGCTTGTTATTTTGTTGTTCAAACTTGGGTTACTCTCTCCTATAACGCGGTTCCAGCCATACCTATGTGACAAGTGTACTGTATCACCCAATCGCTTGTTTCGGTGTTTTGCGACTTCATAACACCATAGCTTAGCAATTAGCGTCATGCTTTTCCATCTTTTCCTACCCACTCCTCACCCTTCCTTTGTGATAACGTAAATGATACGTGCAAGAAGCATGGTAAGAAGTTTAGTTTATCTGATACCAGGGAGGCAAGGATTAGTGACTTAAAATACATTAACACCGGACGCAAAGAGAACTTGCGCCTCTGTGGCTTGGTAGCCCAGGGGTGTAATAAAACAGTGTGCCCCCAAGCAGCTTTTTCTTCTCTCTTTTTCTTCAACAATATAGTGTTTATTTCATCGAATTAATTCATGCAATTTTCGTGATGGTGGCCGGACACAGCGTCACTGTGCCACTAATGTCGGGCGCTGGATCCCTAACCCCCCCACCCCCAACACACACACATACACACAATATCCAGAACAATTGGTATTACCGCCGTAACAAGTCAGTATTCAGTGATTTCTTGAATAAAATACCGACGTTCCGTAACAATTGGCAGCTCTGATATTGAAAATTTCAATTTGAAATCATTTAAGTAGTGGTTAGGGTGGAAGACACTTGACTATGCTATATTGAATTTGTCTCCGGTTTGCAGTAATTCCACACTTCATAAACAGATTCACTCTCTACAAGTGAACTTATCAGACTGACAATTGGTGATAAAATGACAGTGAACCTGATAGAGCTCTTCAAGATTGTACTTGATGGATGTGCTGTTCTGGATGGCACTGACTGCATCTCGCAGTTTCAACCAAGTGTCCTCAGTGTAGTTCTCGGCTAATTTTGGCCGATCTGTAATCAGGAAAAACACGTCAAAATGTTGTAATACTGAATAGAAAAATACAATATTGGTTATCGGTTAGACTGGACATTCAAGTAAACTAGTTTACAAACATTGCTCACTGTAGCTAAATGAGGTTAATATAAACATCATTGTATTGACACTGATTAAGTAACAGATGATATATTTGAGGGCACCCAGCACCAGCACTCTGTTACCTAATAAACAACTGAATTCTAATAATACTGTATCAGGATTACACCCTCAACAAATCTTTACTACATTGCCAGATGTGTAAAGTAAGAAACTTCATAGTTACATAATAACAATGTCAGCATGTTCTTGAGTTGCACATTAGATTTAATGATTTGTACCCGAAATACCAAATTTGTAAATGATCTTCACCTATTATAAAATCATATGTTGGCCTTTGGCAGAGAATAGCCATTCTGTCTTTGAATATAAAATGGGGTCAGTGCTGTGGCTGATATGATGTTGAAAACAATACCTTTGAAATTTTTTATCACTAATTTCTTGGAAGTGCCAGATTTTGCAGAAGACATGGAAGATGTCCTGGTCATCCCGTTGGTGTCCGTTAAAGCCGAGAAGTTGGCTTTCTTGTCTTGTCTGGTGTCTTCGGCCATGATCAGATTAGCTCTCAAGCTTAACGCTTGGTCCTTCCAACTGTTTTTGCTAAGTTTTTCTTTCGAGTGCCCAGCCGCCTAGTCACCATATAAAGCTTAATCGTTGAACCAAGTATCTTTGGTTATGGGGGGCGGGGGGGGAGGGAAGTGCCACGGTGTTTATATAACACCTTTGCGAGTGCGAGAAAACACTGACTAATTTTGGGTTAATCAACCAAATCAAACAATATAGAGCAGACAGCTAGCCAACAGTGTGCTTCTGTAACTGTAGCATAGTTAAGGTAGTCGCAGCAACGCATTAGCCTCATTGCTAATCCACAAAACTTTGGACGACTTACTGGGACGAGTAGGTTCGATTTTAACATCTTGAAATATCAAAATAAATCAAAGGCGCTGTATAGTTAGCGTTTGTGTTACAGGTCCATGTTATTCATGCTGACAGAGTTTCTTTGCCCAAACGGCTACCATGCACAACAAAATGGCTTTTGGGTCCAGTCGGACAGGTGCATGTTGGGTGAAGTATAAATGAGTTGCGTTCACGAACCGAACACTTTGAAACGGCAACGCCGAAAGCAGTCTATATAACTGTTTGCGATTACAGAGCACACGTTCCTGCTGAGGTTACGTTTCTGAATTGGCATTCAGACATTGAGTTCTCAAATTGAAATGCACTTTAAATAGTGTAACGTATGAGGGAATCTTACAAAAACAAGAGCAGCCGATACGAGAAAGCGCAACCATACACAACACGAACCGAACACATACTGTCATACTCATACTCTGATACGCCGTGATGGAGAGATAGGAAGATTATTTTGGAAACGTACTTGGTTACAATTACAAGTTACCCTGTTGAAAATGTAATTGTAGATTAACTATTTCAGCTACTTTCTAAAAGTAATAACTAACTACTCCACAACACTGCTGATATTCATACATGACACAAGACATTGCTGCAATTTTTGTTCCATTCAACGCGTTATCCCATAATAAAAGCAGTAACCCGTTGAAAATGCATACGGCAGTGTCTACATTTGATCATTATATTATTACTGTTTAACGCTATACTTTTGAAATATAGTTATTTGTGACCTTTAAAATGTTGCCTAATTCATCCATCCATCCATCCATCCATTTTCCGTTATCAAATATAAGGAAATGAAAATCCAGAATTCAGTAGACTTTAAAATATTACAAAGGATGTACAAGGCTAATATGAACATCTTGCCAAAAAGATATTCCAATAAAGTTTAAAAAAAAAAGTAAGCAACTCCAATTTGAAACGTACAGAAGTCTTTAAATACCAACATTTAGAACCAAGTGATGGAAACAGAAATCAAAGAGAAGCTCAATTTATACATTAAAATGCTCATAAAATCAAGGGTATTAAATAATTATGAAATAGTTAATTTAGACAGTGATCTGAAGAATAGGTTAAAATCAATTTGACTAACTTTGATGATTTATTTAAATAGAGTGGAAATTTTAACGTAAAATGTTCTGTGGAAGGGGGCAGAAAATATCAGATTTATTCTAGCCCTATCTGCTCCTTTTCATTCACAATTTTTGTTTTCATGTAAATATATATCTGCCATTTTCTCCTATATGTAATGGGGGAGAAAACAACGCAAATAGAAGAGAACACCAACTCATTTGAATTCATTCGAAAAGAATACTAAAAACTCTTGACAAGTGCTCAGCGGCTTTATTCGACAACACTTTCCCTTCCACTGAATGGTCTTGAAGGCAACCTCTGAATTGCCAGGCGTCAAGTGAGAGTCCGATGCTATGGGCGGTGTTTAATAATGCACACTTGTGCACAGACTGGACCCAGCTCCACCATTCATGCTATATTGCTGTTGGCTTAAAATGGACATGTTGATGTTTGTCTGTCTGCATCTTGTGTGGTTATTTTCGGAGAAGTAGTGCTAATGCTCTCCTCTTGTTTCCAGCCTGCGTCAGTGAGCGCTGTGTATGCTCACTAACCAGCAAGCATGAGGGAAACTGGGCAGGGAGTTGGTGCACAGAGATCGTCTTAAGGGAAGAAAGACTGCTTGAAAACTTTGCATTATCTATGTAAGTGTCACTGTGTGTTTGTGGAAATGTTGTCATTCACCAACTTGTTTAGCATAATATGGAACCCCCCCCCCCCCCTCATGGCCAGTCATAATTAGCTTACTAGCATTGGCAGCAGAGAGCATTCTGTAAGCGCTAACGTTAGCTTAAAAAACGAGCCAATATATTTCCTTACTAGTGTGTTTACCTACCACGTTCTTAAACTGCATTGTGTCACCTTTTACAAACGTTAGCAAAGATAGTCCGGGGCTGATTTTAGCCTTCATGGATTGGACAGGTTAGCTGACGTTATTAGGGATAGCAATTGGAAGGGCGTACCAAGCCAAACTCTCGAATGCAAATACAGTACAAGGAAATCATCCAGTAAATCACCTGCATGCGCTTCTATTCAAGTGCCAAACACTCTTAATAGCAGAGCATATCCTCATAACACAGGTTTCGTTTCTGCCGTACTGTTGATTCTGTTGGTCTGTCTGTGAGTTGAAGGCTGGCTGGGCATTAAGTAAATGTGGTCCATGAAACGATTAATATGCCTGTAAATTGTTTTTAAAAAATGTCCACCACGATCTTTAGATTTTTATTTTTTAAAAAAGGAACTTGAATTGAACTGATAAGATTGTCATTTTGGTCGTTTCTTTGAAAAATGCCAAAGAAATTGTCTGGCATTGCACTTTTACATCTCACACGGAACCATGGCCCTTTCAAATGTTCTCAGCAGTGGTATTATTAGTAGTACTCTAATAGAAGTCACTTTCCATATTGATAATTTCTGAATAGATAAGCTGAGTCCTACCACTCTTGTATCCTTTAGTTTCAATGCCTTGGCCAAGATGAGCGTGAAGGCCTTTGAGCTCATCCCGGCTGTGGAGCGGGACCTCCTCATGGGAGACAAGGCTCGCATCAACATTGAATGTATAGAATGCTGTGGAAAACACTTGTATGTGGGAACCAACGACTGCTTCATCCACCATTTCCTGCTCGACGAGGTCACTTCCCCCAAAGGGAGACTAACTTACTCAACTCAAAAACTGCTGCACAAATACTTGGGCCTTAAGAAGCCAGTGGCTGAGCTGCGGGCTGCCTCTGCTTTGGAGCGTCTCATAGTGCTTTGCGATGGAACAGTTTTTCTTGTGGACATGGTGACTCTGGAAAATGTGCCGTCAACGGTCGCAGGTGGCGCTAGGATTAAAGGTGTGACCACATTCTGCATTAATGAGAATCCGGTGAACGGTGATCCTTTCTGCATGGAAATGGGTGTCCTTTCCTTGAAGCGTAGAACAGTGCAAATTTACATGGTCTATGAGGGCAGGGTACAGCTGGTGAAAGAGGTGAGCACGCCGGAGCAACCCTGTGCTGTCAGTCTCGATGGTTACTTCCTGTGTCTAGCGTTGGCTACGCGGTACATGATCTTGAACTACAACACAGAAGCCGCCCAAGATCTTTTCCCTTACAACAGTGAGGAGCGGAGGCCCATTGTAAAGAGGATTGCCCGGGAGGAGTTCCTCTTGGCGGCTCCAGGTGGTCTTGGTAAGTTGCATCAAGCTGGACTAATTGGCTTCAATTTAGTGATGCTTTCTTTCTGGATTTTAAGTATTCATGTCATTCACTTAATCATGGTACTTTAACTTGGGTATAACTCACCTTTTAAATTAGTTTTTAGAGTCTTGCCACACAAAAAAAAATCAGATATATACTAAGAGCTGTCACTATTGTTGTGTCATAATGTTTTTTTGGACCTGTTTGCATCTAAAATAGCTATAACAGTGGACCCCTGCTATTCGTGGGGAATAGGGATTGAGCCCTACCCTGAATAGCGCAAATCTATGAATAATTGACCACATTATAATTGCATTGGGAAAAAAATGACTACGCAGGGATATACAGCCAACAAGCGTTTTTCACGGGGGAAAAAAAATACAAATCTGCGAATAGGTGCATCTGCGGGTTGCTGAACCGTGAATATGTGGGGTCTACTATACTATATTGTTGTTCAATAATGTAATTATGTGGTTGAAAAATCATGACCTCCGACTAGGGCTACACGATATAGCCCAAAACCAATATCTAAATATTTGTAGGCTATATGGAAATACACTACATATATATCAATGTTGTGATTTCTCCTGTAAATCACTATATAAATGATTTGATTTTACCCTTTGATTCATAAGATGACACCAATATAAAGAATCAAGCAGACCAGACACTACTGTTGAATTTTGAACATGAAAATATTCTGTTTTTAACTGATACAAAAACACGTGAGTTTTCTGGATGGGCAGGTAGTGTGCTGACTGCTGTGAGAGGTGCACCAGCAAAAAGTGAAAGCAGAAAACACTACAGGAGGATTTGTACTCAATATTAGCGATATAGTCATTTTATACATCTCACCTGTAACAACCCGCCATATATCAAGTATATTCGATATGTTCCCCACTCTTATCTCCAACCCTGTTGAGGCAAAAATGCTTTGTACAAAGTGGGTGCTAACTACCACACAGGCAAGCCTTTCTCAATGCAGCTCCATCTGTTGGATCTGGTCGGTCATCACGGCACACAAGCAGACATGACAGCAAATGGGAAAGCTTTTCCAAAGCTGCACATTTATCCAGACCTGTTCCAAAAATGTAATAGGTTCTTCCTTAGCTCTTGTACTACCCATTTACAAAGTTTAGTGGAAATCAGTTGTATAACCTTCCATGAGTCTCTAACTAACCTACTGACCAATCATCCATCAAAAATTACATTATTTGAGTCGCGCTCAAATGGGGTAGTTCTGTCATGTCTCTTAAACATCATCCACCCACCCCTTTCCGATAGGAATGTTTGCCAACGCTGAAGGGGCTTCGCAACGGGCTCCCGTCAACTGGTCTGAGACTGTCATCGGTGCAGCTGTTTGCTTCCCATATGTGGTGGCCTTGGATGAAAGCTTCATCACCATCCACAGCATGTTGGATCAACAACTAAAACAGACACTTTCATTCAGGGACGGACACATTCTGCAAGACTTTGAAGGTACTGTGCCACAAACACTTCTGTTGTTCATTTTATTCATCTTGATGGAGTATCTGAACAGGATGATTGGTAATGTGTAGAGCAGTGGAGTTCTGACCCATGAGTGTTGTGTGTTTTTAGGGAAGGTCATTGTGGCATCCACTAAAGCTGTATACGTTCTGGTGCCCTTGCCGCTTGAGAGACAGATCCAGGACTTACTGGCCAGCTGCAGAGTGGAGGAGGCACTTGTCCTTACAGAGGGAGCAAAGAGAAATATTCCTAAAGAAAAGTTCTTGGTAATGAAGTCCATTTACAATGTGTAAATAAATAGTATTTGTGACGTACTATTTGGTCCAAAATATATTTAAATAAATAAATAGAAAAAACCTGGTCACCCATTTCTACCAACATCTGCAAAGGACCTCTGTCCAACAGTTATTTCAACTGATGTCACAATACTACCAATGTTATTTTTATCTCATTTTCTGCATTGTTACACAGGTTTTGCACAAAAGAATCCTGCAGCAGGCAGGCTTCATACAGTTTGGCCAACTTCAGTTTGTAGAAGCAAAAGAACATTTCAGGTAAATGTTTTTATATGGCATTAAGTTGTCAGGGGCAGTCAGTTGGCTTCAACCACATTCTTAAATTCTTTCCTACCCTCTGTAGGAAAGGTCAGCTGGATGTGCGTGAACTGATTTCTCTCTACCCACTGCTACTGCCAGCTTCATCTTCCTTCACACGCTGCCACCCTCCTCTCCATGAGTTTGCAGATCTCAACCACCTGGCACAGGGTGATCACAAAAAAGTGATGAAATGCAAGAAATTCCTGATCAGTTATTTGACAGAGGTAATGTAGGAAACCTACATTATTTTCTTTGTTCATAATTTGTTACTTTTATTTAATTTTATTTATACATAGATACATACTTTTATATACATTCTTAATGCTCGTCACCTTGCAGGGCCGAAGCACAGAGGTACCTAATGGTTGCAAAGAGGATGTGGACACTGCGTTGTTAAAATTGTATGCTGAACAGGATCATGAGAGCCTTCTTGACCTGCTAGCATCAGACAATGCCTGCCTGCTCGCAGACTGTGTCCCGTGGCTGGAGAAATATCACAAGTGTGTTGCTCCGTGTGTTTAGTTTTCCATCTTATTATTGAGGCTGCTTTTGAACAGACAATAAATAGTCAAATAATGAAATTGATATTCCCAAACATTATTTTCCCATGAAACTGAAACTTGGCTGTACTTTAGACTTTTCATTTGTTTAATGTGCACATGAGCTCCCTTCAAAGTCATCTGAACAAATTTGATAGCAAAGTTTCATCTTAAAAAGGCAGTCATGATCACAACAATAAGCATTAAGATTCAATGCATGGGTTAATTCACGTCTTCATAAGGAGAGTGGTGTAAAGGAGTATTTTGTCACATCCACAGCTGTTACTACCCTAGTATTGGTTCTGTTAGCATTTAAACAAAGTACTGTACTTTGTATGGGGTGGGGGGGGGGAGTAAAGATCTTCATCATCAGCCTGCTCTTCCTTCCTCTCTGTCCCAGATATTTTGCACTTGGACTGCTTTACCATTCTAATGGTCAGGATACAGCAGCACTTCAGGTAAATTCAAACGTGTGACACGACCCTAATGTGATAGGAAGGACGTCTTTATGCACTTGCATCTTTTTTTTCAGATGTGGATTCGTGTTGCAGACAAGGAACTGCAGGATTCTACAAAACCTGATCTCTTTGAGTACATTGTAGATTTTCTCAGCTCCACTGCCGATGTGAACCTTGTGTGGAAGTATACAAACTGGGCCCTACATAAAAATCCCACTGTAGGTCAATCTCTTAGTTGCTTGCAGTTTTCAGTTTCAATTAATAGTGAAATGATAACTAATTGAAAACTATTGTTCCTTTAATGTAGCTTAATGTGAAAAAAACTCTCAATATGATACAACCACGATAATAAGCATATCACCTCTTCTTGACTGTAAGTCAAAATGGAACATTATATTTGTTGACAGTTTTCATACATATCTTGTATTGGATTTAATTAGATTGTATACCTAATTTTGTGGCCCCTGACTATATGTCTACTATAAACTGTTCCTCTTCCATGAAAATGTCCATTTATATTTTGTATCATGCAATTTAGGTACAGCGGTAACCCAGGCATTCATTTTTCTTCATAGACAGCTGTCCACATCTTCACTAAGCGGCCTGTTGGTAAAGACCAGTCAGACCTGAAGCCTGATGATGTCATTACATACCTGGAAAAGCACAGGGAGGCTGTTCTTCTCTACTTGGAACACCTTGTGCTAGAAAGACAGATTCAGGTACCATTCACAGAATCTTCATGTGATGCTGACTAATGGGGACAATATAGTGACAGTAGCATATACTGTACATGTGGATCATATTGTTAACTTGTTTTTATATGAAAGGTAAAAATGAAAATAGAAGCTTCTATTGTACGGGATTCGATATTGGTAAATTGCAGTGATTCTTTTCTTGTCTGTAGGAGGAGCAATTCCACACATATCTGGCAGACTTATACCTGGAGAGGGTCTTATCTTTAGTATCAGAGTCTCCAATCAATGAAAAGGAGCTCAGGAGAGCCAGAGAGAAGCTCCAGGCGCTACTCAGGGAGTCAAATCTATACAGTGCTCAGTATATTTTAGGTGAGATCATCATTGTAAATGCATTCTGATGAATGCTCGCTTCTAGTTTGAGAGCAGTTTGATATTTGATGGGGCAACATCTCTTATCCCTGTCGTATGAAAGTTACATTATTGCAAAAATATCCATCCACCCATAGTATTCCACCCTTACAAATGTTGTTGCAATACAGAGATATCCTCTAGATTATTACTGTCCAAAAACTAGTACTGATGTGGGTGCATGCTTGTTTTTTTGCTTCTATGTTGTTTAGATAAGATGGAAAACTGTGAGCAACTGCTGCTAGAGCGTGCAACTCTATACGGAAAATTAGAAGACCATGATAAAGCACTCCACATTTTAGTGCACAAGCTAGGAGACTTCCAATCTGCTGAGGCCTTTTGTATTTGGACCTCGTCTTGTCGGGATTCTGCTTACCGACAGCAGCTGTTCCACCAACTCCTGGGGATGTATCTTGACAAAAGTGCCACCGGGAAATCCCAGTCGTCAGTGTGCAGTGACAGTGGAGATCTACAAATGGCAGCAGTGGACCTCCTGAATCGTCACGGAGAGTTGTTTGATCCGGTTCATGTGCTGAGAACACTGCCAGATGGCTGGTCGCTGCAACTGCTACGGCCCTTTCTGGGTCAAGCCGTAAGAGCTAGTATGCATGCCTCGCGCACGTCCCAGATTGCACTAGGGCTCGCCCACTCCGAACACCTTCAACTACTGCACGACAAGGTGAGCGGTTCATTACATATACAGCGGCTGAAATAGGTAATTAACGCGTCACCATTTTTCTCACTAAATATACTTCCAAAGGTGCTATTGACCTTAAAATTTCACCAGATGTTGGGAACAACCCAAGTAATCCATACATACAAATAAGATCAGAAATTAAGTTGTGTGTAAAACTGTGAAATGACACAGGGAAAAAGTATTGAACACATGAAGCGAGGTGCAAAAAGGCATTGAAAGCCAAGACAACACCTAAAATCCAGCCCCTTGTCAGTGCAAATGAATATCAGCTGGTTCAGTCCTAATTGGTGGCCTACAAAAAGGAGCGAGCTGTCTCAAGACCAGCGCATACTAATTGTTGCAAAACATAACGATGGCATGGGTTACAGGCGTATATTTAAGCTTCTAAACGTTCCAGTGAGCATGGTTGGAGCCATAATACGTAAGTGGAAAGCCAATCTTACCACCATAAATTTGCCTCGATCAGGTGCGCCTCGCAAGATTTTGGTTTCAAAGAAAAAAAATAAAGCCGCTAGAATGGCCCAGCCAATCACCCGACTTGAATCCAAATGAAAATCTATGGAAAGAACTGAACTCATGGTCCATAAAAGAAGCCCACAGAACCTTCAGGATTTGAAGACTGCTTGTGTGGAGGGATGGGCCAAAATCACACCAGAGCAATGCATGACTAGTTTCTCCATACAGGAGGCGTCTTGAAGCTGTCATTGCAAACAAAGGCTTTTGTATTGAATAAATACCAGTTGGTGTGTTCAATACTTTGTCGCATTCATCTTTCTTTCGATTGCAACCAGTCATCCTGTCCCTGCAGCTGGGAAAAAAAAAACACAGCTTGATGCTGCCACCACCATGCTTCACTGTTGGGACTTTATTGGACAGGTGATGAGCAGTGCCTGGTTTTCTCCACACATACCGCTTAGAATTAAGGCCTAAAAGTTCTATCTTTGTCTCATCAGACCAGAGAATCTTATTTCTCACCATCTTGGAGTCCTACAGGTGTTTTTCATTTTTGTATTCATTTTTATTTTTTTAAGCAAACTCCATGCGGGCTTTCATGTGTCTTGCACTGAGGAGAGGCTTCCGTTGGGCCACTCTGCCATAAAGCCCTGATTGCTGGTTGACTTTCGAGAAATTTCTCCCATCTCCCGACTGCATCTCTGGAGCTCAGCCATAGTGATCTTTGGGTTCTTCTTTACCTCTCTCACCAAGGCTCTTCTCCCCCGATTGCTCAGTTTGGCTGGACGGCCAGCTCTAGTAAGGGTTCTGGTCGTCCCAAACGTCTTCCATTTCAGGATTATGGAGGCCACTGTGCTCTTAGGAACATTAAGTCCAGCAGATTTTTTTTTTTTTTTTTTGTAACCTTGGCCAGATATGTGCCTTGGCACAATTCTGTCTCTGAACTCTTAAGGCAGTTCCTTTTGACCTCATGATTCTCATTTGCGCTGACATTCACGGTGAGCTGTAAGGTCTTATATAGACAGGTTTGTGGCTTTCCTAATCAAGTCCAATCAGTATAATCAAACAGAGCTGGACTCCAATGAAGGTGTAGAACCATCTAAAGGATGATCAGAAGAAATGGATGGCACCAGAGTTAATTAGGAGTGTCTGAATACTTATGGCTGTGCGATATTTCAGTTTTTCTTTTTTAAGAAATCTGCAAAAAATGAAACAATTTGTCGATATGGGGTGCTGTGTGTACATTAATTAGGCAAAAAATGAACTTAAATGATTTTAGCAAATGGCTGCAATATAACAGTGAACAATTTAAGGGGTCTGAATACTTTCTGTACCCTGTGTTTGTGTGTGTGTGTGTGTGTGTGTATAAAATATCTGAAACGTTCTTAAATTGAGGTGTTTCCAATGAAAGGAATGGACACACAATTGATCCATTCCAGTCCCAAAAGTTAGTTTTTTAATGTAAGTTATACTTATGTTTTTAAAGAAATTAGTGTTTAAAAATAAATATAGTGCAATATAGAAATAAGTGAAAACATACTATTAAAACGAACTAAAAAACTAAATAAACATGATCAGTTTATTGCTCAAATATAAAGGAGGGAAAGGGGGGAGGACTACAGCTTCTCATTGAAGAAGAGCCAATAACGGGGAAATTCTGATTCAGGTGTTTTTTTCTTTTGTTTCTTTTCTAATTTATTGGTTGATTTTGGCACCACAAACCGATCCTGTACAGGAAAAAAAACATCAAAGTGGAATGTCACGTCATGATGATGATGAATTGCACTGTTGGCCAATTTGCTGCACATTTCTTTTGATCATTTTTTGATTGTCATTTTTCAAATGTTGTGTATTGATAGCAAACGCTTTGGCATTAACAAAACCGTAACCCTTGTGAAAATCTGTTGACAAATGAGCAAGTTCAGACTTAATTTTAATGTCCATGCATTGCCTTCAATGAAAACGTCGTTCCTGCCAATATGGCTGCCACATAGGCACGTCAGTTAGCCGGGCTGCTACAGCACGCTCTTCAATCTAGTGTTCATATCCACTGTATCTGGAGCTCAGCCACAGTGATCTTTACCATTTGTTCTCTTAACTACAGAGACACTACAATTCAATGAATAACGTACTGTAAATAGTATTTTTATGGGTGCACGTGTATGTGTATACTTTATATATTTGATGTCATCTTCACCTCAAACACCTTTTTTTATTTTCTGATCCAGTTGAAAGAGACAAAGAAGCCAATTGCTGTATCTGCAAAGAAGGGATGCCACTTATGCCACAACACCTTCAGTGACACGGAAGTGGTGTGCCTTCCGGGTGGTGTGCCTGTCCACACACACTGTTTTGCCCAAAGAGTTAGAGACTCCCCAACAAAGAGACAGTTAACTAACAGCAGCAACCACACGTGAGCCCTGGCCCATCACACAACAAGGTGATTTTTGATTGGAAGCAGCAGAATGAAGCGGGATGTGCTGGCTTTTGGGGATGGCTGATGACTTTGGGGATGAGGCCAAAGCATCTCTTGGTGTGGTCAGGTTGCTCATGGAGTCTGCAAGAATAACAAAGACAGCTATGTTTTTGGGAGAAGAGGAAAGTGGAGGTGTGAGAAGGGAGCAGACGCTGTGAGTGTGTGACGCAGTTAACATATTCAGAATTTTATCGAGGTCAAAGCCAAATGACCGCCCTTAATAATTTAATCAAAAACAAGACAAACTCCTACACACATCTGGAGCATCACTATTGGTTTGTCCTTACTTTTCAGTTTCACGCATTGACTGATCTACAGGTCGTAGTGTCTTAGTTCTGTTGCAAGCTGTTTTTATGACACAATTATACATATCCATATTAGTCTTATTAATCCAACATGCATAATGCAGAGTTGGATACTAAACTGAAATGTCTTATGCATAAGGCCCAGTATTTCAGATATTTTTTTTACTGTTTACCTTCTGCCCTGAAAGTCCTGGTTGTTGTAATTAACAACGTACGTCGTAATTTAGTGTTTAATCACTTGACTTTGATGCCTACACCTTAACAGTTTTGCTTTCCCTGTTTCTAATTTTGTTTATTTCCCACTTCTAAATGAATGATGGGCAAATGACAAAAGAGCGTTAATTTACAAAAAATAAAACAGGTTTAAAATTCAAAACACAGTAATCATTCCATTGTTTTATAATTTGGGGTCCTATGTAGCAAATAATCTGTAAGTAATTAATTACTGTCCAAAAAAAAATTCATAATGGATGATGAGATTGTTTGTCTTATACAATGGTTCAGCACGAGGGGATTTGTAGAAAGATAAAACCACCACTTGGATAGTGAAAGAACAGGGTATTTGTTTGAGCAATGCATACTGTTTTCACCCTGACACCACTCCAAATTCAGTTGAATTAAATCCTTTTGTTATTGCCAATGTTGCACTCTCGCTCAAAAAAAATTGATCAGCCCGTAAACCACAATATAGAAACTCTTGAGAACTCTTTACGGTCTGGCATTAAGGGTCATGTTTTAATTCCTGTAAGATTATTAGACTTTCTTTTTCACAAAGTATTTACCCCAAAACAATCTTAAGAGTTTAAAATTGTCTTACTCTGCAAAACATAAAATAATTGGTTTCATTGCAACCACAGAACTTGTTGTCCAGTGTTTAGGATAAAGGCACAAACTAAAGTTATGCACTTTAGTCTATTTCATAGATCCTTCATCATTATGACCCGATTTAAAATTATTGGAATAAAAAAAGACATCCAGTTGTATTTTATATGTTCTGTTATGTACATAAAGCATTTTTTGTTACCTCTTTGTCACTTTGCAAATCAACTACATTGGAGATGAAATGCTTAATCTGCAAAACCATCCGATTTAATAAATATGAAACTGAACACTCACTCTTGGTGGTCTGAATTCCATGCATTGCACTTAAAAAAAATAATAATAATTCTGCTGGAATGATGTACCTGTGGCTTTTATTTACTGTGAGGCTCCTACTTTAGGGAGTATGTTTGGATTTCTGATTTCTTAATCATCACTATTGGGCAAGTGATTCATGTAGACTCTGATATTGTCATCTTCACCTGGTTTGAGAACATTGCATACTGTGCCGCAGAAGGACATGCAGCGACCCAGTGCTAATATGGCTCGCAGGAAAGCAAGCTTACATATAGAAACCTTTTCCCAACTATGACTCTACTGTTTTCCGGTACATCTTTAAAACGAGCAGACTATATTACATTTTCTATAGGGCTTCTCAGGGGGGCGAGAGGTGGGGTACACCCTGGATTGTGCACCAGCAAATGGCAGTACATTCAACAAGCATTCACACTTAAAGGACAATTTAGTCTTCAATTAATCTAACATGCACATGTGGGGAATATGCAAACTCCACACAGAAAGGATTGAGCTGAGATTCAAACAGAACTACCGTACATGCTAACCAGTATTCTACTGTGCTGCCTATGCACATTAACATTTTATCAATGCAATTGTTTCCATTTCGAACTACAAAAATAAATCATGATTATGCCATTCCAGCTAAATATGACAACTACCATGCTATTGTTGAATTATATAATAAAATAACTATAATTATTTTGTGTGATGTGTGTTCACTGGTAAACTTGCAAGGGTTTCAGATTAACAAAAAATCTAAACATGGGTTTCCATTATAAAGTACAACAAAAAATAAATGCCAATTTTGACAGTCTAGCAAATATGACAACTATTGTGCTGTTGTTGAATATAAATGCTGTACATGCATATGTATGCCCCCATTTATTTATTTAACCTTTATTTAACCAGATAGAGATATAAAATATTTTTTTCAAAAGCAACCTGGCCAAGAGGCAGCAGAAATTTTACAGTACATAACACAACAACAATCATACAATAAATAAAACTAAAGAATGAAATATATCAGTGAAAAAAATAAATGTATGGCATCTGATTTAAAAAAACGTGACAAAGCCCAATGCATTCGGGTTCTTTGGTTCTAAGAAGTTCATAAAAACTGTTGAGATCGATCAGGTCAGACAATATTAGTTAAGCTGGCAGGGAGTTCCTTGCAGAGGGAGGAGCATAACAAAATGACTTTTTTTAAAACCCATCTCTGTGCACATGAGGGACAGTCAGAGTAAGGAAGTCACTTGATCTTAAACTATATTGCCCTTAGTTTCTAACAAGGTGGATTGTCCAACAGTTTAAGAACAATGTTTCTCAACATATAATTGCAAGGAATTTCGGGATTTCATCATCTGTGGTCCATAATATTGTCCAAAGACTCAGAGAATCTAGAGAAATCTCTGCAAGTGGCAAGGCCGAAAACCAACATTGAATGCGCGTGACCTTCGATCCCTCAGGCGGCACTGCATTGAAAACCGGCGTCATTGTGTGAAAGATATTGCCACATGGGCAAAGGAACACTTCAGAAAACCATTGTCAGTTAACACAGTTTGTCGCTACAGCCACAAATGCAAGTTAAAACTACCATGCAAAATGTAAGCCATACTGTACAGTATATTAGCAACACCCGGAAATTCCACCGGCTTCTCTGGGCCCGAGCTTATCTGAGATGAACTGATGCAAAGTGGAAAAGTGCTGTGGTCTGAGGAGTCCACCTTTCAGATTGTTTTTGGAAATCTTGGACGTCAAGTCCTCCAAGAGGAAAAGGACCATTCAGACTGTTATCAGCGCAAAGTTCAAGGGATGTGTTAGTGCCCATGGCATGGGTAACTTTCACATCTCTGACAGCACCATTAATACTTGAAAGGTACACACAGGTTTTGGAGCAATATATGCTGCCACCCAAGCAACGTCTTTTTTTGGAACATCCCTACTTATTTCAGCAAGACAATGCCAAGCCACATTCTGCACGTGTTATAAAAAAAAATGAGTAATGGGGTTGCATTTAAGTGACACACTCCATTACAGCTGAAATAAGAAAAAAATGTGAAAATAGAAGACGGGGCTGACCTTAGACTACCCATGATCAGAGCAATTGGCTTGACGTCATTTCTGGTGAGTCATTTAGCTCACTATATTTTTCCTCTTCCTTTCGGTGGCTAAAATGTTTTAGTAACAGGGTTGTGTATGTTGAGACACAACTTCAGAACAAGTACTACTAGTTAACATATCACAGACTGATACAAAAAAAATGCTGATTTAAAATGTATTTTATTTGTTCTATTTGATAAGCACTGGGTAAGTTGGTCATCGAGAGGGAGGGGCAAGAGAAAAAAGCCAATTTTGACCATGCAGAATGGTGGATCTGTATGCCTTTTGTGCTGGAGCAGTTTGAAATACTTCCTCTGCTTATTTTAATTATTCTGATGTTTCACCACCCACTCCCCAGGACCCAGGGCGGTCCCCCCCCAGCCCAACCAAAGCACCCCGACAGTCCCAAAGGGCAAGGGTATTGGCGCGCCTCCCCCCACGCCCATTCTCAATGGTGAGGTGAGACGGTCACGGACCCTCAACTGACGGTGTTACTCTAAATAATATTTAGGAATCACTGTTACGAGTACAACTATAATTTACATAAGTGCACGTTTCTGTATTTTGGGCATGGATTATTTGAAATTTCATGGTGTTGACAGAAATGTCCTCGAGTACGGGAATGACCCAAATACATTTAAGTCTGTACTTCATAAATCACTAGGCCTACTTTTATTTGAGAATTTTTTAAAACAAGTATCTGATTAAGAACAAAGTGTGAGTACTTCAGCCACCTCTGTAAAAAAATCAACTGGAGAAGTGTAGTAAATTAACATCGAGGTGAACTTGTTTAGCGCAGTGAATTAGCGCCCACGGTTGACCTTTCCCTGTAAGTGCAGGAAGGCAGCCGATCAGCTTCCCGCTGCCTTGCCACACAAACGCCATCTTTAACTGACTGCCAAACTACTGAAGCAGCGTTGTGGGACGAATCTGGGTCAAGCGTTCGAAGACGAAACCGCATCTGGAAATCTCAACTCTTCGCATTGTCGCTGATATTTACCGATCTCTCGACCAACAGTGACGTTTTATGGGCCAATGTGTTTGAGCGGTCGGGCAGCCCTAACGCAGTTTTGTTGTGTCGGTCCCGGTTGATGCTGACTGGAAGCTTTTTTATAACAATCAGCTGACTGTGGTCAAATCAGGTAGGACTAATATATTCGACTACTCTTTGAAGAGACAAATCTGGAGGCTTTTAACTGGAGTACTTCATATCGTAGCTCTACATTTTCTTTAAACGTGCTGGCTAATCGGTTGGCTAAACTACATGCTAGCTAACTCGTGTGGTTTGCGTTGTAAGTAAATTACTGATACGGTCAGCTTTAGCCAACGCTGGACATAACTAAAGAGTCAAACCCGACTGAAATGTTGGGTTAGCTTGTCCTTGAACACACTTTTGATGAGGAGTCAAAGCTAACATGAAATTTATGAATTGGTCATGAGACGCTAATGTTTGTTGTGGCAAAAGGAGGCGTGTTCACTGACATCGACGTGATCGTTATCAGCTAACTGAGTTGCAATGTTGACATTTAATGTAGTACGTCAACCATATATTATCCCCAATCGCTCTTCTGAAATGTTACGTAAATTATCCCAGAGTACATAAAAGCAAATTCATTAGTAGTCCATCCATCCATCCATCCATTTTCTGAGCCGCTTCTCCTCAGTAGGGTCTCCTTCATTAGTAGTCGTAATTAATATTATAATGTACAATAAGAATGTACAAGTTTATTTAATGTAAATCTCATCAAACAATGTGATAACATCTGTTCTCTGATCAAGAATATTTACATGGTCACCACTGTCCCCACAATCCCTGTCACCTCCAGAATGAAACGAGGTTTCCAGGGAGCTAAGAAGGAGGATGGGGGCGGCACCAGTGGGGGGTCTTTCAAACGGTCTCGGAAACAGAGGAGGGACGCAGAACTTGACGAAGAAGAGGTCCACTGGAAATGTCTGCCGCAGGAGGTCCTTCTCCATATCTTCCAGTACCTGCCTCTGCTGGACAGAGCTTATGCTTCGCAGGTACACAAAGATCAATAGTCAGTACCGTCAGTGGAAAATACTCGACAGGAAGTGGTGGTTTGCCTCTTTTACACAGTAGTTTTAGACCTATTGGGCTGTGAATGACACAGTTTAAATCAGTGATTATTAAACTGTCTACACCAAGTACCACCTCAAGAAAGCACCAACATAATATGACCAGTGTTTGGAAAGTTAATTTTCTATGTAAGCTTGTTCAAAGTTCAGTTCGTAGTTAAAAATTTTGAACCAAGTTCACCATTTCAAAAATGAACGAACTCATAGTTTTTTTTCTCTTTCTCAATAGGTTGCTGACAGGCTATTCCCCTTAAAAAACTGGCACTCTTGAATGAAAATGAACTTTTGTTCCTAAATCGTTTTTTGACACCAGAATGAGCGTGTTCTCAGTTACGTTCATCGGGCAGATATGAACTTAGTTGAGTTCACATTCACACAAAATATGAACTAGTTCATGAACTTTCGTTCATTGAACTCGTTCAGGTACAACACTGAATATGACCAACATTAAAATATTTAACCGTAGCAGGATTTTTTATTCACCATTAGCATGTTTTATATTATTGTAAGCCACTGTAACATTATGCAGTTTTAACATTTACACTGCTTAAATGATGGACATTAAAAAAAATACAATAATAATTCATCCATCCATCCATTTTCTGAGCCGCTTCTCCTCACTAAGGTCGCGGACGTGCTGGAGCCTATCCCAGCTATCATCGGGCTGGAGGCGGGGTACACCCTGAACTGGTTGCCAGCCAATCGCAGGGCACATACAAACAAACAACCATTCGCACTCACATTCACACCTACGTTCAATTTAGAGTCTTCAATTCATGCATGTTTTTGGGATGTGGGAGGAAACCGGAGTGCCCAGAGAAAACCCCCGCAGGCACGGGGAGAACATGCAAACTCCACACAGTTGGGGCCGGGGATTGAACCCCGGTCCTCAGAACTGTGAGGCTGACGCTCTTAACCAGTCGGTCACCATGCCGCAAGTTAAACTATAGTTGGGAAAATTATACCTATATGTTTTTAAACCGTTCTTAAAGATTACATGCAAATGTATTGTACTTAAGTTAAATACATCTGGACTCTATTTGACAAATTTACTGGACTGGATTGAAGAAAAGTTTAAACCGCTGTAAAATTGTGAAGTTTGAACATTTAATGCAGTGATTCTTCCACGTACCACAAGATGGAGCCCGTGTACATACCACAGTTTGATAATCGCTTGTTTATATGTGCCCTGCGATTGGCTGGCGACCAGTTCAGGGTGTACCCTGCCTCTCGCCCAGAGTCAGCTGTGATAGGATCCAGTATACCCGGGACCCAAGTGAGGACAAGCGGTATGGAAAATGGATGGATGATTGGTTGGTTGGTTTAAATTATAAATTTAAAATAGCTATGGTGGGAAATTCACTTCATTATCACATTTTTTTATCATTAAATTCACAGCAGAGCTCAGTTCTTTCTCTGTAGCAGTTGCTTTTCTCAAATGAGCCTAGGGAATTATGACATTGGGATGTTATGTGGAATGTCACAAATTACCATTTAATTTTTTTTTATTAACTTTTGAACAGATGAACAACCATCCACAAATGAAATGCAGGTAGTGTAACAGTCCACAGTATTTAAAGTGCAAAAAGTGCAGTGCATAGTACTGCTTCTAAGGTTAGATTAAATACATCACAATGTACAGAAAAAACATTCGTCATGCTGTCGTATGGCCTTTTTAAAAATGTTTGTATGTTTAACTTACAAAACAAAGTTCTTTTTTGCATATTTCCCTTTCCGTGTTGCTGAATGGCAAACTTTTCAAGTGGACTTTGAGATTTGTGACTGTTAAATAGACAAACAAATAGATAGAAAGTAAGCTTGCGTTTGCCTGCTGTATCTCCAGTGAAAGGGCATACAGTTTTTTGTTTGTTTGTTTGTTTGTTTGTTTTTTAAGTCCATGATTGTTGCAACAAAGCTTTTCAAGTTTTCCTGCTGCTGCTGAAGAGTTGTTGGCAGTAGTTCAATCACCTAATCACTTGCTGTGTCAGCGAGACAAACTCCTTGTCTGCTTTCACATCTACCTTTCGTGGCAGGAAACGGGGGCATTTTGAAACTCTCAGCACTTGTCCGTTTCTCTGAGTTTTTCCCAAAAGACGAATAACCGACACGCAGGTTCCATGAAGGCACTAGCTAGTCTGTAGCCATCTTAGCCGTTCCCATTAGTAGCACGTAGCAAGAAAAACAGCTTGGATGTAAATGTTAGCTTCGTGGCAAAACTTGCACATGGTCTGGCGAGCCGTCAATACGATGGGGCTGCCTGATGGCGTCACTTCTATGCAACACACAGTGAACTACAATTCCCAAAGGACTGTTCGACCTTCCTTCCGTATCCGATCTATATCTGTGTTTATCCGAAATAAATACATTTAAAATTAACGGCGAAAGCTCATTTATGAAATTGAAGGATATTTTCGCTATAATTATAGTTACTTTTAGTTAGTTTTGCAAACGTAAAATGTCGTTTTATTTATTTATTTTTTTTTTTTTTAAACATTCTCGTTTTTAGTTTATTTCGTTTATGAAAATGTTTTTTTTGTTTTAGTTTGTCATTTTGTTCGTTTTTGTTTACTATATTAACCCGTTTTTGTTTACTATATTAACCCTGGTTTTTAAGGTAACAGTGGAAAGAGTATGTTCAAGACAGGCTTGTTTTAACACAGGCACATGGTTTAGTGCAAGTCAATTAATTTAATTATGGACTAAAAATAGTATTGAGAGAATTGTTGCATTTCACTGGACATTTAAATTTTTGGATCACTTGAACCAGGGCTTGATGTAATTTGTATAAATGCAGGTTTGCCGGGGCTGGAATCACGCTTTTCACATGCCTGAGCTGTGGCGTTGCTTTGAATTTGAGTTGAACCAGCCAGCTAGCTCCTACCTGAAGGCCACACACCCTGACCTTGTTAAACAAATCATCAAAAGGCATGCCAACCACTTGCAGTATGTCAGCTTCAAGGTATGAAACATCTGTATGAGGAGAACGGATGTCGTTGAGTATGTGCAATCTCAGTTTATATTCAAATCTTTGTCTTTTGACGCACAGGTGGACAGCAGCAGAGAGTCGGCAGAAGCGGCATGTGACATCCTCTCTCAGCTTGTTAACTGTTCTCTGAAAACACTAGGTCTCATCTCCACAGCGCGGCCAAGCTTCATGGAGCTGCCTAAGGTCAGTTGATTCTCCACAGGGAAAATTGCACAATGGTAGTATTGTCATTCCTTTTGTAGTCCTACCAAATGTTCTTCTACATCGGAAAATTTGTCATCTCTGGCACGCAGACACTAATGTGGGGCATTTTCTAGCTGCAGAAATGTTACATATAACAGAAAGTGTACAGTTTTGCTCATAAGTTCAAATACTCTGGCAGCATTCGTAAACTATGTTAAAAAAAAGTTTAAGAAAACAAGTGAGCATGTAAAGCAGTTATTTTTAATGGGATTCAAAATAAGATGGGGCTGTAACAACAACCCCCCCCACCCTTTTTTTAAAATTTTTTTAAACTACTAACATGCATTTTATTCTCATTTATAAGGGCTGAACCTATTTCCTTAAACTTCATATGTTGGTGCTCAGTGTGTGGTATAAACTCATCAAATTAGCCTTTGCTAAATGGTTAGCATTCGTGATTAGCATTAGGGCGCTAGCGATTCCCATTTCAGTTAAAAACAAAAAAAACACTATGTATGAGTGAGCTGAATGGTAGTTAGTGTTTTTTAATATAATATAATATAATAGTGTCTTAAAAATCAGTTACAGACGCTTCTCTGTCATTTTTGGCAAAGTTTATCAGTGGCCCAACACTGCGTCCTTCTGCATAAATGTCTTTGTGAAACATGTTTCCGGCGGCGCAAACATTATTTTTGTTCTGACAGAGCTGCTGCGAGGCAGAAATTCTGCGTCGACCTATTTTTGTTGTCGACTTAAGTACTTTTTCTCTCCCCAGCCCTAAAAAAACAATAGAATAAAATCAGAATAGCACTATAATTAAACAAAATATAGCAAAAAAGAAAATAATGAGATGGTACTTTTTCAGTCATCACTCATATTTTGCTGTAAAATTGCCAATATTTTACAAATTCTGCCAGGTTATGTGATCCTACGAGTACAATTGTATACAGCATGGGACTTAAAGTCGATTTATGAATATTTTTTAATTTTATTGTATCCGATCAACAGTCTCACTTCATCTCAGCATTGACGGTGGTTTTCGTGAACTCCAAATCGTTGTCCTCCCTGAAGATTGATGACACACCTGTAGACGACCCCTCCCTCAAAGTACTTGTGGCCAATAACAGTGACACGCTGAAACTCCTCAAAATGAGCAGTTGTCCTCACGTGTCACCTGCAGGTACTGACAACTACAACAAATTAGGGAATGAGGCCTGGTGATAAATTAAAATGACCGTCTGATTGATCTAGAACAATTGCTTCTTTTGGTGTGCAAAGTTGGTGCGGCAATCAATCTCAGAAAAATCTATTCTATCTAGCATGATGTCTGAACTTTTAACAAATGTAATATAAAGTGTTTAGCTTTAAAGAGATAAAAATGCCTTCATCAGATCTACAGGAGGAAGCGTATAAGCGTGTGTGGGACTAAAGATTTGAAATGTAAATTGAGGTTTTTTTTGTGGAGCAAAACAAAATGTCTTTACTAGACTCCTATATACTGTATACTGTGCAACTATGGTAACGCTAATTGGCTATAAGGCTACGTCACATTCTCCTCTCTCAGGCATCCTGTTTGTGGCTGATCAGTGCCACGGTCTAAGAGAATTGGCTCTGAACTACCATTTGCTGAGTGATGAACTCCTCATCGCACTCTCCTCGGAGAAGCATGTTCACCTGGAGCACCTGCGCATCGATGTGGTGAGTGAGAATCCAGGCCAGCAGTTCCATACAATCAAGAAGAGCAGCTGGGATGCCATGGTGCGCCACTCCCCGAAATTCAATCTGGTCATGTATTTTTTCCTCTACGAGGATGAGTTTGGCCCCTTCTTCCGCGATGAGCTCCCTGTCACGCATCTGTATTTTGGCCGCTCGGTCAGCAAAGACGTGTTGGGCCGTGTTGGGCTCACCTGCCCTCGTCTGGTCGAGTTGGTGGTGTGTGCTAATGGGTTGCGGCCGCTGGATGAGGAGCTAATCCGAATAGCGCAGCGCTGCACACAGCTGTCAGCAATCGGCTTGGGAGAGTGTGAAGTGTCTTGCACCGCCTTTGTGGAGTTTGTTAAGATGTGTGGAGACAGACTGACCCAGTTATCAATCATGGAGGAAGTGTTGGTTCCAGATCACCGCTATGGACTCGATGATATCCACTGGGAAGTGTCAAAGCATCTGGGCCGCGTCTGGTTCCCTGACATGATGCCTACCTGGTGAAGTCGTGCGAGAGTTGGAAGCTGGGTAGAGATTTGTTTGAGTGTAATTGCGTCCGTATGTGTGTTGATCACCCTTTATTGTTTGCTTATTATTTAGGAAATGAAATGTACTATAATACATTTTAAGACATGGAAAAAATGCCATCTATTTAGATTTGGATCTACAGTAATCACGTGGGTTGCAAAAGAAAATATGTAAAATTTTTTCAAATTCTCTCATGTTGTTCTTTGTATATATTTTACATGCATATTTATATATTATTACTTTTGTTTTGACAAAACAAGCACTTTGTTCTCTAAGCAACTTACAGATTTGTCAGGTGTAGTGTTCCCTCAGAATTTTCCGTGGGAATCATCAAATATCTGGGACATTGAAGGGGACATTGTGGGCGTTGTACCATGTATTTATTGAGTAATAAACCATAATCCTCTGATATAATGGAAAACCCTTAAAATTGATTCACACACCGTTATGCTTTTAATTTGAGCTATCTACAGGAAGTCAACCTTTGTCATCTATATGGATTTACAGTGTGGAATAATGCTTAGCAATTTTAATGACAATCTACAGAGCACAATGAGAGATTTGTAGTGGATAACCTCAATAAAGTAACATATTTGTTGATCAGGTGAGGATTTACAAAATTGTTTTAGGGTGAACGGGCCAGATTGGATGGTCAAATAGGCGATGAGGCCACAGACAGAACAGTATTGATGGCAGTACATAACAGTTTATTTTTACAGTATTATTTGAGGTCTGCACATGCACTGCCAACAAAAGATCACAAGACTCTTTAGCTCTTGAGTTTAACTTCATATCATCCATCCATCCATTTTCTACCGCTTATCCAAGGTCGGGTCACGGGGGCAGTAGCTTTAGCAGGGACGCCCAGACTTCCCTCTCTCCAGCCATTTCATCCAGCTCTTCCGGGGGGATCCCGAGGCGTTCCCAGGACAGCCAAAGGATGTAGTCTCGCCAGCATGTCCTGGGTCGTCCCCGGGGTCTCCTCCCGGTGCCTCACCAGGGAGGCGTCCGGGAGGCATCCGAATCAGATGCCCCAGCCACCTCATATAACTTCATATCCAATGTTTGAAAGTTTTCATTATCTGGGTTTCGTCTATTGATGAGCTACGGGTTTATCCGTTATAAATCTCAAACATAAAACTAAAGGTCATTTTAAAGGGGATCCGGAATGTATTTGATAGCTTACATATTTGGCAGTACATGTATCTACTCTTGTCGCTGTGAATTGATGATGCTATTTTACTGAGCTCCTGGATATTTGAAGTGTACAGTAACAGTCCTCAATATGTACTCGTTTTTACAATATTTTTAAGACAATGCACACAGTTTATACAGGCTTCTCTAACAATACTGTATATACTGCGTCATCCCATCATCTCAGGTTGAAAATGAACTTGCCTACATCTGTTTTGTCCAACTCAAAAGTCATGGTAGGGTTTTTTTTTCTTTTCCACTCCCAATGTTTGAATGGGGTCACTGTTAATATGTAATGTGAATTAAAAAGTGGAAATCTTCTAGAATATATGCTTAACTAACAAGTGAGACATTTTCATGTTTCACTATATTTCCTTGCAGTCAAGTAGGAACATAACTGGAATAAGTCTTAAAATACACATGGCATGTCTTGTCTCTGGACTTGAAGGACATCACACTTGGAGTGTTCAATAAATGATCCCTTTAAATCACGTGTTGAACCTTTCATCCATTATATTGCTTAGCCTGTTCACGGTTGATAATCAGCCTTTCTGCTTTATTTGCAAATGTTTCCCAGTTACTACACAGCCATATGGCTCTGACTGTTCTTTTCTGGTATACGTCTTTCTAACTCTGACTGTTCTTTTTTGGTATATGTCTTTCTAAATACACACCATGTGTTGGTGGACATAAACTGCATTTGTAATGTTATCTATAGTACTACATTACAGAAACGCAAGAAAAGGACTTATGTTAATGATGTGTGCAGTTTTTTTTTAATTTTCATCTAAAAAAAGATGGACTGCATGCAGCACTTCCATGTTAACTTCCGCATGACGTAAAAGCATAGTATCAACATCGGAAACGTTCAAACTCAAAAGCGAGTTAACTCTGAACATGGCGGCACACTTCAGTGATGGCCTAAATTAGCTATCGCTCGTCTTTGAGAAGTAAAAATTTGTTCTAGCACTGAACTATTAAATATACCCATTACACAACCCCAGACTACCACACATTTAACAGCAGAGGTTATTTTTCAGTCAGATGGCATCCCAGTAACTTGTAACAATGGAAACTTATTCCATCTGACCTTTCCACCTGTAATGCTTAAGGTGCTGCCGTGCATAACGTCTATAGAACATAATGTCCATTGTGCTGATGTTTTATTGAAAGGTAGCCTAACCTTTGGTGCTTTTCTCCCCCCAAGTAATGTCTTTTTTGTTTTTGTTTTAATACTTTTAAAGGATATTGGTAAGTTACTTCCTTGCTATTTGGTATTAATGACAACGGTAATGATGTTTTGCGGAATTAGGTAAGTGCACACATTAAACTAGGGGGAAAGTGACCACATTCTGCCTGGACCCAATTTAGATTTCTTTGGATGGTTTAATACTGGCCAGAAATTTCTGATTTGGATAAGGGTTGCATATATTGTTTTAAACTGAAAGCTTGAACCTACCCTTATGTATTGATGCAACATGCTTATACAGACAAAGCTGTTGCTTTAATCATGTTTTCTGCATTTTCGGACGAACTGCCCAGATTCTCACCCACTCAGCTGTCCTTATTTGCTCCACGATGTAAACTAAAATGCACTCAGTTGTCTCCTTTTTATTTATTCATATAGTTTTTTTTTTTTGTAATAGCACACTGTTACATCTACATACGTATGTAAGCATCAACAATTGTCCAAGTTGGGTTAAACGCCTCAATAGAAAACTAAGTAAGTCAGGGAGTAGATCTCAAGGGAAACTCGAAGTAACCAACCGGAGAGCAGCCCCTCGTCAGTTGACTCATGAATTAGGCAGGTTTTACGCTTGGTCTGCCTGGATCTTTGAGAGGGGCGGTGCCCCAATGCTAGAGTTACAGTGTAACTACAATTTGAGTTAAATTAATTGTATCAAAAACCAAGCGCACATATTTGGCAGATTTTGTTTTCTACAATTGAATACACATTTGCAGGTTTACACGTAGTTAAAAAAAAACATATATAGCACAGTATTTACAGATGTGGCTTGGCATAGCCGTATCCAGCAGAAACAAGGAGGTCGAAATCCCCATTCCACGGCACATCAAATGCACCGACAGCGTGCTGGGTGAGGTTGAACTTCCGAGGAGGAGGAGGTCTGTTGTAGCCACCCATTGGGCAAGTCTTTTCATGTCGCGTGACGATACAGGCAAGGCTTCGTCCCACCCAAGTAACAGTTGAGCTCGGGGAAAAGAGTCAACTGGTCAATTCCGGAAATAAATTTCTATAATTTTGGATGTCACGAGGTGATGCTGGGGGTGGCCGGAATGACGGGCAGGTGAGTGTTAACATAAATATGACAGTTACCATTGCGAGCATTCGCTGCTCCTAATTTAGGAGCTAGCGCTACAGCTAACGTCTTCTTTTTAACAAGACGTGTGTGGTCTAGTAACGCTTGACTGTACTCACAATTCAATAATTACAGATTTTGAAAACAAATGGATAGTAAGGCTAAAGACTGTTTTTGTTTATCTATTACTTGGGCAAACTTTAGCAAGTTAGCATTTTTATTAGTAATCGCAGCTCTCTACCGTGGAACGCTTCCTTTTGCATTGATCGAATTTGTAGGCACAAGCAGCAGTAAAATAGCAACACATAATTATTCTTACTAATGCGCCCATGCCAAGACGAAGTCTGTACATGTGAGTTGTTGTGTTTGAAGGAGAGGTTACAAACAACTTTAGCCACATCCCAGTGACTCTCTTTCTTACCAAATTAGGGATGAGTTTGCAGTGAGGTACAGTGACAAGTGCCGGAAGAAACAAAGTCGAAGTAGATAGATCATATTGGAATTATGGGAGTTACACAACGAATCATCAGCTGTCTGCAGTGTACAAAGGCTAATGCTTGCTTTCTTGTGTCATCCTACAGCATCGCCAATGCCCTGGCTAGTGCAGCCTGTGAACGATGTAAGAGTGGCTTTGCTCCCACTGAGAAGATTGTCAACAGCAATGGAGAGTTGTACCACGAACAGTGTTTCGTGTGTGCCCAGTGTTTCCAGCAGTTTCCAGCGGGACTCTTTTATGAGGTAGTACTAAGTTTCATGTAATGTAATTAGCAAGCATGGCTCTCAGCAATAAGATCTGTCCCTCACAAGTCCTTTATGTGTGAATGTGCTTTCTCCAATGGATCTCTTTTGCTTTACAGTTTGAAGGCAGAAAATACTGTGAATACGACTTTCAAATGCTCTTTGCTCCTTGCTGCCGCCAATGTGGTGAGTGTTAGAGAACAATGTTTTCTTTCACGGCCGATACTCATTGTTATTAGTAAAGGAAGCCTATAACCAATATTTGGCGGCAATGTTCATTTGCAGTAAAAAGGAAAATATTGGTGTAAAAATGTTGGATAATACAAAGTCAACACTCAACTTCATTTTAATGCCTTCAAACATGTTTATTAAACCGCTTTTTTAGATTTGCGACATATAAGTTTATTTATTTTTTATGTTTTTAATCTTAGACAATAGACGTCATTGTTTGAAAATTCAAACAAAAACTCCCAGGCTCAGCAGCATGGCTTATATTTACAGGAGCGTCAAACTCTTATTTTATATTTTTATTATGACCATTATAACTGAACTAGGAATGGGCTGGGATCGGGCCGGGTCTTATTTCAAGGTATAGGGTACTCGTGATGGCTGCCGATACCAGCCACCAATACTTGAGGTAAAAAAACTAAAACTCTGACATGGAGTAAGTTCTCCTCAGTAGTAGTTGGTGCTACACTGCGATCATTTGACACACTGGTGATCATCATGTGGGTCAGAAAGATCCTTATTCACAATTATCTGTTGTATTTATTGACATTTTATTAATCAAAAGTACTCGTGGTATTGGTGAGTACTCAATACTTGTACTGATATCTGTCTGAAAAAATCTGGTATTGAACATGCCTACTGTGAACGCATATACAGTGCCGTGAAAAGGTAACTCTAACCCTAACCCTTCTCAAATTCTTATATTTTTGTATAGTTTCCCCACTTTGTTTAAGATCATCAAACAAATGTAAATATCAGACAAATATAACCCAAGTGAACTTAAAATGCTATTTTTAAATGGTGATTTCATTTATTAAGGGGAAAAAAACCTATTCAAAGTTACCTGGCCCTGTGTGAAATAGTAATGGCTCCCTAAACCTAATAACTGGTTGGGCCATCCTCAACAGCAGCAACTATAATCACGCATTTTCTATAACTGGGAAGGAGTCTTTCACATCTCTATGGAGATAGTTTGGCCCACTCTTCCTTGCAGAATTGTGTGAATTCAGCAAAAATGGAGGGTTTTCGAGCATAAATGGCCTTTTTAAGGTCATGCCACTGCATTTCAATTGGATTCAAATCTGGATTTAGACTAGACCACTCCAAAACCTAACACGTAATTCCTCATCAGCAAAACCGTATGAAATGTCTGTCTTAAGCGAATCTATCACTTATGATCTCTTTCAGGTGAGTTCATCATTGGTCGTGTTATTAAGGCCATGAATAACAGTTGGCACCCTGACTGCTTCTGCTGTGACATCTGCCAGGCTGTACTGGCTGATGTGGGCTTTGTAAAAAATGCTGGCAGGTTTGTGTTCCATCATAATAATACATTTTTGACCACTTGTATGCCCAATATTTATATATGAATGGCAAACTGTAGGCTTAGATTTAGGAATACTAACAAATAATGGAGTCACTGCAGTCAAAATGGATCATTATGTCTTCCGTGTTATACCTTGACAAACACTAAATGTTCTTCATATTCCAGGCACCTGTGCCGCCCATGCCATAATCGGGAGAAGGCTCGTGGCCTGGGCAAGTACATCTGCCAGAAGTGCCATGCCATCATTGAAGAGCAACCGCTGATGTTTAAGAATGATCCTTACCACCCAGACCACTTCAACTGCAACAATTGTGGGTCAGTACTCTCACTTCACTCTACAAGGACTCTGTGGAAAAGTGTCAGTTCCCATCAATGTCACTTAACAATATTTGACAGCTTGTTTCTACAGTATATGCAGTATTTATAACTAGTAAGTACTGTACTCAACTGTCCACAGGAAGGAGCTGACAGCTGACGCCAGGGAACTGAAAGGCGAACTTTTTTGTTTGCCTTGTCATGACAAGATGGGCGTGCCTATCTGTGGCGCATGCAGGAGACCCATCGAGGGGCGTGTTGTCAATGCCGTGGGCAAGCAGTGGCATGTTGAGGTGTGTCAGCAAGGCTAATTTGCTTTTTTGAGGCCTAGCTAACTTGGTCTTTTAGCATTTACAATCATGCTATTTGTTTGAACTTGATATGCAGCCTAATGATCACACTATAAGTGAGTCTTGAAAATCATTTGAATTAGATGTTCAAAATAAAATAATTCCATTTCAAACTAATACTGAATGTAAGTGAATAGACCTAGGTAAATATCAGGGTTTGCGCTGCCCGTTCGCCACATTGCCAATAGTTAATTGAAACAGGATGTGGCGAAGCAAATGTTACCCACGTTCGCCACACTGGCAAATCAAAATTGCCTGGGTAAAAACTCAAAACCCCTTCCTAATAAACGTTAAAGTGAGCACGCTCATTCTGCTCTTTATGAACGGTGTTAATGGTTTAATTCCTGCACTGGGCACTGTGAATGGCCCATATAATACATATGTATGTTCTTCATATATATATTTGTGCATGTATACTGTATATCTATGTGTAACTATACATATGTACATATATTAACTTGAGAAAATTTGGATGCACACTCTTTTTTTTTTTTTTTTTCTTTTTGTTTTTTAATGCATTGTCAAGGTATCGGATCTGGACTCTGTATCGACAGATCCTTAAAATCAAAGACTGGTATTCAGGTGCAAAATGTGATCGGGACATCCTTTTTTGTAATGTAAAGTATATTTAGTATTGTTACTCATTCCCAGCCTGTTGAGAACAAAAATATTACAAATGGCCTGTAAGGACTTTTATAGCTGTTGTTCGTTTTTTTTAAAATTACGAATGCGAATGAATACTATCACACATCCGACAATCAAACATCTTCCAAAACACAGTAGGCAGACGTGAAACAGATCATCATCAAAAGAATGTGGATCATACTTTCAGGTCACATAAGTTTATGAAACTTGAAAATTATTCATTTAATATATTTTATATTTGATCTTTCCCTTATTGACTGGCACCAGTTGGTTTACGGACATGCGTTTAGCAAAGATATTTTTGTGGTTGCAGCATTTTGTGTGTGCCAAGTGTGAGAAGCCATTCCTTGGTCATCGCCATTATGAGAGGAAGGGGTTGGCTTACTGTGAAACGCATTATAACCAGGTATGAAGAAAAGATATAACTAAAATGCTTGTGTTCCTCCAAAAATTAACACTACTTATGTGGCCTCTTTGTTCACATAGCTAACTTTTGTGCTTTTATTTTTAAGCTGTTCGGCGATGTGTGTTACCACTGCAACCGTGTGATTGAGGGTGATGGTAAGTATTGATATCCAGTTATCTATTTTAAGTACCGCTTATCCTTACTAAGGTTGTGGGCGTGCTGGAGCCTAACCCAGCTTACTCTGGGCGAGAGGTGGGGTACACCCTGAACTGGTCGCCAGCCAATCACAGGGCACATATAAACAAATAGGCACTCACATTCACGTATACGGGCAAATTAGAGTTTTCAATTAACCTATCATGCATGTATTTGGGATGTGGGAGGAAACCGGAGTACCTGGAGAAAACCCATGAAGGCACGGGGAGAACATGCAGACTCCACACAGACGAGGCCTGATTTGAACCCGGGTCCTCAGAACTGTGAGGTGGATGTGCTAACCAGTCACCCACCGTCCCGCCAGTATATATATAGAAATATTTTAAAAAGTTTATAAAAAAATAATAAAAAAATACAAGGCCATTGAAATATCAGTAATCATAGCATTTGTGATCTTACAGTACAGTAGCATATGAACATTCTGGCCACAATATTATGGAAGAAGAAGAATCACCTTTTATTGTCATGAACATGCATGCATGCAGATGAAATTTGTTCTCTGCATATAACCCATCACAGTGAACACATACACATGTTAGTGGAACACACTGGAGCAGGGTGCAGCTGAAGCGCCCAGGGAGCATTTCGGGGTATTAGTGTCTTGCTCAAGGACACCACAGCCATGAGTCCGGGGGATGGTGGCAGATGGTCCAGTTGGGGTCTTGAACCTGGGTCTCCCACGGTGGCAGGCGATGATCTTCACCATTGGGCCACAGCTGGGTACCTGTACAGTCAAAGGAGACCCAATATATTAGTGGTCCCCAACCTTTTTTGCACCATGTACCAGTTTCACGTGAAGACTAGTTTGATTGGACTGGCAGGGAAACAAACAAAAACAAATGATTAAATATACAACTCACCATTAAGCTGACTGTAGTTGTTGTAATTAGTGGGAGCCATGCAAATGTTTTTCTGTTTAACAAGCTAGCCAGTCTCATCTTGTGTTCCACAGTAGGAATGTTGTAAGACTGGACATCACAGCCAGGATCCAAAAAAATCAAGCATTTTCTCTTTTTCAACATTTTTATTTCATGTGCGCTTTTATTGTTTTTGAGGATACACTTGCATACTTTGCAAGTACAACCATTCTAATTATTGTTAAAATATTTCCCCATGCTTGCAGCATATTACTGCTGTATGCCGTACTGTGACAAGTGTTACGACACAGTGTTATAATGTGACAGGTGTCATGATGTTGGTGCATCCTCCTCGGCCTGCCGCGGGGCAGTGAGACTGAGAGTCCCCGTCTTCTGCCAGAGACGTCTTCTCATGTCCTCTCTGCGCTCAGCCCCCGTGGAACATCCGGAGCTGGGCTTGCAATTGAGGTGGCCGCCATGCAAGTTGCGGCACGGGCTGTTAGGCAACCACTGAGTTTCTGAACTCTGAAAGGAACAAATCACTTCATGAAGTGATTCCATTCAGTTCATACACAAAAAAGATTCGTTTATTTGAACAAATTGTTCACGAACGACAACACTACTTGAGCCTCATGTCCCGCTCCGCTCCCTGACAAAAACAGTGTGGCAAATTGCTATTTCATCTGTTTCGTTTGGCTAAAACACTCCTGATTAGATGTGATTTGTTTCTGAAGTGCTGTGTTCACTTCCTTCTGCTTATTTGAAGGTAAAGCAAATTAGAGATGCTATTTTGAAAGCAGACCAGCACAAACGGCCTCAATAGGCAAAAATTAGACCAGTGGTTACATGTATTTGGACTTATTCAGATTCGTTGTTAATTTATTTCTGCTCCCCCTTAGTGGTGTCTGCTCTCAACAAGGCCTGGTGTGTCAGCTGTTTCTCCTGCTCCACCTGCAATACAAAGCTCACCCTCAAGTAAGTGATTATACTTCCAACCAACTTGACTAGCAGCCTACTAACCTATCAGAATACTATCCTATACTGTTCACGATTGCGGTCTTCTCACTTTTCCTCTCTCACTCTACATGCATCATGTGCGGTGCCTTTGTAACACAGAGTTAAGTTAGTTGAAATAGACCTGAAACCAGTGTGCAAGCATTGTTTTGATTATATACCTGAGGAGCTGAAACGCCGCCTTGCCCGCCGTGAGCGCGATGCCAAAGAGCGCAAGTAAAATCCTGCTGGCTACTTGATACTGCTCTTGTATCATCATTAGATTTTACAGTACCTCATGATTTTGCCTGTGAGTATGTGTGTACTGTATATGCATGAACATTACTTAATTGATGCTCATTTCTGGCATCCCCCTTTAAAGGTTTTGTGCTGTTCGACTGAACGACTGTAATTCTCAATAAATATCCATCAGAATACAAAAAAACCCCACAGTGGCAGCTTAAAAAGTCCACTGTGACACAGTAAAAGTGTTTTGGCATAAAAGTGATAAAGATCTTCCTTTTTGCTTGACCTAACAGTCGAACAAGACAACAACAAAAAAGTAGCTACATTGGTAGAAAAGCAAAAACATACTCTGTTTTACTTTTGAATGTGCATGAGGTGCATTTATGCCAATATAATGAAACATCTCAAACGTAGATTGAAAGAAAAGCCACAATTAATTAAACTTAACACCACCAATAATCCACCAGATGATGCCAAAGTAATAGTACAATTGGTTTGGCCTTAGCATAAAAAATGGAAATTCATGAATGTGGAACCGCAAATATGCGGGGGTTCACTGCATTTGGACTACACGCACCGGCCAAAACATAAGGTACACGTTCACATTCAAAATAAATCCAAGACAAGACCTTGATCAACCCTTTGCATGATTATTATTGTGGTTGTAGTTTGAAGTGGTGTAGAACGACATTGTACAATACTAAGAGGTTTTCCTCAAACTGTATTTTGGTTGCCTTACTTAGCAACGTGACAAGTGCAACCTATTTGACACACCTCTCGTAAAAATACTTAATACTGCTCTTTTTTCATCATTAGATTTTACAGTACCTCGTCATTTTGTCTGCGAGTATATGTGTATATGCATGAACAGCCTTTAGTTTATTATGCTCATAAGAAAATTTGGTAATTTTGAAAGATATACAGTCCCCTCCTAAAGTATTGGAACGGCAAGGTCATTTCCTTTGTTTTGTTGTATACTGAAGACATTTGGGTTTCAGATCAAAAGATGAATATGAGACAAAAGTTCAGAATTCCAGCTTTTATTTCATGGTATTTACATCTAGATGTGTTAAACAACTTAGGACAGAGCACCTTTAGTTTGAAGCCACCCACTTTTCAACTGAGCAAACGTACAGGAATAGACATTAAATTAATGTAAAGTGAATAACATTTAATATTTGGTAGCATAACCCTTACTAGCAATAACTTCATCAAGCCTGCGACCCATTGACTTAAACAGTCTGTTGCATTCTTCATTTTAAATGCTTTTCCAGGCCTTCACTGGAGCCTCTTTAAGTTATTTTTTGTTTCAGGAGATTTCTCCCTTCAGTCTCCTCTTCAGGAGGTAAAATGCATGCTCTCTTGGGTTAAGGTCCAGTGATTCACTTGTCCAATCTAAGACCTTCCAATTTTCCCCCTGATAGAAGTCCTTTGTTGTGTTGGCAGTGTGTTTTGGGTCATTGTCTTGATGATGATTATGAAGCTTCTCCCAATTAGTTTTCATGCATTTTTTTTTCTATACATTTCCAGACAAAATGGTTTTTTAGACTTCAGAATTCATTCTTCTGCTATCATCATGAGTTACATCATCAATAAAGAAGCAGCCATGCAAGCCCAAGCCATGACATTACCTTTTTTTTTTTTTTTATAGAAACATTTTTCCTCCATACTTTGGCCTTTCCATCACTTTGGTAGAGGTTAATCTTGGTTTCATCAGTCCATAAAACCTTGTTCCAAATTTTTTGTGGCTCATCTCTGTACTTCTTTGCAAAATCCAATCTGACCTTCTGCTGATGAGTGTTTTGAATCAGAATCATCTTTATTTGCCAAGTATGTCCAAAAAACACACAAGGAATTTGTCTCCGGTAATTGGAGCTGCTCTAGTACGACAGCAGACAGTCAATTGACAGAACACTTTTGAGACATAAAGACATTGACAAAAACAGTCACTGAGCAATAAAGGGTTGCTAGTTATCTGGTAATGTCGGTACAAATTTCATTTTATTTTTTTGACAATTGTGCAAAAAGATGAACTTGAAAACTGGGTGTGTTCAAACAAAAGGTGCTCTGTCCTGAGTTGTTTAACACATCCATCCATCCATTTTCTGAACCGCTTCTCCTCACTAGGGTCGTGGGCGTGCTGGAGCCTATCCCAGCTATCATCGGGCAGGAGGCGGGGTACACCCTGAACTGGTTGCCAGCCAATCGCAGGGCACATACAACAAACAACCATTCGCACTCACACCTACGGGCAATTTAGAGTCTCCAATTCATGCATGTTTTTGGGATGTGGGAGGAAACCGGAGTGCCCGGAGAAAACCCAAGCAGGCACGGGGAGAACATGCAAACTCCACACAGGCGGGGTCGGGGATTGAACCCCGCTCCTCAGAACTGTGAGGCCGACGCTCTAACCAGTCGTCCACCATGCTGCTTGTTTAAGACATCTAGATGTAAATACCATGAAATATAAGATGGAATTTTTAACTTGTCTCTTATTCATCTTTTGATCTGAAACCCAAATGTCTTCATATATAACAAACTCAAAGGAATTGACCTTGCCGTTCCAATACATGTGGATGGGTCTGTATGTCATCAAACCAATCCAATCCAATCCACTTTATATAGCACAATTTAAACAAGCACAAGGTGCCCAAAGTGTTGTACAATGCCATAAAAACACAGCAAAAAATACAAAATAAGGATAAAAATAAAATAAAATGAGGTAAAAACTACATAAAATGAAGTAGATAAAATCAAAATAAAATAAAATGCACTGCCCACACAACACATATACATCACATCAGACTGGTGTTAAAAGCCAGGGTAAAAAGATGGGTTATAAGCAAGAATTTAAGATGAGACAAAGATGAGGCTTGTCTGATGTGGAGTGCCAAAATATTCCACAGTTTTGGAGCCGCAACAGCAAACCATCTTATTCAGCCAATTCTTGTGTGAAAGACAAAGTGATCGCTTTGAAATGCACCCTCATTTCTGTTATGATTTTAAAGTGAGAGATATTTTCACCATTTGGTTGATTTTTGCATGTATTCACAAAAATGATTTATTGCGGTTGTCCAAGTGTCAAGTCAAACTGTCAGTCAGCTTTGAAGACTAAACATTTGTGGATCCTCCAGCATAATCTCAGTCTGCTGTGTGGGAGCAGAAAGAGGGAACTGTATATTGTGTATAGCTATAAAGCAATGACAATGACAGGAAATAATGTTGGCTATACCAACAACTACTCTATATGCAGTGCTTTGACTGATGAAGCATTTTAGAATCCCGGATGATGGGTTGGTGCAAGGAGGAGGAGAGTCTGGTAGGGAAGAGCAACTACTCCTTTATGCAGTTTTACACAACAGCATTATGCAAATTGAGACCAGACACGATCAATAAATAAAGCATACAGGAGGCAGATAATGGTGAAATATGTATGCTGTCGTAAAGGAGGCAAGGTTTTACCATGTTTTAGTGTTTGAGTGGTGCTTTGATATCATGGAATATATGTTGACCTACCCGTAATCTGGACTAGTTTATCTTTTTTTTGTCTACCTAAAACAGGCAAATAACACGGTGAATGACTAGTTAGTTCATCTGCCTCACAGTTCTGAGGACCCAGGATCAAATCTAGCTTCGCCTGTGAGAAGTTTGCATGTTCTCCCCGTGCCTTCGTGGGTTTTCTCCGGGTACTCCGGTTTCTTCCCACATCCCAAAAACATGCATGGTAGGTTAATTGAGGACTCTAAATTGCCCGTAGGTGTGAATGTGAATGCGAACGGTTGTTAAATGTGGCCTGCGATTGGCTGGCGACAGGTTCAGGGTGTACCCCGCCTCTCACCCAGAGACAGCTAGATAGCTACTACTACTACTACTACTAATGAGCAAAGCTTTACCCCAAGTGATCTTGAGCCATTAACCATTCCTTTCCTATAAAGCAATTCTGGTATAAGAGTAAAATGAATATGTATGGAGTCTAAACATGCGCTTCTTCCTTTGTTTTTCTTTTTTTATTTGCAGGAACAGGTTTGTTGAGTTTGATATGAAGCCTGTTTGTAAAAAGTGCTATGAGAAGTTTCCTCTTGAGCTGAAGAAAAGGCTGAAGAAGCTGGCTGAGTCTTTAGGACGCAAGTAGGCTGAAGGTGGTCTAACAACAATTAAAGAACACATTACTGTGGTTTTGTTAATGGTGCATTTTAGTTTTGGAAGTTAACTCTTTAAAAATAGACTGGTGAAAAAGTATTGGCCCCCTTCCCGAATTCTTATATTTTTGCATTGTTTCGTCACTTTAATGTTTAAGATCAGCAAACAAATGTAGATATCAGACAAATATAACAAAAGTGAACTTAAAATGCAGTTTTTAAATGATTTCATTTATTAAGGAAAAAAAAACGTTACCTGGCCATGTGTGAAAAAGTAATGACCCCCTAAACCTAATAACTGGGTGGGCCATCCTCAGCAGGAACAACTGAAATTAAGCATTTTTCATAACTGGCAATGAGTCTTTCACAACTCTGTGGAGATATTTTAGCCAATGTTTCCTTGCAGAATTGTTTGAATTTGGCAAAAATGGTGGGTTTTCCAGCACGAATAGCCTTTTTAAGGTCATGCCACTGCATTTCAATCAGATTCAAGTTTGGACTTTGACGAGGCCACTCCAAAACCTTCATTTTGTGTTTTTTAAGCCATTCAGAAGTTGACTTGCTGGTGTGTTTTGGATCGTTATCCTGCTGCAGAACCCAAGTGCGGTTGAGGTTCAAGAGGTGTGAGGTCACAAACTGATGGCTGAACATACTCTTCCAGGATTTTCTGTTAAAGAGCAGAATTAATGGTTCCGTCAGTCACAGTTTCCAGGTCCTGAAGGAGCAAATCAGCCCAAGACCATCACACTACCACGACCATGTATGAGTGTTGCTGTATTCTTCTTTTCCTGAAATGCTGTTCTACATTTACGCCAGATGTAACGAGACACACACCTTCCAAAAAGCTCTACTTTCATCTCGTCAGCCCAAACATCTGAATGATTCCCCAGACTTTTGGGAGAATATTATATATTCTCCCAAAAGTCTGGGGAATCATTCAGATGTTTTTTTGTTGTTGTTTTTTTTTTTTCTTCCCCCAAAAAGTAAGACGAGCCTTTATGTTCTTTTTGGTCAGCAATGGTTTTCGCCTTGTAACTCTTCCATGGATGCAATTTTTGCCCAGTCTCTTCCTTTTTGTTGTGTCATGAACACTGTCCTTAACTGAGGCAAGGTAGGCCTGCAGTTCTTTAGAAGTTGTCCTGAGTTGCTTGGTGGCCTCCTGGATGAGTCATTGCTATTTTCTTGGGGTAATCTTTGTCGTCCTTCCACTCCTGGGAAGATTCACCACTGTTCCATGTTTTCTCAATGTGAGGATAATCAGAATCATCTTTATTTTGCCAAGTATGTCCAAAAAAACATACAAGGAATTTGTCTCCGGTAGTTGGAGCCGCTCTTGTACGACAACAGACAGTCAATTGACAGAGAACACTTTTGGGACATAAAGACATTGAGAAAATCAGTCACTGAGCAATAAAGGGTTACTAGTTATCTGGTAATGCCGGGCAAATTTTTAAAATTAATTAAATATTTTTTTTTTGACAATTGTGCAAAAAGATGCAGAGTCCTCTAGCACTTAGAGCAGTTTAAATGACTAATATAGCAATAGTCCAGTGCAAAGACGATTGTGCAAAGGGCGCCGAGACTTCAAGGAGTGTATGCAGTTTAAAGTGACGAGTAGCGCGATAATCTGATGGCAAGAGGGAAGAAGCTGTTGGAATATCTGCTAGTTCTAGTTTGTATTGATCGTTCGTGCCTACCTGAGGGAAGGAGCTGAAAGAGCTGGTGACCAGGATGTGGAGGGTCTGAAATAGCTTTTGTAACTCTTTCCAGACTGATAGATGTCAATTATTTTACTTCTGGACTGTTATAGAATTTCTTTGTATCGTGTCATTTTGTTGTAGCTTTTTTAGATCTTTTGTCTGACTTGATTTTGTTGGGACAGATTCTGTCTAAGTGATTTCTTGATTGAACAGGTCTGGAGGTAATCAGGCATGGGTGTGATCAGTGAAAACTCGCCAAAAATTGTGATTAGCCCAAATTCATTAATGATTTAACAAGGGGGGTGATTAGTTTTTCACACAGGGCCAGGTAACTGAATTCCCCCCCCCCCCCCCCCTCTTTATTTAATGAAATCACCATTTAAAAAGCATTTTAAGTTCACTTGGGTTATATTTGTCTGATATTTTATTTGATCATCTCAAACAAAGTGGGGAAACTATTTAAAAAAATAAGAATTTGAGAAGGGGGCCAATTCTTTTTCACGGCACTGTACATACGTATGAAAAATGCATTCCCAAAGTGACCTTACCTGTTATATCCTCAACAACGGTGGCATCCATTTATCATTACCATCATCAAACAAGTGAATTCATATGTTGAACTTATACTTTTACTTGAACTGTATTAAGTCTTAATTTTAAATATGTCAATGTGTATTAGTTACACTTTCCAGTCATATATAACATGGATTACTCTCAGTTGGACAGATATATGATATATAAAGCCAATTTCGATAATTTTACTTGTTTGCTTTCATGTCCAAATGAGTAAATGCTGTTTTTAAGGTATTCTTGTGTCACTAACATAAACTACGTCAATGAACTTTGAGTTGAACTCTTACTTGGAAGAATATTCATGTAAATGTCAGCCTTTGGAAAATATTCCATTAAATGGTGATGAGTTGTATTTTTTTTCATGCTCTAATCATCTAGTGCATACCATTACCTCTGTAAAATATAGATGCAAATAAAAATGTTTCATGAGAGAACTATCAGCGATGCACATGTATATCCTTCAAAGCAAAAATGTAGAGCTGAAATATGACAATTTTGAAATCAACCAATTGCTAAAAAAATTTCTTTTATGTGATGTAATATTTATAGTACAGTTCAAGGAAATAGATGTAGCTGAATTGAGTTTAGGATTTAATCTCAGACCACTTTAGTCTTGGAATATTCATGATTTTCATGATTCAGCACACTGCTTGTGATGTTGGTGAGGAAAAGTGTTTGGAAGTGAGATATATTACAACGAAAAACATTTTCTATCAGCATCATTTATTATGGCCCAGTTTTGCAGTTGCCTACCCTTAATGTATACGTTTACAGATTCTGCTTCTTTAGAAATATACTCTATAGATTTACATTTTACTGCACCACAGATGTATTTGTTTTTCTCTTCGTCAGTACACGTATGGGTTATTCAGTCTATAAAATACCCACTACTACAGTCACAGTTAATATGAAATGATAAACTACAGACATTGCAGATATATTCCCACAATGATCGAACACTGACAAGCCAAAACATTTTAACACATTTGCTCAGCTCACCAATTATAGAGAGATAGTATTGAAGAGGCATTTGGCTCCAAGTTTAGCATAGTCATTTGTCATAATGTTATAAATAGAAATGAGGTACCAAACCAATTAGGTACTTCAATAATACTTGGAATTTGAATTGTGTTATTTATTACTACTCCGTAGTAATATACACTGCAAGTATTGTAAGATACTAAGATAAGGTAAATGCTGAGCAATATTTTAAGGGTATTAATGCTGGCTTCCTAGCTAGTAGCCAAATGGGGATTTGATGAGGAATGATGAGAACCATGTAGGAGGAGTCTAGACAGGGGCATTTGAGGGTGACGCATATTCTTGTGTTGTTGTTGAAGATGTAGTGGTAAACCCAGGAAGCGAAGTCTGAAAGTTGTCCATTCTCCAAAAGTCATGTCCAGGAGTTTTTTAATATCATCTGGTTCACCAAATATCAGAGCTGAGCCCGTGATGTGATTGCTTTTTACAATATCAGCATACTTTCTTGGATATTCCATATAGTCCAGCTAGGAAAAAAAATAAGCACATGGAGCATTTGAGAAAAACAAAACGTACAGTAATTGTGCTTACTAACAACATTCTTATTCAAGACTCTGGCTTCCTTCCACATTCCAAAAACATGCATGTTAGGTTACTTGAAGAATCTCAAGTTACCCATAGATTTCAGAAACTCAAATCAGTGTAAAACCTTGCATGTTTCTAAACGTTGATTGCTACACCTTTCCTATATGACTTGTACCATTTTGGCCCTTGAAAAAATTACAATGTAAACATTACAGTCCAAAACTAAGTCCTATGAGCCACTTATTTCTGACTGTCCACTACATGGACTGTACAGAGTGTAGATGTGACTGAAACCTGCAAGCACAAAAACATGCTTCTATTAACTTTGTATTTCAGTCATATGTCTAGAGGAGTAGGAGAGTGATATATAATGTACATTTGCTTGTTTGTGGCTGTCACCACGGGTGTTTTAACATTATTAAAAGATGAAAAACAGCATTGGTATTCATGACTCTAATAAGTGAGGCCAGTATTGTATAGCAAGCACTGTCTGACAGTTCAGCTGGTTAAAAAAAACGACCACCATAAAAAATAAAATTATGCATAGCACAAAGCATTATCTCTTACATATTTTATTATTTGAAATTAAGTGTTTTGTCACATAGAACTGTAGGTCACAAGCTGTCCAATAATGTATAGTGTCAACACAGAGCAGCCATAACATTCTGAACACATGTGCAATATAATGATATCCAATGCAAGAGTTGTATAAAAAAAAAAAAATATATCTGCTTTCACAAAGATGCTAAACTCTGATTTACAGTGGGTACGGAAATTATTCAGACCCCCTAAAAATTTTCACTCTTTGTTATATTACAGCGGCACGATGGATGACTGGTTAGCACATCTGCCTCACAGTTCTGAGGACCGGGGTTCAAATCCCAGCCCCGCCTGTGTGGAGTTTGCGTGTTCTACCCGTGCCTGCGTGGGTTTTCTCTGGGTACTCCGGTTTCTTCCCACATCCCAAAAACATGCATGGCATGGTAGGTTAATTGAGGACTCTAAATTGCCTGTAGGTGTGATGTGAGTGTGAATGGTTGTTTGTTTATATGTGCCCTGCGATTGGCTAGCGACCAGTTCAGGGTGTACCCCGCCTTTCGCCCAGAGTCGGCTGGGATAGGCTCCAGCCTGCCCGCGACCCTAGTGAGGATAAGTGGTACAGAAAATGGATGGATAGATGTTATATTGCAGCGATTTGCTAAAATAATTTAAGTTAATTTTTTTCCTCATTAATGTACACACACCACCCCATATTGACAGAAAAAAAACGGAATTGTGGAAATTTTTCAGATTTATTAAAAAAGAAAAACTGAAATATCACACAGCCATAAGTATTCAGACCCTTTGCTGTGACACCCATATATTTAACTCGGGTGCTGTCAATTTCTTCTGATCATCCTTGAGATGGTTCTACACCTTCATTGGAGTCCAGCTGTGTTTGATTATACTGATTGGACTTGATTAGGAAAGCCACACTCCTGTCTATAATCAGAATCATCTTTATTTGCCAAGTATGTCCTAAACACACAAGGAATTTGTCTCCGGTAGTTGGAGCCGCTCTAGTACAACAGAGAGTCAATTTACAGAACACTTTGGAGACATAAAGACATTGACAAAAAACAATTGTGCAAAAAGATGCAGAGTCCTCTAGCACTTAGAGCAGTTCGAATGACTAATATTGCAATAGTCCGGTGCACTGACCATTGTGCAAAGGGCGCTGAGACTTCAAGGAGTGTATGCGGTTTAAAGTGACGAGTAGTGCGATAATCTGGGACAATGTTGGTTGTGCAAAAGTTACAGATACTCCTCAATCAGTGTGCAAATGGAGCAGATGCTACTCTGGCATGAGTGGCCAGTATATGCAAATAGTGCAGCATGGCGAGACAACTACAGTGAGTGCACGAGTAATACATAATTGGCCCCACAGAAATGTGACAACGAACTCAAGTCAAAAAATTGCCAGCTTGTTGTAATGGAATTATAGGTTAGGTGTTTAAGAAGTTGATCGCAAGAGGGAAGAAGCTGTTGGAATGTCTACTAGTTCTAGTTTGCAGAAAGCAGTAAATCCGCTGGCAGATGGCAGGTGAGACGCTGAGCTGGAGAAGCTTGGATGAAAGGAGTTCAGGGATGATGGTGTTGAACGCTGAGCTGAAGTCCACGAACAGGATCCTCGCGGCGTAGGTCCCTGCACTGTCGAGGTGTTCAAGGATGAAGTGCAGTCCCATGTTGACTGCATCATCCGCAGACCTGTTCGCTCGGTAGGCAAACTGCAGGGGGTCCAGCAGGGGACCTGTGACACTCTTGAGGTGGTCCAGCACGAGACGTTCAAAGGACTTCATGACCACAGATGTCAAACCGACAGGCCTGTCGTCATTCAGACCCAAGATTGCAGGTTTCTTGGGGACTGGAATGATGGTGGAGCGTTTAAAAACAGGATGGAACTTCGCACATTTCCAGAGATCTATTGAAGATCTGAGTGAAGACTGGAGCGAGCTGGTCCGCACAGACTTTGAGGCAGGATGGGGACACATGGTCCGGGCCTGCCGCTTTGTTAATCTTCTGTTGTTTGAAGATGCGTCTCACATCCTGTTCATAGATGGTTAACGCAGAAGTCAGAGTTTCTGATTGTGGTCGCGGGTGCGGCCGGGTGGGTGTGTGGTGTGAAACTGTCCTTTTCAAATCTGCAGTAGAAGGTATTCAAGTCGGTGGCTAGTGTGCTATTGTTCTCAGCTTGGGGGGATCGTCGCTTATAATTAGTCAGCGATTGGAATGCATGCCAGACTGATTTAGAGTCGTTTGCGCTAAACTGTTTTTCCAACTTTGCTGCATGGTTCCTCTTTGCAATGTTAATTTCCTTAGTCAGCTGGTTTCTCGCTCGATTATACAGGGCCCTGTCCCCGCTCTGATATGCGTCCTCCTTAGCTTGGCGAAGCTGCTTAAGTTTAGCAGTGAACCACGGCTTGTTGTTGTTGAATGTGCGAAATGATTTTGTTGGTACACAAACCTCTTCACAGAAACTGATATTGGATGTGACAGTGTCCGTATATTCATCCAGGCTGCCAGCTGAATTTTCAAAGACACTCCAATCTGTGCAGTCTAAACAGCTTTGAAGTTCCATCTTGGCTTCATTGGTCCACTTTTTGACTGTTTTCACTGCAGGCTTCGCACATTTAAGTTATTGCCTGTAGGTCGGTATTAAGTGAATTAAGCAGTGATCAGACGAGCCCAGGGCTGCACGAGGTATAGCACGGTATACGTTTTTTACCGTAGTGTAGCAGTGGTCTAAAGTATTATTTTCCCTGGTAGGACAGTCGATGTGCTGCTTGTATTTAGGGAGTTCGTGGTTGAGTTTAGCTTTGTTAAAGTCCCCGAGAATAGTGAGGGGTGAGTCCGGGTGTTTTTTTTCAATTTCGTTGACTTGTTCGGCGAGCGTTAGCAATGCGGCGTTCGTGTTAGCTTGAGGCGGGATGTAAGCGGCAGCCAGTATGAATGATGCGAACTCACGTGGCGAGTAGAATGGTTTACAGTTTAAGAATAGCGACTCCAAATGCGGGCTGCAGTGTGTGCTGAGCACCGTGACGTCCGTACACCATTTTTTGTTGATATAGAGGCATATCCCGCCGCCCTTTGTTTTCCCCGATGATTCCATGTCGCTGTCTGCTCGATGAATGTGGAAGCCGGGAAGCATGACGGCGACATCCGGTACAGCGTCGCAAAGCCAGGTCTCCGTGAAGCACATGGCCGCGGAACGTCCGAAGTCTTTACTGATCTTTAAAAGAAGATGAAGCTCGTCCATTTTGTTGGGTAGGGAGCGTACATTTGCGAGGTGGATCGACGGGAACGCCAATCTGTGTCCTCTCATGCGGAGTTTCACCTGAATGCCGGCCTGTTTCCCTCTGTGGCGCCGCTTCCGTCTCCATGTGCCGAAAACCGCGGACGGCGCTCCGGTGAGTAGCTCGGGGAAAAAACTGAGCGGATATTCGAAAGTTGGTGACAGAAAGTCCGGAGTAGCCTCCTTGATGGTTAGCAGGTCTCCCCTTGTGTAAGGTCTCCAAAGACGGACGAAAAACACAAAAACAAAGACAATACTAGAGAGCGCGTTACCGAGGCGACCACACTGGTAGGCGCCATCTTGCTAAGTACTATAGAAGACCTTCCAGCTCACAGTGCATGTCAGAGCAAATGAGAATCATGAGGTCAAATGAACTGCCTGAAGAGCTCAGAGACAGAATTGTGGCAATGCCCAGATCTGGCCAAGGTTACAAAAAAAATTCTGCTGCACTTAACGTTCCTAAGAGCACCGTGGCCTCCATAATCCTTAAATAAAAGACGTTTGGGACGACCCTTCCGAGAGCTGGTCGTCCATCCAAACTGAGCAATTAGGGGGGGGGGGGGGACGAGCCTTGGTGAGAGAGGTAAAGAAGAACCCAAAGATCACTGTGGCTGAGCTCCAGATATGCAGTCGGGAGATGGCAGAAAGTTCTAGAAAGTCAACCATCACTGCAGCCTTACACCAGTCGGGGCTTTATGACAGAGTGGCCCGACGGAAGCCTCTCCTCAGTGCAAGACACATGAAAGTCTGGAGTTTGCTGAAAAAAAAAACCCTGAAGGACTCCCAAGATAGTGAGAAATAAGATTCTCTGGTCTGATGAGACTGAGATAGAACCTTTTGGCCCTAATTTTAAGCGGTATGTGTGGAGAAAACCAGGCACCTGTCCAATAAAGTCCCAACAGTGAAGCATGGTGGTGGCAGCATCATGCTGTGGGGGTGTTTTTCAGCTGCAGGGACAGGACGACTGGTTGCAATCGAAGGAAAGATGAATGCAGCCTAGTACAGGGATATCCTGGAAGGAAAACCTTCTCCAGAATGCTCAGGACCTCAGACTGGGCCGAAAGTTCACCTTCCAACAAGACAATGACCCTAAGCATACAGTTAAAATAACGAAGGAGTGGCTTCAGAACAACTCAGTGACTGTTCTTGGATGGCCCAGCCAGAGCCCTGACTTAAATCCAATTGACCATCTCTGGAGAGACCTGAAAATGGCCACCAACGTTCACCATCCAACCTGACAGAACTGGGGAGGATCTGCAAGGAGGAATGGCAGAGGATCCCCAAATCCAGGTGTGGAAAACTTGTTGCATCATTCCCAAAAAGACTATCAGCTCAAAAGGGTGCTTCTACTAAATACTGAGAAAAGAGTCTGAATACTTATGGCTGTGTGATATTTCAGTTTTTCTTTTTTCATAAATCTGCAAATATTTCAACAATTCCTTTTTTTTTATGTCAATATGGGGTGTTGTGTGTACTTTAATGAGGAAAAAAAATGAACTTAAATTATTTTAGCAAATGGCTGAAATATCACAAAGTGAAAAATTTAAGGGGGTCTCAATACTTTCCGTACCCACTGTACACTGTTATAAAGGTAACAGTGTGTAAACATATGCTCGTTATTGCGGTTGTACTCTTGTCCTGGTGCAGCACATACCGAGAACTTTTTACTCTACATGTAGCGAAAGGAGGTAATGTTAGAAACACTTCAGTATAATTTAGTGCAGCTCTACAACACAAAACATTTGTTACAGCTCTTGTGATGGACCTCATTAGATTGAGAAATGGTGATGTGATATGGCTGGCCAGTAGAAAGCAGATTGTATAATGAATAACCCTTCAGGGGTAACAATTAGTATAATGTATTTTTCACTGGTCAGCCTTTGTGTGAACACTGAATGAACCAAGACAAAACGGTATATGACTCAAAACACACCAATTACTTTGGTTCAGAGTCCTGAACTACAAATGTGATTACAGCTTAAGGGGTTGCCACTTGAATAGTTCTTACCTCTTTACAAATATCTTCTGAATCCATATTAATTATAGCTGAGATTGGCAAAGGAGCAAAAGTCCTCATCCAACCAGAATCTTTCAGCCTGGATGTTCCTCGGATCATAGCCAACTCTCTCTTAATTGAGTGATTTATGTTCACTGTAACCTCATTGAGTGCCTTCAAATCCTTAATTGTGAAGTGGAAGTCTACCTTGAGAAATCTCTCAAACATCTCAGGGTCTCCATCCTGGTCAAGCAAGTCTTCAATCTGAGCACGCATCACATAAAGCTCCACTCTCGACTCAGTGAAAACCTTCCACAAGCTCTTGGAATCGTCGGATTCAGCCTCCTTTTTATGCTCAATATAGTCTCTCTGTTGAGCATCTTCCACACACTGTATGATCCAGCTGAGTCGACAGGGCCACTGATTGGCCAGGACCACCCAGGCTGCTATGAGGTCAGGTTGAGGGAGCTCTGTCTTTAAGGCCTTCGTGATGATAACAGTCACTCGAATGGAGTTTATCACTCTCCTCATGGACATGGAGTCATCTAAGATGTACTCATTTAACTTCCTTTCATTCCTGTCAAGGGTCCTCTTGACACAATTTTCGACTTCTGCCTCTGTTATAGCGAGTTGAACAGTTTTATCTACCAGTGGAATGGACTCATTTGTCTCAAATAAAACCACTGACGATATATCTGGTACAGAGGTTTGTTTAAAGCCTCCAGTTTGATGTTTATCTTCACTCCTGATTCTCTCAAGGTTTTTTGAACTGCTGGCCAAGCTGTGAAATAACCTGAGCTTCGAATCATCACAAAGGGGTGGGACAGTGAAAGCCAGAGTAACAATACGCTTCAACAGCGCATAAGCCCGGTCTTCTTTGCAAAAGCAGCCATCTGCAAAGTTCACCTTCTGTATGATAATGTCTGGGTCTATGGCCAAAACTGAAATAAATGGACTGTCCTCATCTGACAGCAGAATGCTGATAGCATCTAAAACAGCAACAATTTTTTGGGGGGAGCAGCGCTCTAGATTGGTGATCCTTAACACCACTCGGATTCTTCTCCTCTCAAACAACTCCATGAACTTGACAAAGCGAGACAGGAGCCACATCTCCTCCCTGACTTCATTCATGAAGCCCAGCTTGCTGCTCACCCGCTCGTTGTCCATTCCCCTCTTGATGTTGAGTTCCTGGTTGAAAATGAGGTTCTTGCCCATCAGGAAGGCAAACCTTAGTGCGTTGGCAGCTGGAACTCCAAATGAAGCGATGACCAGACCTTCCAGCACACTAACGTGGCTCGTTGTTCCATTAACTTTCACAGTTGGTTTCCCCACGTGTTTTGGAAGTTCAAACGCCAAAAGGAATACAAGAATGATCATTGGTACCAACAGACTGAGCAGGACGAGAAACCACAGCGGGCAGCAACAAATCCTCTTGGACCTCCAGGGATGAGGACCAGCCACCACTGTCTGATGGGTAATAAAAATAAAATTAAGAAAGGATTAAAGGGTTCTATGCAATAACTAAGTTAAGAACCAAGGCACATTTACTTATACATGTATGCAGGGCTTCAGAAGCTTTATCATTTAAAGGTCAGATGAGAAAGATGATATGGGGTCAGTTAAAATTTATATTTGCATTGTTTATATGTTATGTAATACATGCACGTAACTTCCAGCAAGCTTTCAACCATAGTTTAGCTAAAAATGAGTTTTTTATTACTCATATTGAGCCCTCCCCGAACATACCCGAAGCTCGGGGTGTGGTTACTCCATCCACCACAAGGGCTACCAGAAGTGACGTTGCAATTGACAAACACAGCGCGCTACACACTACATTCAATGGCGAGCAACATCTTGGAATATGAGAAGGATTTCGACATACAGGAGCACCCAACTGAACATGGCATCGTCAATCCGTACGTTTGAGCCAATCAGGAGCTCGGAACAGTGACGACGACAAGCAGCCAAGTACCAGCTGCACAACAGAAAAAGAGAGTGGCCACTGGGTCGATGTGATGGTATGTCAAAAGCATGTCATTTTATACATGGCTAGAAATAATGGCCCCCCCAGGGGTGCCAATATTTTTAGTACGACTATACATATTCACGTTTCAGTGACACGGCACAAGCTTTTACATATTATGCAATATTCCTATATATTGTGTGCCCCTCACTCGAGTAGCGTTATAACATGCCGCACAGCAAGTCTTGTCATATAGGCAAAAGTACAGACGACAGTACTGAAAAGTACTGCGTGTCTTTTTTCCGACTCCCCAGTGTATAGTAACCTTAATAGAGTCGTAGGTATATACAAGGAAATCCTCTTGTCTTGTCTGCTTTGCCGTGGCACCTTGGCGGCTTAGAGATTTAGTTCTGTAGCTGGCGGTTGAGGTACCGATTCGATGGCCGTTGGAAAAATAGTTGGCACCGCAGCTGGTTTCAGCCTCTACCTCTGTATCCAATGCTTTCTGCTAAGTCTTTCTCAAAAGATGCTGGTTCGAAGTGATCAGCACAGAGTTTGGAATGCTTGCTGTGCACCCATAGGTGACCACGTTTCTTCCCCTGTCGATTGACTTTCCCTATCCACTGGTCACGTATTCCTTTATCACTTGGAAAGCCAAAAAAAACGCCTGCCACTGCCTGGACCATTTGTACAACCAAATGCCACAAAATAAACCGTCGTGATATCATTAAATCATACAACAAAAATTATACAAGGACGGGAACAACAGCATGGAACAATAGCACACAACGCTGACTGAACAGACTGTTTGGCTCGTGTGACGTCACAGTGCCGGATAGAGCCGAAGACCGGAAGGCGCTGGATGCAAAAAGCAGAAGGTGCATTCTGCATCATATTTATCGATTTAACTGCTGTATACCTGATATATAATAACTTCGAAATGGCAGATGTGGTTTGTAAAGGGGTTCTAGAGTTATCAAGAAACATTTTAAAATCTTTGTCCTCTGACCTTTAATAGAGAAACAAGTAAGTCACAAACCTTCTTTTTGATTTCATCCTCAACATCATGTTGGGCCACCCGGTATAATACTAACTGTAATTTCCCAAACTGTATTTGCATTGCCTGAAAGAGTCGTATGGCAAGCCCGGCCCACAGCAGGTCACTGCCTGCAAAGTGCCAGGCACTGAAGTTTACATAAATGAAACGGACATTATAATGGTCCTGATCCTCTTTGGTCCAAATGGGCTTGTGGAATAGCAGCCGCCAAATTAGCGCTAACATTCCAGAAAGTGAAGGTTTTACTGGCCGAGGCCGGGATTTTCCATTGTAGTTCTCTTCGATCCTCAAAGCTTCCCGTGATAGGTACACTGAAGGGATAAAAACAGTGGCGGTAACAAAATAGTAGCATCACATTGTAAATATAATTACACTAACACAAATGTCAGTTGGCTTGAGAAGCAATCTAATCACTTGATGGTAATCTGTTGGGATGATTCAACTACAGTTTGAGGTTACCATGGTGACACAAACTGTAGTTTCCACTGAGTGAGATGAGTGAAAGTGAAATTCTGATACATTAAAAGATAATTACTGCTCTCATTGGGTGCTGTAGACACTTTGTAACCCTTTATCATTAATAGAGAATATCTGTCCATCCAGCTTTATGTCTACCCATCCATACATTGATCTATCTATCTGTTGAACCAAGTGGTACTGATATGAAATATTATTTGGTGGTGGAAATGCTGGAGATCTAAGGAAACATCTGTTATTTGTTGCTAATTTTCAGTCTGTCAAAATTCGCTTGATTCTGCTGTTAATTACCGCCTCTGCAGAGATTGTGAAAAAGGAGCCGTTTTCATCTGTTACCCTACTAACAGGCTGAAAGAAAAAAGGAACCATACGACAAACTCAAACTTTATCCCCTACAATTTAATAAACAATCTACAGTATATCATAAATCATAACATGTTATTTATTTACTGTATGTTGAACTGAAGATTTTCATCTGAGCTGGTCTGTAAAAAAATGGAACCCTTTTCGAATTGAATTAAGGACAAACATTGTGTTTAATGATTATCTGCCACAACAAAGCTTGTGTTTGTGTGTGCCTGTGCGTAAATGGGCTCCTTGAGACACAGCAGGAACTTCCTTGTGCAGGATAGCAGGAACTTCCTTGTGCAGCTTGTAAGTGATAAGATCAAAATGTTCAACAACATGCTGTCATAAAAGTTTACTGGTTGGTCGTTATGCCCAATTTGTAATTGCAGATAAAAGAATTATAAAATACTGTATATTATTCACTAAAATAAAATACACGAATAACAAGTACAGAATAACTGCTGTAGTACTACAAGGATGACTGCAATTTATTTACCTTAAACACTGCATAGTAATCATCAGTACTCAAACAGACCATCATGAGTAAGTACATACATTCCATTTTTCCGAGGATCCTTCTAATGCGACTCTGACAGGAAGAGTAGAGTCCAACAGTTGCAGGTGAGGAAACTTTGGTCAAGGTCTTGGAAAGGGCATATGCGAAAATGTCATCTAGAAGCAGAATTACAAATTAATAGTGTAATTGTTTTTTGTATGTGCGTGTTTACTTAAGCTCTAAAAGAGTGACCATTGAGATGTCATAATCACCCTGAAATAGAACAATTTGCCACTTATTTTCAAAATAATTGCATGCTTTCAAGTAAGCAAACATTTCTTTCTGTCATGCTTAAATGATTGATCATTTCAGACAATGTTATTTACCCAAAGTAAATTTTAATTCAGGCACAAACGTATTGTGAGGGGTCTGCTGGGAACATCTGGCAAAATCCCCTGTAAGAAGGAGTTTCAACTCCCACCTCTGGCAGAACTTCACCCACATCTCAGGGGATGCGGGGGATATTGAGTCCGAGTGGACAATGTTCCGCGCCTCCATTGCTGAGGCGGGTTGCTTGTTGTGGCGGCAATCCCCTTACCCGTTGGTGGACACCAGCGGTGAGGGATGCCGTCAAGCTGAAGGAGTCCTATCGGGCCTTTTTGGCCTGCGGGACTCGTAAGACAGCTGATGGGTACCGGCTGTCCAAGCAGAATACAGCTTTGGTGGTCGCTGATGCAAAAACTTGGACATGGGAAGAATTCGGTGAGGCCATGGAGAACGACTTCTGGCGGCTTCGAGGAAATTCTGGTCCACTATCCGGTGTCTCAGGAGGGGGAACCAGTGCACCATCAACACTGTGTATAGTGAGCATGGGGCACTGCTGACCTCGACTTGGGACGTTGTGAATCGGTGGAGAGAATACTTCGAAGACCTCCTCAATTCCACTGAGGAAACAGAGTCTGGGGTCTCTGAGGCGGGCTCTTCTATCTCTGGGGTTGAGGTCACTGATGTGGTTAAAAAGCTCCTTGGTGGCAGGTAGATGAGATTAGCTCGGAGTTCCTAAAGGCTATGCATTTTGTAGGGCTGAGCTGGTTGACACGCCTCTGCAACATCGCATGGACATCGGGCACAGTGCCTCTGGATTGGCAGACTGGGGGTGGTGGTCCCCCGGAGGGTTTGTTCCAACTACAGGGGATCACACTCCTCAGGCTCCCTGGTAAGGTCTATTCAGGCGTGTTGGAGAGGAGGGTCCGTCGGGAAGTCGAATCTCAGATTCAGGAGGAGCAGTGTAGTTTTCGTCCTGGCCGTGGAACAGTGGACCAGTTCTACACCTTCGGCAGGGTCCTCGAGGGTGCATGGGAGTTCGCCCAAACAGTCTATATGTGTTTTGTGGACAAAACACACGTTCTTCTGATACGGGCTGTTCGGTTGCTGTACGACCAGTGTCAGAGTTTGGTCCGTATTGTTGGCAGCAAGTCGGACTCGTTTCCGGTGAGGGTTGTACTCCACCAAGGCTGCTCTTTGTCACTGATTCTGTTCATAACTTTTATTGACAGAATTTCTCGGCGCAGGCGAGGCGTAGAGGGGGTCTGGTTTGGTGGCCTGAGTATTGCCTCTTTGCTTTTTGCAGATGATGTGGTTCTGTTGGCTTCATCAAGCTGTGATCTCCAACTCTCACTGGAGCGGTTCGCAGCCGAGTGTGAAACGGCTTGGATGAGAATCAGCACCGCCAAATCTGAGACCATGGTCCTCAGTCGGACAAGGGTGGAGTGTCCTCTCCGGGTCAGGGATGAGATCCTGCCCCAAGTGGAGGAGTTCAAGTATCTTGGGTTCTTGTTCACAAGTGAGGGAAGAATGGAACAGGAGAGTGACAGGTGATCAGTGCAACGTATGCAGTGATGCGGTCTTTGTATCGGTCCGTTGTGGTGCTAAGCCGAAAGACGACGCTCTCAATTTATCGGTCGATCTACGTTCCTACCCTCACCTATGGTCACGAGCTGTGGGTCGTGACCAAAAGAACAAGCGGCCAAAATAAGTTCCCTCCGCAGGGTGTCTGGGCTCTCCCTTAGAGAGAGGGTGAGAAGCTCGGTCATCCGTGAGGCGCTCAGAGTAGAGCCGCTGCTCCTCCACATTGAAAAGAGCCGAATCAGATGACTCGGGCATTTGATTAGGTTGCCTCCTGGATGCCTCCCTCGTGAGGTGTTCCGGGCACGTTCCACCGGGAGGAGACCCCGGGGACGACCCAGGACACGCTGGAGAGACTACGTCTCTCGGCTGGCCTGGGAACGCATCGGGATCCCCTCGGAAGAGCTAGAGGAAGTGGCTGGGGAGAGGGAAGTCTGGGCTTCCCTGCTAAAGCTACTGCCCCTGCGACCTGACCTCGGATAAGTGGAAGAAAATTGATGGATGGAACAAATTAGATTTACGATTTACAGCAGTTGTTTTAATGAACAAAACCAGAAGTCAATCTGGATCATTTGGACCGATGCCACATGGCAAATCCGTTATTGTATCTTACCTTTGGTGGGGGAAGACATGATTATAGAGTGGAGTAGGGAGAGTAGAGTTGTTCAACTTTACACGTTTCATTTGACCTTTGAAAGAGAAGCAGCAGCAGTTTCACCACAAATAATCAAGGTGTCGTTAAGCATGAAATGTGTGTTTGTTTGTGTGTGCCCTATCCCTTTCTTTGCAAACGTCAACCTATCGTACATACCGTCTCATCTGGAGAATGCAAGACAGTGAAGTCAGAATTTAAAATCCTTTGTCAAACCAGACAGCCTTGCTTACTGTTCTTGCATTATCATATTGGGGAGACAGCATTTACTCTTGCAAAATCATTTTTGAATGAAGGATGGGATTTACATGTGCTGAATTAAAAATAAAAATAAGAATTGTTACGATTTGCTGCTTTGGTTTACTTGAGAGCCTTGACCTTAACCCCATCAAACAACTTTGGGATGAAGTAAAACTGAAATTGTGAGCCACAGACTCAACCAACATCAGTGCCCTCAGACATCTTAAATGTTTTTTTTTCTGGATATAATTTCCCACAGACACACTGTAAAATGAACTCGAATGTCTTCCTGGAAAAGTGGAAGCCGTCTTTTACTGTTACCGGATTACCCTGTTGTCCAATTTACTATTAGCATCCCCCCACGTGGTAATTTAAACTCTTGCTCAAGGGGTTGACTGACCGGCAATTCATATTTTTTAAGATGTTTTAAATTACACCTTAACTACTACTTCACTCTGTTTTATTCTTTTTATTTATAACAGAACTGCTTCCATGGGTCAATACGGTAAGTTATTTTGCTTTCATGAGCAACTCCCTCTTTGTCCTTGCCTCTCACTCACCTAAACATAGTTTATTCACACAAACAAAGATTTCTAAGTTACATTGACACTTTCTTTTACTGGTTTCAAAAGTACGGTTATTTGGTCTTACCTTGAAAAGTTCCTTATTTTCACTCATGTCCGGAAAAACAAGTTCACGCAATGACCGATATGAAACAGTGAACTTTACACTAACAGGACTTCAGAGCTTTAAAACAACACTGATATGACAGCGTGTAAATGTGAAAGAAAAAAACTCCACCTGATCAGGAAGTAGTATCAGTCTGTAGGCTGGACACTTTCTAGGAAGTGAGGTCACATACAAGCTAGAACTGCAACTTTTTTTCCACTGCAGCCTGGGAAAAACAGAACAAATTTGGGAAATTATGTAGGAGCCCAGGGGCTGGATGATTTATGATGTGATTTTCTTCAACTGAGCCCCCCAGGTTAAGAAAGGCTGGTTTCTTCAGTGAGGCCTGAACTGACATGCAGAGCAGCTCGGATGCCAAAGCTTTGGTAATAAGCCTTTTTAGCCTACAGCGTGTTTTGTCATGACATAACTGGTTAGTCAAGCTTTTAAAAACAAGCTGGATGCACAATTTCCGTGGGCACCATTACTATATTTTGCATTAGATTCCTTATACCCTCTGCTCTCACATAATACCTTACAACTAAACTTCTGCACATGCACTTTGTCAATGGTAACTGTTGTATTGCATTGAACATGTATTGCGTTCAGTGAGTGCAGTGATCAATGTTATTAAAGTTGAGGATATTTTACACTGAATCCACTGACACATTTTAAAATTCATGTTTACACACACACACACACACGACATTTATCCATGTTTTGTTCCTCTGCTAGCTTGACCTTTGGTGTCATGTATGAACCATTAATTTTAAGTCCATTTTTAGTATAGCAGCTGAAAAGAAGCTTAATTGTCGTAATGTGTGATTAATATTTAAAGTACCTGGCTTCAGGGTGACTAATTGTGCCCTAGCTACAAGTACTGATTATTGAACTACTTTAATTAACTTGATTATCTTACTGAGTGAGATTTTGGGTGCGTGCATATGTGTATGTGCTTGTCCAGATTGACAAGCACGCGCAACACTCCACATAAAACTTGCACTGAAAGGCAAAGAGGTCATGAAAAATACAGTCATGGAATACACTCACTGGCCACAACCTTAAGTACACCTAAACACTATCTAATGAGATCCAGCTCAGAAAATTAGCCTTTACAATGATTTACACCATCAATACTTACTGTAACCAAAATATTACGGACATCTGTCAGTATGAGCTCAAACTACAACCACAATAATACACATATTGAATTAATCAGTCAAAGTTGAGCAATATTACCATTTTAAAGGTATAATTGATGATACATCTGTACCTTATGTTGTGTCTAGTAAGTAAATGTAATATTTTCTCCATTTATTCTGGAGATTTAACAGCAGTGAAATTTGAGCAAAGCAGATGATTTTCTAAACCTTGCAATGCTCTGACACACCAAGGGAGGGCTCTGATGTATCATATATGAAAACAGGATAATGCTTTCTGATCAGCAGCTCCTCAGTTCACTTTGCTCTATTTGATATGTAAGAGGAAGACTGACATTGCAGGTGGCATTCACTGAAAGTGAGGTGTGGTCCTTAAGACGTGAAAGACTGTTAGATGAGCTGATTACCATTTTGCACACGCGATTACTGCAGCTGGGAGAACAAACGTGCACGCATGCACATAAAAGCACACGTACATAGAAACGTATGTACCTAAGCACGCATGTACGCGTGCGCACACACACACACACACACACACACCAATAACATCTCTCTGTCTTTATTACCTTCTCATTGTTCCTAAGGGAGGACAAGTTTCACTTGCGTGACACTGACTTGGAATCGATTCAACTTACCCGGTGGCCTAATTGGCCTCAAGACCTCTTGTTGGCATGATCTATTCATCAGACTGTGCATCGTCAAAGGCAGAAGGCGGAGAGCGAGAAATGGCCACATCAATCAAGAGGAAGCACTGGCAAATCTGGGAATGATGTTTGAAGCTTTGCCATTCTCCCAGCAGAGGAGAGATGGTGAGGTGTTCACCTTGAGGTCCAGGGGTCTGGATCCTTGCAAAACGTTGATTCACATATGGTGATTTTGTTCTATAGTTACCATGAGGTTGAGGGTGGCAAAAAATGGGTATTCTGAATGCTATGACCCCAAGGATCTATAGACATTGCTTTAAAAATACAACTCAAGATAGCAAGATAAAAGGTCCTTCACACTCTCAAAATCCACTTTTTTGTTTGATACCTATGCTGCAAATCTTACAGGAATGGGGCAGAGGTGGCAGAGATGGAATGCATGCTGATATTGTATCTATCAGCACAAACATCTTAGCCATGATTATTTTTTATCAAGCATCTTCCTATATTCACAGTCAGATCCAGATAACATCATCCTCTTGTCATCTGTTTCTTTGTGTGTGTGTGTGCTTATTTTGAACGCATAAAATGAACTAACAATTATTATAAGTACACTTGTAAAAAAGGCAAACAAACTATACAAACAAAATAATCACCTATGCAAACAACAAAGACAAATAAAAAAAAAGTCAACAGTATTTAACCCAATTACTAGTGATCGTTAACGCGCTTTCTCGTACATGTTCGAAAGGGAGTAGGAAGAAGTATAACTTATCTATTTCTACCCCTTAGTCTCCATTTAATTTTCAGTATTGCAACCTTATTTCATTATTTTCATATAGTACTGCCATAACACATATACAACATGCAATACACTTTATTTTTACTGACCACATTTATAATTACCACATATATAATTATACCTAGTATACTATTAAACTGCATGGTATACAAGCAGGTATGCCAGTAACTTATATACTTATATCAATAATAATATAATTTCAGTATTACTATAATAATACCATAGCCCTTCTCTGTACTTCTCCCAAATCTTCATTTTACATTTATTTTGGAACTAGTACAAGTGTGTGTGTGTCTAGTTTTAGACTCTAGCTTTGAATTCTGCATAGGTCGCCTGTTGCGCCAATCTAACATGATCACGAATGTCATTTGACTCCAATTCACCAATCAGACGACACAAAGCAGTCACATGACTGGGCACGTTGCCTTCGCGAGCCAATCAAAGTGACTCATTTTGGGGGGAAACAGCCATGTGTATGTGTTTACGTTACAGACTCCAAAAAACAACAGCTTTTTCATGCAGCTCTTCAATTGTGACTGCCCAAACTTGGACATTTCAGCCCACTTCTAACTTGAGAAAACACCTTGCGGTAAGTTGCAGATGTTTCTATTGTTGTTTTGGCAGTGGATATGGCAACATTAGCCCTATCCTATGGTGTTGCAAACAAAATCACTAATTCTGGTCAGCAAACAGCTTCTTCATGAAGTCATTGAAGTGAATAACATTTGCACAATGAACATTGTCCCAGATTATCGCACTACTCGCTTAAAGTCTCGGCGCCCTTTGCACAATGGTCATTGCACCGGACTATTGCAATATTAGTCATTCGAACTGCTCTAAGTGCTAGAGGACTCTGCATCTTTTTGCACAATCTACAAAAAAAAAAAAAAAAAAAAAATGGCATTACCAGATAACTAGCAACCCTTTATTGCTCAGTGACTGTTTTTTGTCAATGTCTTTATGTCTCAAAAGTGTTCTCTCTCAATTGACTGTCTGTTGTCATACGAGAGCGGCTCCAATTACCGGAGACAAATTCCTTGTGTGTTTTTTGGACATACTTTGCAAATAAAGATGATTCTGATTCTGATAAAGCAATAATGTTTTTGTAGGGCCCAATGCATGTGTTGCTTGTTTTTGGGCAGTTAAAATTTTAAATGGTGTCAGGTGTATATTAATATTTTTTAAAAAATTTATTTGATGTTCATGATCTGAACATGATCTAAAAATAGATAAATAAATAAAAAGTTCCTCCTCTTTTCTTGAGTAGTTTTTTCATTGAGTACTTACTGTTACTCAAGTAAATATTTGGATGACCCATTTTTACTTTTACTTGAGTCATATTATTCTAAAGTAACGGTACTCTTACTTGAGAACAATATTTGGCTACTCTACCCACCTCTCGTAAAAACAGGTTATTTGTGTGGTGAAGATTTGCAACATTATGGACTGTTTTCATGGCTCTTTTTTTGTAGTATAAACAGATTTCAAACACAATTTCTGTTGCTAACGGTCATGCTTGCCTTTCTTCTGCAGTAGAGCCATTTCTATATGGACAGACGATGTGTGTGAGGCTTGATGCTGGGTTTACATTATGATCTGGTGACCACGGCAGCTCAGTTTACACAAAATATAGTGCACCATAGAATTTTGGCCATTTTTACATGATTAAAAATTCATTTTCAATGTAGCCTTTTCAAGAAAAACTGGACGTTTTGAGTGTAACAACCGTTGCTGGCTGGCTTGTTTCAACCCGGGAAAGGATTTATTTGGCACTTTCAGAGCAATATTTATGAGCGCTAAAGCTAGCTTACAGGCAGGAGCAAAGAAATCTATAAATGTATTTATTTATTTATAAATAATGTCTGGTGTGTATGATTTTTGTTATTTATGAGTTTTTATGTTTTGTCATGTTATTAGATAAATATTGATGGTGAAATGCTCCAAATTATGTTGTAGTGGAGATGTTGGAGTTGTTTGGAGGAAGATAAAGGTTTAAATGTTTCTTGCTGTAGTAATAATGGTATATATATGCAAAATGTTCTTAAATTGTTGGACTATTTGCTCACGGAGTTATTCACGAAGTGGTGAACTTCTCCCAATCCTTGGTTGTCAGAGACTGAGCCTTTTTGGGATGCTCATTTTATACCCAATCATGACACTCACCTGTTTCCAATTAACCAGTTCACTGGTGGAACGTTGCAAACGGGTTTTTTGAAGACTACCAGTCTTTTGCTGCCTCTGTCCCAGCTTTTTGGGAATGTAAACCAAATTCAAAATGAGAGAATATTTGCCCCGGGCCTGCACCTACGGGGCCGGCCGGGCACACCCCGAAAGGGTAACGTGGGTCCCCCTTCCCATGGGCTCACCACCTGTGGGAGGGGCCATTTGGTTGGGTGCAGTGTGAGCTGGGCGGTGGCCGAAGGCGGGCACCTTGGCAATCCGATCCCCGGCTACAGAAGCTGGCTCTAGGGACGTAGAATGTCACCTCTCTGGCAGGGAAGGAGCCTGAGCTGATGTGCGAGGTCGAGAAGTTCCGACTAGATATAGTCTGACTCGCCTCCACACACAGCTTGGGCTCTGGTACCAGTCCTCTCGAGAGGGGTTGGACTCTCTTCCACTCTGGAGTTGCCCACGGTGAGAGGCGGCGAGCAGGTGTGGGTACACTTATTGCCCCCCGGCTTGGCGCCGGTACGTTGGGGTTCACCCCGGTGGACGAGAGGGTAGCCTCCCTCCGCCGTCAGGTGGGGGGACGCGTCCTGACTTTTGTTTGTGCCTATGCACCAAACAGCAGTTCAGAGTACCCACCCTTTTTGGAGTCCTTGGAGGGGGTGCTGGAGAGCGCTCCCGCTGGGGACTCCATCGTTCTGCTGGGGGACTTCAATGCTCACGTGGGCAATGACAGTGAGACCTGGAATGGCGTGATTGGGAGGAACGGCCCCCCCGATCAGAACCCGAGCGGTGTTCTGTTGTTGGACTTCTGTTCTCATCACGGATTGTCCATAACGAACACCATGTTCAAGCATAAGGGTGTCCACACGTGCACTTGGCACCAGGACACCCTAGGTCGCAGTTCGATGATCGACTTTGTGGTCATGTCATCGGACTTGCGGCCGCATGTCTTGGACACTCGGGTGAAGAGAGGGGCGGAGCTGTCAACTGATCACCACCTGGTGGTGAGTTGGCTCCGATGGTGGGGGAAGTCCGACGTGGCAGGCCCAAACGTATTGTGAGGGTCTGCTGGGAACGTCTGGCAGAATCCCCTGTCAGAAGGAGTTTCAACTCCCACCTCCGACAGAACTTTGCTCATGTTCCAGGGAAGGCGGGGGACATCGAGTCCGAGTGGACCATTTTCCGTGCCTCCATTGCTGAGGCGGCCGACCGGAGCTGTGGCCGTAAGGTGGTCTGTGCCTGTCCTGGCGGCAATCCCCGAACCCGTTGGTGGACACCAACGGTAAGGGATGCCGTCAAGCTGAAGGAGTCCTATCAGGCTTTTTTTGGCCGGTGGGACTCCTGAGGCAGCTGATGGGTACCAGCTGGCCAAGCGGAATGCAGCTTTGGTGGTCGCTGAAGCAAAAATTCGGGCATGGGAGGAGTTCGATGAGGCCATGGAGAAAGACTTCTGGACGGCTTTGAGGAAATTCTGGTCCACCATCCGGCGTCTCAGGAGAGGAAAGCAGTGCACCACCAACACTGTGTATAGTGGGGATGGGGCGCTGCTGACCTGGACTCGGGACGTTGTGAGTCAGTGGGGAGAATACTTCGAAGACCTCCTCAATTCCTCCGACACGCCTTCCCATGAGGAAGCAGAGTGTGGGTGGATGAGATTCGCCCGGAGTTCCTAAAGGCTCTGGATGTTGTGGGGCTGTCCTGGTTGACACGCCTCTGCAACATCGCGTGGAAATCGGGTACAGTGCCTCTGGATTGGCAGACTGGGGTGGTGGTCCCCCTTTTTAAGAAGGGGGACCGGAGGGTGTGTTCCAACTACAGGGGGATCACACTCCTCAGCCTCCCTGGTAAGGTTTATTCAGGGACTTGTGGACTTGGAGAAGGCATTCGACTGTGTCCCTCGGGGAGTCCTGTGGCGGGTGCTTCGGGAGTATGGGGTACCGAACCACCTGATACGGGCTGCTCGGTCCCTGTACGACCGGAGTCAGAGTTTGGTCCGTAAATCCGGCAGTAAATTGGACTCGTTCCCGGTGAGGGTTGGACTCCGCCAAGGCTGCCCTTTGTCACCGATTCTGTTCATAACTTTTATGGACAGAATTTCAAGGCGCAGCCTTGCTGTCTTCTGATACGGGCTGTTCGGTTGCTGTACGACCAGTGTCAGAGTTTGGTCCGTATTGTTGGCAGTAAGTCGGACTCGTTTCCGGTGAGGGTTGTACTCCACCAAGGCTGCTCTTTGTCACCGATTCTGTTCATAACTTTTATTGACACAATTTCTCGGCGCAGGCGAGGCGTAGAGGGGGTCTGGTTTGGTGGCCTGAGTATTGCCTCTTTGCTTTTTGCAGATGATGTGGTTCTGTTGGCTTCATCAAGCTGTGACCTCCAACTCTCACTGGATCAGTTCGCAGCCGAGTGTGAAGCGGCTGGGATGAGAATCAGCACCTCCAAATCTGAGACCATGGTCCTCAGTCGGAAAAGGGTGGCGTGCCCTCTCCAGGTCGGGGATGAAATCCTGCCCCAAGTGGAGGAGTTCAAGTATCTTGGGGTCTTGTTCACGAGTGAGGCAAGAATGGAACGGGAGATCGACAGGCGGATTGGTGCAGCGTCTGCAGTGATGCGGACTTTGTATCGGTCCGTTGTGGTAAAGAAGGAGCTAAACCGAAAGGCAAAGCTCTAAATTCATCGGTCGATCTACGCTCCTACCCTCACCTATGGTCACGAGCTGTGGGTCGTGACCGAAAGAACAAGATCCCGGATACAAGCGGCCGAAATGAGTTTCATTAAATATATTGTCTTTGTAGTGTATTCAATTGAATATATTTTGAAAATGATTTGCAAATCATGTATTCTGTTTTTATTCATGTTTTACACAACATCCCAATTTCATTGAATTGGGTTTTGTACATGATGTCTATAGATCAAAGAGATACTTTTTGTCATCTGTTCTATATATACCATTTTCATCAGAACATACAAATTAAAAAGACACATCACTCAGTACGAAAAAGTACTGTAGATTTGCCGGCAGCTTACTTAAGTGGTGGAATACCACAGTTTTTTTTCCCGAACAATAACACCTCTGGAAAACGGTATGCTTTTGTACGTAATACTTTATAAAAAGTAAAATACTGGTCTTTACGGGGTGCCTATATTTTCTCCTCTGTGCTGTGTGTAAGCTTTCTTTTCAGCAGGTGTTATATTCGTGAGGCATGAAAGACCTTCTCTACAGGTATCTCCTCTTCATCACAAAGCAAGACAACCAGATGTGTCCAAAAGTCATGGTAGTGACAACAGGAATCACTGGTTTCTTTCAGTGCGGAAGCCTCTTTGTATTCCCCTCCATGTTTCCATGAAATGTGTCTCTCCTAGTCTGTACGAGTACACCAGGTGCACACCAAATACTTTTTCCTGTGATGTGAGGATGAGTATCCACTTCCAGACCTTTTTACCAGCATGCACGTGTGCACACATTCACGCCGACCAGGTGAGTGTGCTCCCTCTGTTATTGTCAATATCAGTGGGCACAAGGGTCGAAGAGGTTGACGGAGGGTTGATTTCTGAGGGAAAAGAGGATGCAGAGAAAGAAAAGCGGCATCTCAAGACCCTTTGGAGGTTGTTATAGGACTGTTATGAAATCTGCACAATGCTCCCCTCTCCTCCTATAGCTTCCTTTATCTGCCCCTCCCTCCCCTTGTCTCCTCAGTACCCTACCTGTTTTCCTCTCACCACTGACTGCAGTCTCCATGTTGCAGGGGAGAATTTCCTAAACATATCAGGAGAGGCAGACATTGCGTTAGCTGTTTTATTTTGTGAACATTTACACCCGAAGGCCCGCAGCATACACTGCATCATCACACCAGAGCCTGCCTGCTGTCAAATTACTTAAACAGACACTAATCACTGAAAGCAACGCTGCAACATCATAATGTAGTCGACATGTTGACTTACAAATACACGCACAAACAGCATGTAGTGTAAGCAACATGGCACGGGAGTGTAAACAAAAGTCACAACAAGTCATCGTTGTATCATACAAGTCAGTGACGTATGCTATAGGGACAAAAATCCTGGGACACCTTTTCATTACACCTAGAAAGTCAGTAGAAAATCACTCTTCTGGGAAGACTTTCTACAATTTCCATCATACATTCATTTCATACCACCTGTTCTTCTCAAAGTCACTGGGGAACAGTAGCTTATAGCACTATTATAATCCGCTATGTAAACCACTTCATTACCATATGGACTCTGGTGGAGCGATTTCCACCATCCATTGGAGTGTCGCCGTGTGGCGTTCTGAAGGATATTTAAGGTGCTTACCAATGGATTCATGTGTGATGCACATGAGCTCTTTGTTTTTGACCGCAGCCTGGCAGCAGTTTTTGAGTGCTTGGTTGAACAATGAATCCTGAATTCATATACCTCAGTTGGTTCGTTTAAAAAGGAGTCTGATTGTAATGACATGTTTGGTTTATATGATCTCTTTCGATGTAAGTAAAATCATTTCCAGGTATATATACTGTATTTTTACGAAACGTTATTTCAACATTGGTCGCCATTGTTGTTTGCGTCGCTGAGTAGTGATGTCAAAAGGGGCGGTATGCCCAGCGTTATTTGGATTCCCACATAGTTTCTAGGCAGGAAACACCCAACTGCAACATGATTGGCTCCTGCGTCACGGGAAAGGCAGGCTACGCAGATGTAACGAGATGGCCATCCCCAACATGTAACACATTTGTACGAAATAAAAACAAAGAAGTTTGTTATGTTTAGGTTTAGAGCTAGGGTTGGGGCTTAAGGCAGTTTAGGATGGGTTAAAGTTAGGAGTAGGGTGGGTTAGAGTTAGTGGCAAACATGAATGCCGTCACACTTAAGTCACATACTTCTTTTCCTGTCAGGAAGCAATAGGGCGTGTTCTACAGCGATACAACAGCCAATCATAGTGCGTGTCGTGGAGCCAGTAATATTGGAGCAGGGCGTGTCCTGGTTAGAAACTATGTGGGAATCCTAATATCGGCGTATGCCCAGCTTTGCCGGTGTTTTTACTATTAACTACAGTAACAGCTGCGACAGCGATGAGCGCTGTTCAGCTTTGTTCGGTTCGAGCCAGCGTGTGATCAAAGACACGAGGAGAGAGCAGAATTAACCAGCTATGAAAATGGAGATTAAAATGAAGATGGCGGGCATGAAGAAGCTCGAGTTGGTCATTTTTGGGTGCCGTCTTGGCCATACCAGTAAGCATGGAGTGTAGTATAAAGAGCTGGCACGGTGAACGACTGGTTAGCACATCTGCCTCACAGTTCTGGGGACCAGGGTTCAAATCCCAGCCCCGCCTGTGTGAAGTTTGCATGTTCTCCCCATGCCTGGGTGGGTTTTCTCCGGGCACTCCGGTTTCCTCCCACATCCCCCAAAAAACGTGTGGTAGGTTGATTGAAGACTCTAAATTGCCCATATGTGTGAATGTGAGTGCGAATGGTTGTTTGTTTCTATGTGCCCTGAAATTGGCTGGCGACCGGTTCGGGTGTACCCCGCCTCACGCCCGAAGATAGCTGGGATAGGCTCCAGCAGCCCGCGACCCTACTGAGGATAAGCGGTAAATAAAATGGATGGATGTAGTATAAAGAGCTGCTTTCATTTTCACCGCTGGCTGTGTTCACTGGAGTCATCAGGTGAAATAAACGAGTCCTCTGAGTTAGCGTCACTGTCTCCATCAAAGACAATGTTGCATTTGTGGTCCGTGATTTGTGAGTGTACAAACCTGGGTCTCAAACTAATTTTTGTCGCGGGCCACATTGTAGTTATGGCTTCACTCGGATAGAGAGAGGATACAGATTGGCGTTCCCGTCGATCCACCTCGTGAATGTACGCTCCCTACCCAACAAAATGGACGAGCTTCATCTCCTGTTAAAGACCAGTAGCGTTCCGCCGCAATGTGCTTTACGGAGACCTGGCTTTGCGACGCTGTACCCGATGGCGCCGTCATGGTTCCCAGCTTCCATATTCACCGAGCAGACCGCGACATGGAATCATTGGGGAAAACAAAAGGTGGCGGGATATGCTTCTATAGCAACGGAAAATGGTGTACGGACGTCACGGACCTCCGCACACACTGCGGCCGCATTTGCTGTTTTTGAACTGGAAGCCATTCTACTCGCCGCGTGAGTTCGCATCATTCATTCTTGCTGGCGCTTACATCCCGCCTCAAGCTAACACGAACACCGCACTGCTAACGCTCGTCGAACAAGTCAACGAAATGGAAAAAAAAAAAAAAAAAAAAAACACCCGGTCTCACCCCTCATTATTCTCGGGGACTTTAACAAAGCTAAACTTAACCACAAACTCCCTAAATACAAGCAGCACATCGACTGTTCTACCAGGGAAAATAACATTTTAGACCACTGCTATACTACGCTAAAAAACGCATACAGTGCTATACCTCGTGCAGTCCTGGGCTCGTCTGATCATTGCTTAATTCACTTAATACCAACATACAGGCAAGAACTTAAATGCGCGACGGGAGCCCGCCGCAGCTGCCGAGGAGCGGCGACGGGAGCCCGCCGCAGCTGCCGAGGAGCGGCGACGGGAGCCCGCCGCAGCTGCCGAGGAGCGGCGAGGAGCGGCGACGGGAGCCCGCCGCAGCTGCCGAGGAGCGGCGACGGGAGCCCGCCGCAGCCGCAGCAGCTGCCGAGGAGCGCCGACGGGAGCCCGCCGCAGCTGCCGAGGAGCAGGAAAGGGGAGCCCGCCGCAGCTGCCGAGGAGCGGGAACCCGCCGCAGCTGCTGTGGAGCGGGAACCCGCCGCAGCTGCTGTGGAGCGGGAACCCGCCGCAGCTGCCGAGGAGCGGGAACGGGAGCCCGCCGCAGCTGCCGAGGAGCGGAAAGGGGAGCCCGCCGCAGCTGCCGAGGAGCGGGAACGGGAGCCCGGCGCAGCTGGAGAGGAGCAGGAACAGGGCCTGCAGTCGCTTCCTCAGCCTGCCGCCATTGAGGTTTGGGAGTAGAGGGTACGGGAGGGAAAGAGTGCACAGGGTCTTGGGAAGGTGAACTAGGAAAAATGGGTGGTACTGAACATGGTGGCAGGTTTGACTAGACATGACTTAATTGGAGCCGTGGAACAACGTGTGGGAACGGGTGAAAAATTAAGTTAAAAAAAAAAACAAGGGGGCAAAATTTGACCTTTACTTGGGTGCCTCCGTTGGCCACCACGCGGCGGTCCCGGGTAGATGGCTAAATGGGTGCCCAAGAAAAGGTCAGAGGGAAAGGATTTGGACTCACTGTGGTTGGAAACGGGGAGCCGTGACAAAAACTGACGAGGACGGGATAAACTCGGGAAGGAACCATCAAAATCTAAATCTGTGTCAGAGTCAGAATCAGACAGGAGGTTAACTAAATCGATCCCATCTTCACAATCAGAAAAATCAGAATCTAAAGAAACATTTGGATGTAAAATAGTAGGGCATGGTGAATAACTAGAACAAGTGGGGGGCACAGATTAAAAGGACAGAAAAGACTGAACGATAGGGCTTACTGGAGGAGAGTCGGTATGGTTGGCAGACTGAGGACGGTGGGAGGCAGTTTGGTGATGTCCAGGGTGACGCCATGTTCTTCCCGCTGGGTCCTGTTCTGGTCGGTTCATTCTGTCACGTACGTGGTTTAGGCGAAGGCGAGGAACACAAGGCAAGAACATGGTGGACCCAATTGCAAGGAAGCAGGGAGGCAAGGCAGGAGTGCGGGAGTCTCAAAAAAATACATCTTTAATCTTTCAAAAAAGAGCAAACAAGGATATTGGATAAAGCAAAACTAAACGAAGTCCCACAACAGATAACAACCAAACCAAAGTAACAAAGAAACACTTGAATATCTAAAACTGGAAACAAACTATAACTTGTGAGTAAGACGTGGAACAGATAGGGACAATGACATACCACAATGACAACAACAACTGGCGACTAAGACATGGCAAAGACGTGACAATGAACCGACAAGAACTGAAAGAAACCAGGGAACTAAATACAAACAGATTGACGAGACAACAAGGAACACCTGGACAAGACACGAGTGGCTGGAGACAGCTGATTGGTCGACACAAGGTAGACGAGAACAGGTGGCCACAACAACCTAATGAGCACATGACAAACAAGGAACACTGGAAAACATGGAACAAAACTAAACACAAGCCAAACCAAAACACAGACCATGACACAACCATCGAGACCTTCAATTTCCTGGGAATTACAGTCTCTCAAGACCTGAAGTGGGCGACCAACATCAACTCCGTCCTCAAAAAGGCCCAGCAGAGGATAGACTTCCTGCGGCTTCTGAGAAAGCACGGCCTGCCACAGGAGCTGCTGAGGCAGTTCTTCACAGCGGTCATCGAATCAGTCCTGTGTTCTTCCATCACAGTCTGGTTTGGTGCTGCTATAAAAAAGGACAAACTCCGACTGCAACGGACAATCAAAACTGCTGAAAGGATTGTCGGTACCCCCCTACCCACCTTTCAGGACTTGCATGCTGCCAGAACTAAGACAAGAGCGCGCAAAATCCTCTGGACCCTCCACATCCCGGTCACCAGCTCTTCCAGCGCCTTCCCTCAGGTAGGCGCTACCGATCAATGCAAACTAGAACTAGCAGACATTCCAACAGCTTCTTCCCTCTTGCGATCAACTTCTTAAACACCTAACCGACAATTCCATTACAACATGCTGGCAATTTTTTGACTTGAGTTCGTTGTCACATTTCTGTGGGGCCAATAATATATTACTCGTGCGCTCACTGTAGTAGTCTCGCCATGCTGCACTATATGCATATCTGTTGTTGACCAATACTGGCCACTCATGCCAGAGTAGCATCTGCTCCATTTGCACACTGATTGAGGAATATCTGCAAAATGTGCACAATCAACATTGTCCCAGATTATCGCACTACTCGTCACTTTAAACTGTATAATATTAGTCATTCGAACTCCTCTAAGTGCTAGAGGACTCTGCATCTTTTGCACAATTGTCAAAAAAAATAATAATAAGGTACCGGCATTACCAGACAACTAGCAACCCTTTATTGCTCAGTGACTTTTTTAATATTTTTTTTTGTCAATGTCTTTATGTCTCAAAAGTGTTCTCTGTCAATTGACTGTCTCTTGTCGTACTAGAGCGGCTCCAACTACCGGAGACAAATTCCTTGTGTGTTTTTTTGGACATACTTGGCAAATAAAGATGATTCTGATTCTGATATCCCCGGGTAGTTTTTTTTTTTTTTTTTTTAACCGCTTGACTGACTGTTGACTGTTGTTCGAGCTTTCGCACGGCAACGAGACTGTCTCGAACCCGACGTGTTTGATTGAGAACTTGCCCAGCTGTTCATTTCGGATAAAGAAGATGAGGACTTTGATGGATTTGTGGATGAGGATTGATGTGAGTACATTGTTAAATACTTCAATAAAGTACAACCGAACTCAGTGTTGCTCCCGCTGCCTTTTTAAAAACACTGTTTTAGCGTGCATGCATGCTACCATATGTTTTAAGCTAGCGTATGTTTTAGCATGCCTGCGCCCAATAATACGGTGCGCCTTATGTATGTGTTAAATACAGAAATAGACACCGTAACTGAGACTGCATCTTTTAATACGGTGCGCCCTATGGTTGTGAAAATACGGTACCAAAATAAAAGCTGTATTTGTAGTGTCAAAAAACGTATAAAAAAAAAAAAACATCTTTTACAGGGAAATGGACTCAGATATTATCGCTACCTGAAACAACAAACAAGTTTGGATAAACTTTATTTAACCAGTACTTTGAATGTTCAGTGTCACTTTTATGAAGAGAAGTTGCCATAGCAGCGTCACTCTGGATGGCTGACAGTCGAGTGCTCCAAACTGCTGCTTTTCTTTTTCGTCCGGCATCTGCCGTCGGTCGCCGTCGACCTTCAGCTCTGGACACCAGAAGCAGAAACCAGCCATTCATATGGATGTCCCAGGGGCGGGATCCAGGAGGCAGAGAGGGAAGGGGGAACCAGACAGAGACCGGTGCTCCGTACTGGCCTGCCCACCTCAAGAGTGCTCGATCGTCAACCCTGGATGTGGACTTTGGATAAATATGTGTCAAGGGGGATTCTTCCCTCCCTTGACTCCCAGCTCCCGCCACGCAACATTCACACGAATGGCGGCATTCTGTTTTTATTGTCCAGCTTGATACAACACCGGACCGGGGCAGTGTTAGGTAGCCAGCCAGCTGGCGTCTTACTTGCTTGAGAAAGGAGGCAGAGGTCCCACCCAGCGAGGGTTTACAGCACCGAGACGTGCAAATCAAACCGGGTTATACCTTTGTCCACTGTATGCGATAAATCCTGGTTAAAGTGACCATTTAAACTAAAAAGAAAACTTCCCGGATGGAGAAGCAATGGCTTCCAGCTGCACTCAGTCATAACCAATTGCAAGCTGCAGTCCCGAGGCAACACTTCTTCATAAAAATAACACTAAACACTCAAAGTACTCGTCAAATAAAGTTCCCCGAACTGGTTTGTTATTGCAGGTAGTGATAATCTATGTCCAAGGGTCCATTTCCTTGTGTAAGATGTTTTTTTTTTTATATACGTTTTTTGATACTACAAACACACAGCTTTTATTTTGGTACTTCCATTTCTTGGCAGTGTGGATTTGCATACTAGCTATATATTTAGTTCAACCTGGAACATTTAAGATTCATGATTATATAGTTAACATTTAAAGATTTATATTTAGATATATATACAGGTGGCAGATATATATACAGGTGGCAGATATATATAACAGGTGGCACGGTGGACGACTGGTTAGCACATCCACCTCACAGTTCTGAGGACTGGGGTTCAAATCCCGGCCCCGCCTTCGTGGAGTTTGCATGTTCTCCCCGAGCCTGTGTGGGTTTTCTCCGGATACGCCGGTTTCCTCCTATGTCCCAAAAACATGTGTGGTGACCAGTTCAGAGTGTACACCGCCTCTCGCACAAAGATAGCTGGGATAGGCTCCAGCACGCCTGCGACCCTAGTAAGGATAAGTGGTAAAGAAAAAGTATTTGTATTTAAATTTTTTCTCAGATTTAAGTTTAATATTTGCCGTTAACTAGTTAAATTGACAAATATTGTTCTAAATGTGGCAGCACGGTGGATGACTGGCTACCCCAGTTGCCTCCCAGTTCTGAGGACTGGGATTTAAATCCCGGCTCCGCCTGTGTGGAGTTTGTGCACCCTAGTGAGGATAAGCGGTACAGAAAATGGATGGATGTTCTGTGCAGAAAAGTGACTCTTGAAAATTCACACTGTTTTTTTAAACACTGTTTGAAGCTAAATGTGACAAAAAGTTCCTGTTATTTTGAGCGTGAGCCGGTTTACATTCGGCACCCCATAGAGAAGAGGCTCTATCGACATCCATTGGACAGACGACTTATTGTTAGATCTAAATTGAAATTCCAACCCTTGGATGGATCGTCACAAGTGATTGTATGACTTTTTAACATGTTGAAAAACAATGTGCCTCAACAATTACCAAATTTATCACCATTATGTTTTGGAACGTCAGCACATCTGCCTCACAGTTCTGGGGACCGGGGTTCAAATCCCGGCCGCGCCTGTGTGGAGTTTGCATGTTCTCCCCGTGCCTGGGTGGGTTTTCTCCGGGCGCTCCGGTTTCCCCCCACATCCCCAAAACATGTGTGGTAGGTTGATTGAAGACTCTAAATTGCCTGTATATGTGAATCTGAGTGCGAATGGTTATTTGTCTCTATGTGCCCTGCGATTGGCTGGCGACCGGTTCAGGGTGTACCCTGCCTCCCGCCCGAAGGTAGCAGGGATAGGCTCCAGCGGCCCGTGACCCTAGTGAGGATAAGCGGTAAAGAAAATGGATGGATGGATGTTTTGGAAGAGACTTTAATATTTTTATAATTTTTACTAGTACATGTGATGATCAAGTACCCTGTGAGGTTGCACTATTAGGTGGTCAAATATATCAATATTTCCTGCATGGTTTCTGAACAAATATCTACAAAAAAAATCTCTATCAGTCTCAGCTGAACTTTTTGTCCAATAAATATTCTGACAATGTTAGCGAAGCCCTTTTACAACCATCAAGAACCTCAATAAATAAAGGTCAAATTGTCAATGAATTTGAGCAGAGGCTGTCTATGACATGTTATTATGTTGGAGCCTCTCTCAACATAATTGGGAAACCATGGAGTGACTTGCCACATTGTGTGTGCACATTCAAAATAAAAAGATTATCGCCGCATATATGGAAACAACACAGAAAGTGTCTCACGAGTCACATTTGGTACTTCATAATGAGATCTAATTCAAGACCTATATCAAGTAATGCCCAATTTTTTACATCATGATAGTAGTATTCCCATCCATCCCATCCATTTTCAACACCGCTTATCCTGGTTAGGGTCGCGGGACACTGGAGCCTATCCCAGCTGACTTCGGGCGAAAGGCAGACTACACCCTGAACTGGTCGCCAGTCAGTCGCAGGGCACATATAGACATGGACAACCATTCACACTCACATTCACACCGTCACTGAGTGGGAACTGAACCCACGCTGCCTGCACCAAAGTCAGGCGAGTGTACCACTACACCATCAGTGACTTATAGTAGTATTCCTCAAAGACCTATTTTGACCTTCTCCCACAGAAAAAAAAACCCCAGTGGGAGCCACAAAACCTTTCTGACATCTAAAGTAAAGATCACATTGCATGTGTGTATGTATATATATATATATATATATATATATATATATATATATATATATATATTAAACTAAATAAAATCTATAGTGTATTCATCTATCCATCCATTCTCCATACTGCTTATCCTCACTAAGGCCAGATTTGAACCCGGCTGGGTCCTCAGAACTGTGAGGCAGATGTGTTAACCAGTCGTCCACCTTTCCACCACTATAGTGTATTGCATTTATGAAATCAATGAACTGCAAAAGAGAACAAAATTTCTCATATCACAAAACAATTTTGAACCCTGGAAAAAAAAACACTTGGTTGAAGCTTACTTTCAAATGAAATAGTCTATTTATTTCAGTTCCCCTTGTACTTATTAAAATTAAAGCAAAACTTAAATTACCCACCTGCAGCCAACCAAAAAATGCCATCTACTTCTTTGTTACGTCATCCTTTTGTCGCATATGGTGCGTGCAGTCAGCTGTCAACTTGAATGAAAAAGGACTATTTCACTTAACAATGTAAAATATATATTTACCAAATAACATCCAATCAAAATATACATTTCACCTGGTTAATGTGATTGTTGCTCCTGAACCTGAGCGTACAGCATTGCAACATCAGGGCTATTGACGTCACCATCATTTTCACACATGATTGTAAACTGTCATCTGTGAGCTGTGGGCGATGTTTATTTTTTTTAAATATAGTTCATGTAGCACCTCGCAGTAAATGTTCTGTTTCCTTGGATATATTCATGTTTTGCCTACCAGGGGTCAAATATCTCAATATATCTTGGCGCCAGCCTCCAGGTGTCAGAGATCAGCACTCGTGACGTATATTTTGAGTGACAAAAAAAATTAAAATAGTTTTTTTTATTTTAATCCTACAAGATTGCACAGAACGATCATCCATTTAACAATATTCATGTAAAATAGAAAGCAGGTCTATAATAGCTTTACTGTTGTACCATCCTGCAAGTGCATTTGGATTTCAGGTATATTTTCCTGATGCAGCCGACCAATCAGTCAGACAGGGGAAAGGCAAAAGTCTGAAATCTGGGGTGGATGAAGAATGTGATTTATGAGACAGGAACCATTTAAAGATGCTCTCGAAGCTCATTCTAAACCCCTTCTGTCAGTTGCAAGAGAGCCTGCTGTAATCCATTGTCACTGGGTGGCTTAATTTGCATAATTCTACTGTTGTGCAGTCCTCGGTCTTTTCTTGTCCCCTCCTTCAAACACATGAAGGGGGGGCTCCTAACCCTCAACTACTTGTTGCTTAGGAAACAGCAATGGGAAAGTGGGGAGAAGTCCAGCCGAGCAAGGAGGAGCGAAAGAGAAGGGACTCAGTTGAACAGGAGTGATAAAATGACACGGACAAGATAATGCTGATATGATGAGCTGTGAGCACAGAAAAGGAGTGAGAGAATGAGCAGAGGACAAGAAAAAGAAAAAGCCAGATAGAGTGGAAACTACTGTTCGATACAGAGCAATTTTATGTTACTTAAAAAGTCATTTATCTATGTCGACAGTCTATTAGTCATGTATTCGAGTGTGACGCTGGCCCCCCGCCCTCTATCCCACTCGCACACACAGTCGCTGTGACACCTCCAGATTGTGCGTGTGCATACATCACTGCGGTTTCTTTCAAAACTGTGTGTGAGTATGATGAGGATATAATGTTTAACCTGGAGGGAAGAGAGGCTGTGCTAAATTGCACAGATAAGATCGATATGTTGTTAAAGGGTGGGGCTGCACCTTTCACAATGAATATTGTGCAATATTGCATTAGCCCTATACTGTGTTGAGTGGTTTATTCTTAAATGTGTGTGGTATGGAGCGCTGACCAACTCACACACACACATGCACACACTCACGCACACTCACTGTCAGGTTTGCTGCCCTTGAGCCCCGCTCATTCCCTCCAAATGTGTGTCTGTATGCAAGTTTTGAGATTGGCATGTTGGAGCAGGGACCCTGCAGCAAACAATGATCATCATAATCAACTGCAGTGTTGAACCTGTTAGAGGTAAAAAGAGAACAAAGAAAGGCTGTGGCCTGGGTTTAGCCTGCCGGACCTCTAATACCCGCTTCTTTTATTCTGGTCAAGGTGATCATCAGGCTGGATGAAAGGTTTAACATTCATTCATTCATTTTCTGTACCGCTTCTCCTCACTAGGGTCACGGGCGTGCTGGAGCCTATCCCAGCTATCTTCGGGCGAGAGGCGGGGTACACCCTGAACTGGTCGCCAGCCAATCGCAGGGCACGTATAAACAAACAACCATTCTCACTCACATTCACACCTACGGGCAATGTAGAGTCTTCAATTAACCTACCATAGGTTTAACAATTTATTCGAAACTACCGGAGACAAATTCGTTGTGTGTTTTTTGGACATACTTGGCAAATAAAGATGATTCTGATTCTGATTCTGAAAGTCAAACAATAAGGTTGGTGAAGGTTCAGCGCTGAGGTCTTCTACATGCAGCTCGATCAGCTCCCGGCAGAAAAGGTTTTTTCTATCTGTCTAACAGTCACAGATCTGAAAGTCCACAAAGTTTGCAATTTAGCAACAAGGGATGGAAAACATGCCTAATATGAACTTGATTTAAGTGTAAGTTAAACATATACATAAACATATACATACACAAGACCATACTACAGCATGTGTCTCAAGAATTATTTTTTTGTTACTGTACATTGTTATTAGGGGTGCACGATTATGGCCAAAATAATAATCACAATTATTTTGATCAATATTGTAATAACGAATATTCCTCATGTAAGGGAAAAATCTTTTTCATTGCACTACTTTTTAACAAACAACATGTAATAGTTTTCAATTCAGAATGAATCTTTAAATAAGAATAAATGATAATGATTTAAATGTACCAAAGAAAAATCTACTTTAACTAGCTGAAAAAAATATACTTTAGCTAGCTGAATAAATCTGATATTACAAAGTGCAATTACAAATTGAAAGTTAATGGAAGCAAATACAGTTTATGCATAGAAGCTGTAATTAATTAGAAAATTCCCATCGTCAATATCGTGAATTGTCAAGGACGCGTTGTTCTGCTTGACCATTAGTCAGTTGCGCAGGTCACAAACTGCAAAGAACTGTGATTTGTGATTTCACTCTGTATTTACTATTATTTTTTTCATTGCAGTAAGGCCAGCCGAAAAATTTAAGTCAAGGCAGCCGCTACAACGATCGAAAATAGTGTCTTAACGTGACAAACCACCTCTCCGCCAACGTGCTGAGAGGTCCAACTTCAAAATAAATATATATATTCCTACTTTGAACATCAATGCCACTTTAGGCTTTTATTTTGAAATTGCCGTCGGACCGCAGTGCCGGAGCTTAATGAAGCTTTAACCATGCGTTTGCCCCCTGGTGGCTGGCTGACTAGGTCGTGGGCACTGCTGCAAATGAAGCACTTTTCATATGCAGCAGTGCCCGCATTTTAAATGTAAAATATTGCCCAGGATCAGGCTCATTTAATCGTGGCGGCCAAAATTGCAATAGTAAGTTAGTAAATATATCATTACACAATGATTACTGTGATACTTTTTTAAAATCTCACACTTGACAAATACCCTGAATAAAAAAAAACCTAAAACGAATACTGAAACTAATAACAACTAAACTAAAATAAAACATTTAAAAAAAATAATAAAAACTAACAAACTAGCTCTAAAAACTAATTAAAACTCACTGAATTTGAAAAAGAAAAGTCAAAACAAAATTAAAAACTAACTGCAATGGAAAATCCAGAACTATCTTAACCCTGGCTTGCGCTGATATTTTCGCCCAATAAATGGGAAGACCAGATTTACGGTAGCATAGCACTCCAGCACAAGGGCAGATACATTCAGTCACTTTCATGCTGAAAACAAATGCACACATTATGTGAAGGCCCACTGTAATAGACTAATCTGTTATTTGGTTTTCATGCAGTGGATACTTACCTCCCTCAAACTGTAACAGATGTGTGTACATACTACATCTAACAACTTGTTCAAGCAATAAAAGGAAATGTGATGAGACGGTGTCTCTGGTACATCCTGTTGATGTGCTTTTTAGTAAAAATATAAATAAAAAAGGACAGAAAATCTTAATCCTTTTTCGCATGTTTATCTTCTGTTTTCAATCTGGTTTTCCACAGTATTGAATCTTGACTTCCCTGGCACTCATTCCCTTTTTTTCTGTTTAAAGTCTAGTAAAGTTTTTATGTTTAAAATCCGTTGTCCATTTTTTCCTCCCTTTTCCCCAGCGAAAATGGCAATCACTGACCTTTTTCTATTCAAGTCTCCCAGCATGCCACCCAATCATAGTTATTCCAGCTATATTAGCGTCAGTCCCAGTTCACAAATGATAATAACTCTTTCTCAGCTCCCCTGTGACAGGGAAACACTGACTTTCTCTTTGCCTCAAGCATCTGTGCCCATGATTTGGCACTGCAGCTTTAACGTTTTGTGTCTGTTTTCATTCCTTTGTTTAGCAGAAAGGATGCGTGACAACCGAAACACATATCTCTTATGTTGGAATGGAAGTGAACAGATTTTTTTTGAAGGACAAAATCTGTTTTGGAGCCTTTAGGTATATTAGTGCACACATGATGTGGGCGCACTACTTTTCATCAACCCCTCCCAATCCATAACTCCACTGATACCTTTAGCACCATTCAAGACTTTCTCCTGTACACCCATCTGTCAATCATGTTCAACGCGGCAAAGTAACATAGTCCAGTGGTAAATCAGAACCTATACTATACACTAAAAATCTTTAAGTAACTGGAGACATAAATCATCACACCACACATCTTAATATTGTATTATTTATATTTTCAATGAAAATAACATTGTAACAGCATTTAGTACATTGGAGTTAATGAGCTCCGATAAAAGAGCTACTGTATGTGAAACGGGCTCAGTTTTGATTTACACAGAGATGTATTAATGTGCTGTAACAATGTGTATTATAGTTGTAGTTTGCAGGTGTTTTTTTGTTTTTCTCCTTTCATGTAGCCTGATAAGGTAACGCAAAAATCAAAATAAAAACTCAGTTTGATGCATGCTGTGTGTATATTAACCACAATAATACTTTAGTTGGTCAATTTAAACCTTCTGAAAGAGCTCAGGGAAAGGGCGCATTAGTAGCGTTTTAATTTCTCAAACACCTCGGTAATTATGGTGTTTCATCACAGATGAAATTTGTGTGAAATACATTAGAAAAAACATTTTATCACATGAACAGGTCACGCCTCCATAATGCCTATTTGTAGGTGTTGCAGAACCAAAGAACAAAATACTGCTTAGCAGTATCTTGATTTGTGTTTGGCATAGAAGTTCCTGATGAAAGAAAGTCATTCCTCTAAATGCACCATGATATTTCTTGATAGTTTCATTAGAAATCCCTCTACCAACACACTTTTGACCACTTGCTTTGAGCAAAAGACACTTGTTGACTCGAACACAGCAATTGCCTGTGTGAAAAAAGTGAGGAAAAAAAAATGAGGGAAAGTCAGGAATTATGCCTGATTTCTCTCTCAAGCTCTCTTCACTCACTCAACACAACTGTCTCATTTTTCAAGTGAACAACCCAGCGCAACCTCCATACCCCTGACTGTAAGTATTGCAGTTATCCCCAATTTGGAAGATGATGTTGAGAAATGACACACATACAACAGGCAGTCAAAAGAGGTGGTTGTAGCAGGATTTTTATCCTGGAGTGTGGATAGAGCTGCAGAAAATATAAAACCAGGTTGCTTATAGACGGTGGGACTCATTCTGCCATGAACAGTGTAAGAGGAAGGACCCCAGTGTAAGATTCCAGGCAAAAGACCATTCTAAAAAACACATGGTTCAATAACAGGACAGGTTCTGTACTCAGGCAATCAGGTTTCCTATGGCATGAATGTTTGGTTTCTCTATGCCAAAGTCATGAACCATGCCAAAGGGATAACGAGAGTCAGTGTAGATTGGAACAGATTTACCTTCCGTTAGGTGGCAAGCCTCAGTGAGCGCCACCAACTCAGCCGCTTACGCCGAATAATGAGAAGGGACCGGTGAGGAAGACACAACACTGAAGTCGTCAACCACACCCGCTGCGACAGGAACCCAAGTCAGGGTCCCGTGAAGAAGAGCCATCTGCATAAAAGATCAAATGCGGGTTTTGCAAGGGCGTGTCAGAGAGCTCAACACGAGGTACTGTATATATAAATATATATATACATATATATTCATTCATCTTGGGTTCCGCTTATCCTCACTAGGGTCGCGGGCGTGCTGGAGCCTATCCCAGCTATCTCCGGGCGAGAGGCGGGGTACACCCTGAACTGGTCGCCAGCCCATCGCAGAGCACATATAAGCAAACAACCATTCGCACTCACATTCATACCTACGGGCAATTTAGAGTCTTCAATTAACCTACCCTCCATGTTTTTGGGATGTTGGAGGAAACTGGAGTACCCGGAGAAAACCCACACAGGCATGGGGAGAACATGCAAACTCCACACAGGCGGGGCCGGGCTTTGAACCCCAGTCCTCAGAACTGTGAGGCAGATGTGCTAACCAGTCGACCACCGTGCCGCCATATATATATATATATATATATATATATATATATATATATATATATCATCTTATAATACAACAAATGCTGGAATGTGATGGTGAGGTACACCAAAATAGTGATGAGATATGAGGTTAAATACTGTACTGTATATGAGGTAATCGGGGATAATGAGACAGGTGAGGGAAAACATACAAAGTAGCAGGTGAACACAAAACATAGAATGGGCATGAAACGCACACGACGCATTCAGACATGACATATTCAACCTAAGTTCTTACTTAACATAGTTATTATCTAAGCAAGTATATACAGTATGTAGTTTAGAGTGTAGGAACAATGGGTTTGTGTGGTGACTAAATCTGACATAGGGGACTATTCTCATTGTTCTTTTTTGCAGTATAAACATGTAATAAATTATTTTCAGTGTTTTCCCCATGCATCTGAAAAGTTATTGAACAGTACAGACTGTGAAATGATTTTTTGACATGTTTTGCTTTTGCAAAGGACACAATGTTTTTGGAAAGTTTGGGTTGAAAATGTTCAATGTGAGATTTCCAGCTAATTATATTGTCAATTACTACAACCGGGAATTTGATTTCATTTAAATTTTCCAAATGGCATTATTTTTGTCTGAAATTTATTCTTATTTTATTTTATTTTAATTTTTTTATCAAATCATCTCAATTAAATCAAGTCCTGGGGTAACTGTCTCCAAGATTTGGTGCAGTTTCTCACCAGAAACCAACATATTTGTGTCATCTACAAACCACACAAATTGAAGTAATTGGAACACATTACATAAATCATTATGTGATGAACAATTTTGAACACTGATACCTGCCACACACAGTGTCCAATCATTTAATTAATCTCACCTAATGTCACAAACTGCTCTATTTTTGTTAAGTAATTTCTGAGCCAAATCACGGCTTTTGAAGTGAACATGAGGTTGTGCAGGCTCAAATCATTTTCACATGTAAAAAGATGCTATTAGTTACACACATAAAGGCACATGCAAATTTGCACGCATGCATATTCCTGCGCACAGTTGACACCAGTTGATATACAAATATTACTTGAGAACCTTTCTTTAGAGGACATGGATTATCTCAAATGGTAACGCAAATGTTTGTTTTCAGACTGTCTTTGGCAATTAAAAAGCCAGTGCACGAACATGTTTCTGGCCTGTCCCCGCTTTATCAATGCAGCAAGAGAAGGTTAGCGTCTCTTTTAAGAAAAGCAACCACATTTTCTCCTTGCAGGACTGCACTGGATACAGATCACACTACAATCCATTAACTGTCTGTGTCATTACAGATTAGCTCTCCCCACAACATAGTCACACACAAGTGGAAGCTTGCCCAACGCCAGGAAGGTATTAGAGAAAGTGACTGCGTGTCCCTTGAGGAAGATTAGTGCTTCATACCCCATTTTAGGAAGTGTGGATCATCAGATTACAACAGAAGTAAACAATGATTTTAGGATTCCCCTAAATCATAATTACTAATTATTATGGACAATTCTATAACAACCTGTTCTATACCACTTAAATTTTTACATGGAATGCAATATTCTCATTTTGAAATGAATAAGTGCCATGTACTTCGATTGACTGACAACCAGTGCAGGGTGTACCTCCCCTCTTGGCCAAAGTCAGCTAAACAAACAAACAAACAAAACAAAAGAGAAACAACATGTAAAACAGCGTAGGCAAAATAATAAGTGTGTGTGTGTGTGTGTGTGTGTGTTGGCATGGCTCAAGTTTAGATCTAGAACATCGTAGCTTAGTGTGAGTCTCTTAAAACAGTTGTGTACCATGTAAAGTCAAATGTGAATATTGTGGAAGTATATGGACACCTTTGAAATGCACCACAAGTCAATAAGCAAGTCAACAGGATGATTATTACAGCTAGACTTTACACTGATCTGATCAGCTTGATCGGTATCGGCCGATAATTAGCATTTTATGCTGATCGGCTTAAATGTCATAATTCATCGATCCGCAAAAGACATTTACTCCGTGTCGTATACAGTATATTTGAATCCCAAAGCTAGTTTATTTTTAGCCTTGTTGCGTGTCTTTTGACGTCATTTACCATCACTGGGATTTGCCACGGCCACAACAACAACAATGGATCGTGTTGGTCAAAAAAGAACAAAATGGGGAAAAACCTGTGGTGGTGGTGGTCACCGGTGCTCGTGAGAAGAAGGATCGTTCAAGGATTGCTTGAGGTATGTACACGTACTTTTAATACGATACCGCTCGCAAGCAGGCAACAAAACGTTATGTAGCCTAGCAAGCTAGTGCTAGCACTAACGGTTGTACGTAAACATGCCAGCGTTCTGTTGAATCATGCGCTCAAGTTTCAGTGTGTGTGAAGTAATTACAATAAAGTAATTTAATTACACTTAGTTAACACCCATTATTTATGTCATGTTGTAATGTTGATTTGACCTGACTCATTAGAATACATGACCTGACTATAGAATATTTTTAAAGATACTCAGTATACAGTACACAAGTATAGACAGTAAATGAGTATAGACAGTAAATGAAATAAATACACATTGCACAAGGTTCGCGGGTGCGCTGGAGCCTATCCCAGCTATCATCGGGCAGGTGGCGGGGTAGACCCTGAACTGGTTGCCAGCCAGGGCACATATGAACAAACAACCATTCGCAGTCACATTCACACCTACGGGCAATTTAGAGTCTCCAATTCATGCATGTTTTTGGGATGTGGGAGGAAACCAGAGTACCTGGAGAAAACCCACGCAGGCACGGGGAGAACATGCAAACTCCACACAGGCGGGGCCGGGGATTGAACCGCGGTCCTCAGAACTGTGAGGCAGACGTTCTAACCAGACAGTCACCGTGCCGCCTAGAACGATATGATTTTATGAATATAAATGCACATGATATTTGTAACCCCTTGACTAGAACATCTCATGACTCATGAATAAATTATCAATCAATTTCTTACATTTCTGGTGATCTAATGTGTCTTTGCAATATCAAAATACTGATGATGGCATTTTGCCTGAAGCGAAATAGAGCATCAGCAAAGCCCGGAGACACTTGGTCCTGTTTGGATTTAATAATCCATGACAAAGTGAGGAGTGACAGCTACCTCTTCCGCCTACTGAATAACTAATGTCTCTCAAATGTCACGAATGGGCGTTGTGCATATTTTCAAAAAGTGCTACGACAAACAAGTCACAGAAGCGGACTTGAAAACTGTGCTATGTCCGCTGGAGTCGGTGTAAAAAGAGGGGTTGTCTTGAATTCCTCCCAGTAGTTGTCTACCCAGCCTGCTAGTCCTGCATGATTGATTGTTTATAAAACATGCATGACCCTCATGAATTATTTTGAGAGAACATCTGATAAATAGTTTTAGATGGCTTATTACAATGGTGTTATTGGCTTGGCATATTCAATTATTGGCAATTGAGTAAATCACAGACTCGAAAATAACCCATCACGGGCCCGATAATGATTCCTCCCCTCTCCCTACAAACATCACCACCTCTGTCGGAGCTCGTTTTAATCACAAGGAATTTTGTCATCACTCACATCTTATTAGGACTTTAATAAGATAAAGATGGAATGTGAGGACATTTGCAAGGCTGTGTGTATGTGTGTGTGTTGATTAATGAAGGGTATTAGTATCGCATTGATTGTTGCTGGGTTATGAAAAACATTGACTGTTGAGCACACCTGCCTACATGCAAAACAACAACACTGTTGAGGCTAAACACAAGCGATGAAATTAAGCAAACATTAATGAGACAAATCTTTTTGTAATACAATACAATACAATTTATGGCGGCACGGCATGGCACGGTGGGCCAGTGGTTCATTTTCCTCATTGTTTTAAGTTTGGGGGTTCGAAACTAGGCTCCAGGCTTCCAGTGTGGAGTTTGCATGTTCTTCCCATGCTTGTCCCAGTTTTCTCCTGCATTTCACAAACATGGATGAAGGTTAATTGAAGACCGACTCGTCCTTAGGTGTGAATATGAGTGTGATTGTTTGACTATATACGCGCTATGATTGGTTGGTGAGCAGTCCAGAGTGTTCCCTGCCCCTCGCCCAAGCTCAGCTGGGACAGGCTCCAGCACACCTACGACACTAATGAGGATATGTGGTTTAGAAAATGGATGGATGCATGGATTAGAAAGTCTGATTTTATTTTCAGAGATGCATGTATTGTACACAGCTACAATTTTAAAAATCTGTAGAAAGTGACAAAACCGGAACAAACCATACCATGCACAACTTTGTGTCGGATTTAGTTTAGTTTAGCTACTTTCAAGAGAATAATTGTTTGCCATGATGATCCAGAGGAGAGACCAGATGCAAAACAAAAATAATGTGTTCTTCCTTTATTGTTGCTTGGTAGATTTGCGCCTGGAAAAACAGATCCTGGTCGGGGGAATTCAGACAATTCCGAAAGTAGGATACCGGCAGGCAGGAGAGGATTTGTGGCAAACGCAGCTACAAGCAGTGTTGGACAGTAACCAAATAAATTTACATAGCTACATAGCTTAATTTTTGAAGATGTTTACTTTGTTATACATTTTTTTTAGAAACTGAAGTTTGATGCCAGAACATTTGAATTCCATAAACTCCGCTCATACGCATCTCTTATGTTCAAGTGGTGTTGCTGTATGTGTCAGCCCCTCAGTTTGTGTGGTGATCTCAGAGAGACAAGGTGATGTGCAGCAGCTGTGCCCTACAAGACATGGACTCAGGAGACATTGAAGACGAAGCAGCTTCTGCTCTCCCTCATCATCTTTGGCCATACCATCTGTGTTTGAGCTCACAGAGCTAAAGACCAATTCATTTTGCATCAAACTCGGGAGACCACAAACATCCATCCATCCCTTTTCTGTACCGCCTTATCCTCACTAGGGTCGCGGGCGTGCTGGAGCCAATCCCAGCTATCTTCGGGCGAGTGGTGGGGAACACCCTGAACTGGTTGCCAGCCAATCGCAGGGCACACATAAACAAACAACCATTTGTGCACACATTCACACTTAAACATGTTTTATTTTTTACATGCAACTTAGAAGTCGCATGTGCATTGCATGTTCATTGTTTTATTTCAAATCCTGTGTGGTGGTGTACAAAGACAAAATCATAAAAAAACTGTCACTGTCCAAATAATTGTGGAACCTTAGTGTAAATACTTTTTGGCATCGAAATTTAATGGCCACCTCAGGTGCATTGGGTACATTTGCACAAGAGCTCCAATATCCAAAGTTACCGCTTTATAAAGATAGCAATGCTCAGTATTGATTCATACTGTTAACAGTGTATTAATTTAACCATGTTTTTAAATTGTGTTTTTATTATAGTTATTGTTGTGCATATCCGAAGAGGTTATTCTTTTATGATTGTTATCATCATATCATATTTTGCAGAATATCTGACTACAAATCAAAACTGAGTTGTATTATATTTGACTGACTGACTTTGAAACTCATTTGTACAAATATTTTACACAGCTTGTATATGCGATATAAAGTCATTAGATGCTGTGAGTGTACCAAATATTGTGGCCGGCAAATGAATCAATGCTGACAACATTTATTTTTTTAATCGATTTTGATGTGAATGCACTGTTGGTCTTCAGAAAGAAGGTCATTGAGCTGGTCATGCGTATGAGTTGGATGACCCGTCATCACCTTTTCGGAGTCCCTTAAGCGTTGTGAGACGAGAGAGAGGTGAGGAGGTACAGCGAACAGAGCAGCCCTGTTTCCTCTGGCCTTTCGGTCCCAAAGGAACACAACTTCAAAAGAAAAGTTAAGGAGTTTATAACTTGGGTGAAGATTTTAATATCAAATTGATCCTTCAGGCCCTGAGGCGGATCTTTTCCTGATAAACATTCAGGCAAAGTTTTGTTGGCTTTAGTTCTAATCATGAATGAACAGGACACCTTTGGATATCATGCATTTGTATTGCCCACTGTTGCTATGCAGATTGTGATTGGGAGCCAACTTTGAAGGTCCACTACTGAGGTTTCATTGCTTTATCGGACTCCTTCCTTAAAACAGCATAATTTAAGGAGTAACGGGAAAATGGGACTCAGGTTCACACATCTGATTTATCTGTGTCACCATTTTGTCTTTGATTTGAGATAATTTATTCACAATGGAACAGAGTGCTGTCAAAAATGAGGCTGCCTGCATGTGTCGACATGAAACAAGCACCACATAAAGGACAATGTGCCATGGTGAGACTACAGTAGTGTACAAATAGCACATAACAGTTCCCACTGCGTTTTTTTTTTTTTTAATCAAAAGCCGGCTCCTTTGAAGTGAACATGAGGTTGTGCAGGCTCAAATCATTTTCACATGTAAAAAGATGCTATCAGTTATACACATAAAGGCACATGCAAATTTGCACGCATGCATATTCCTGCGCACAGTTGACACCAGTTGATATACAAATATTACTTGAGAACCGTTCTTTAGAGGATATGGATTATCTCAAATGGTAATGTAGATGTTTGTTTTCAGACTGTCTTTGGCAATTAAAAACACACCAGTAGCCTACCAATGACTTACTCGCACAATTAGCTTGGCACCGTTTTTACATAAAATGCCCTTCCTCAGAATCACAATCATCTTTATTGGGCAAGTATGTTCAAACACGCCAGGAATTTGTTGGAGGCACTCAAGTACGACAACAAACAGCCACAATGACAAAATATACATTTAGGACATAACACAAGTAGAGAGTCATTGAGCAATGAACGGTTATGTGGTAATGCTGATACAATGGGATACAATTGTGCAAATGGTGCAGAGTTGTCAAGCAATGTAAGACATTTTAAAGTGACTTGTAATGCGATCATTTTGATACATTGACATTTGTGCAACTGGTGCAGTCCTGAAACACGCAAGTGGCCAGTAGTAATCCATCCATCCATCCATTTTCCGAGCCGCTTCTTCTCACTAGGGTCGCGGGCGTGCTGGAGCCTATCCCAGCTGTCATCGGGCAGGAGGCGGGGTACACCCTGAACTGGTTGCCAGCCAATCGCAGGACACATAGAAACAAACAACCATTCGCACTCACAGTCATGCCTACGGGCAATTTAGAGTCTCCAATTAATGCATGTTTTTGGGATGTGGGAGGAAACCGGAGTGCCCACAGAAAACCCACGCAGGCACAGGGAGAACATGCAAACTCCACACAGGCGGGGCCGGGGATTGAACCCGGGTCCTCAGAACTGTGAGGCTGACGCTCTAACCAGTCGGCCACCGTGTTGCCACCAGTAGTAATCAACAAGAGTAATTATACAGAGTGACAAAGTTACAATGAGTATGGTAATAATGTCCCAACAGAAATGTTAAAATTGGCAAAATGTTTAAGAAATTAGTGGAAAGAGGGAAGAAGCTATTGGAATGTCTGGTTTGGTGTGCATTGTTCGATAGCGCCTAAATGAGAGAAGGAGTTTGAAAAGGTGGTGGCCAGGATGCATGTTGAGAGAGAGAGAGAGAGAGAGAGAGAGAGAGAGAGAGAGAGAGAGAGAGAAAATGTTGCCTACCCTTGTCTTAGTTCTCAAGAGTGGGTAGTGGGGTACCAATAATCTTTTCAACAGTCCTAGCTGTCCGTTGCAGTTGGATTTTGGACCACACATGTCTACATCGTTCTCTGGACTTGGGCACCAGCAGTTGCCCACACCTTCTGCATTAGTGTAAAGGCAGCAGCATTTACACTCAAACACACACCATCCATCCATCTTGCTTATCCCCGTTAGGGTTGTGGGTGAGCTGGAGCCTATCCCAGCTGACTTTGGGCGAGAGGCAGGGTGCACCCTGGACTGGTTGCCAAACAATCGTAGGCTACATATAGACAAACAAACATTCCCACACATTCACACCTATGGACAATTTAGAGTATTCACACATTCTTTTGGAATGTGGGAGGAAGCTGGAGCAACCAGGGAAAACTCACGCAGGTGCAGAGAGAACATGCAAACACCACAGAGGAAGGATTCAAACCCCGATCTGCTAGCCACTAAATAAATGTACAATTATTAGAAATAACTGATGCCACCAACCGTACTTACAGTACGGTGAGTTGTACACTATGTGGATACCCGGCCATTACATCTACATGGAGTTGGTCGTCCTTGGTATTTGTACAAGATTTTCAAGTGTGTCTTTGTTCATTCAGTCAGATGAACGTTTGCGAGGTCATTGACGTAAGCAAATACCTGACTCTTTGTCAGGTATTCGCTTACGTAAAGATAAAGATGACGACAAAATCTAAATATTATAATGTGTCACATTGTTATCTCTTACGGAGCAACATTGATGCACCAACAATTGATGTATGAATATAGGTGTGGTCCAATTAAAACCATTCATGTGCAGCTGTGCACCATGAAAATTTAGACGCAACCATTACCTTGTCTCTCAGCACTATCCTTATGACGGCAAAATATTAAATCCTGATGTCATAATGAAAGATTTCTACCCCTCTTTGTTGTATGCTGTGTGCCACTATTGTGTTACATTATTATCTGCTGTAGTGCTGCTGCTGTAGTCCAAACCTACAATGACTTTTTAAAAAGATTGCCCTCAATTTGAGTAGAACAAACAGAAATTCATACACAGAGATGGGGTAGTAGGTTTGATACATTTTATTTGAGGAGAATGACCCTTTGTCCTTCATCGCAGAAGCGCTGGTCAACAAGTCATACATTTTCCCTGTGGACTTGGAAGCTGCAAACTACTTTTTTGACCAAGAGGTTTTGTTTTGACTTCACAAACACAAAACCATTTTTTCTCTCCTGATTTCTGTTTACAAAAACAATATTGTTTTCGCACGCACAAAAATAAGATTGACATTTAATATTTTCTCCAATATTTTCTGAAATTGCTTCATTATAATTAGAATAATTGCTTGTCTGACGGAAACACGGTCTTCTACTGTATGTAAGTAAAGATTATCTTAAGTGTCCTGCAGAGGAGATTCCAGTATCAGAGGTTTAGGGGCACCATCTGGGCATTTTTCTATATGCAACGTTGTCCTTCCACTTGCTTGTTCATTTTCAGGTCACATCCCTCAGTATCAAATCAAAAGAAATTGCAATGAAGATGTCCTGTCTAGAATGAAGTCCACTGATTTATGCGAAGTGTCCGTGTGCTTTTGGAAAGCATTTAAAGTGGCACTAAGCAGAAATCCGTGTTTTGTTTCTAAATACGTCAAGTATATTTGAAATGCTGAAAACATATGCAAAATTGTGAGTTAGCCGTGCTGAGCTTCCATAGCAAGGCACATTTACCACTCCAGCATGCAGTTAGCAAGCTAACGATGGCTACACCCTGAAAATGCGTCTTCCCTGGATGCCTCAATTTAGAGAACAGCTCAGTGATGTTATTTAAGCTTCCAAAAAATTAGGAAATAAAAATAAAAAAAAGCGATGGATTGACTTTTTGAAGACACGCAGATGGCGAGCTGAACATCAACACCAGCACGGGACTCTGCAGTGCGCATTTTACGACAAATAGTTTTGTAAACTTTCACCAGAGACAACAGGGCTTTGTGGGCAACTTGATACTAGTGTAACGGACACGCCATTAAAGATGACACCCAGCACCCCCAGTCTCGTGCTGTCTCCGCTCCCCCGCCGAGGTAGACAACCACCGGGATACCGGATTTAACTTTGCACAGGGACGATAAATGAAAGAACTTCCACCCCAGCCAGCCTGAAGAGGCTCACCAACAAAGACTTCTCTTTCCTGCTGTGTTCAGTGACACTCCTCCTGGCTGGGATAATGGATGGATCATTAGCGACACCCACAGGTAGTGGAAAGCTACTGCAACTCAAGATTAACTAATCATAATCTTCACTGGATTTGAATGTTATTTAATATTGTAAGAATTTTACATGAATGCCACCAGTGTTACCATTGGAATAGCGTCACTAGTGATTGTATTTCTGCAAATTTGAATGTCTGATGTCAAATCTGTTTGTCAACTGAACTGGATGAGATGTTTCGCCCCACACCACACAAATGCCACATTGCAAATATTATAGTGTTCTCAACAACCACATACAATTGAAACATTCGTTACATGGATTAAAAAGGATGTGCGTGTGACAATGCAATGCTGGACAAAGGTCTCGTTATCTTAGATCCAATAATTAATATTTTATTCCACTGGGTTTAAACCACAATATAATCCTAAAGTAACATTCGGAGGCGGTCCAGCTTCCACCCACTTGGCGGCTGGCCATAAGGGCCGGAGCCCCTTTGTTGCGAGCTCGGTCGGCTCTGCTCTTTTCTCATCCAACCAAATTGCCGAAGACTGGCCCAGCCAGGATGCCCCACCTCGCACCACGAGGTGGCGAGGACACATCGGACCCTTCCCCACCGCAGGGCATCTTGCCAGCACTTCGAGCTGCCCTTTTTGGGTGCTTGGGCAAGCTCCGTGGGGACGGAAGCGGGCAGCACACGTCGGCTCCAAACGTCTTGCGAGCAGCCGGCCGTCTTGCCTGGGAACTTTTTGTGCTCCTTTTTTCCCCCTTCCTCCTTTCCGCCAAATCCACCTGTTCCCCCGTGCGGACCGGACCGGCCGAACATTCGGAAGCTCGACCAGCCTGCCTCAATCGTGTTCAACACACGTAAGTCCAACTTGCGGTCTACTAAAAGTACAGATTAGAGCATATTTGGGTTTAAATTAACGAGAACAGGAACCGCCAATTATATGCATTGTCACTACATGCTCATTCCACCCTCAAATCACAAGTCAGTCTGCTTTGCCAATGTTCCTCCGTCCTTTGCTTTTTTTCCTCTTTCTGCATTGTTTCCTATGTTAGATCTCATTGAATTTTCTATAAAAATTCACTACCTGTATGAGTTGTGTGTTTTTGGGTTCAAGAAAAGACATCTGGGTATCGAGAAGTCTTATCTAACTCATGTAGCAACCTTCAAATTACGAGACTGAGGAAAAAAGGTTTGTTGTCACTTTCCCTAAATTTATACACATAAAAAAATGACGTGGTGTCCCTTTACTAGGTAAAATAGCCTGATTTATATTACATTTTTAGTTAACCCTCATATACGCTAAACTAGTGAATAAAAAAAGCGAAAGATTGACTTTTTGAAGACTTGCAGATGGCCAGCTGAATATCAATACCACCACTCGACTCTGCAGTGCGCATTTTACGACGGATAGTTTTGTAAACTTTCACCAGCGACAACATGGCATCATGGGTAACTTGATACTCGTGAAGGGGGAAGTGCCGACTGTCTACCTGGGCTTCGAGGGTAAGTTGATGTGCGCTTATTTTTCTGATTTTAGTCCACAATAACCATTCAATTTGGAACTTGAGCCTCCTATCGTGATTTTACATCATATACAGTGGGCACGGAAAGTATTCAGACCTCCTTAAAATGTTCACTTTTTTTATATTGAAGCCATTTGCTAAAATCATTTAAGTATATTTTTTTCCACATTAATGTACACACAGCACCCCATATTGACAGAAAAAAAATTGTTGAAATTTTTGCAGATTTATTAAAAAAGAAAAACTGAAATATCACACAGCCATAAGTATTCAGACCCTTTGCTCAGTCTTTAGTAGAAGCACCCTTTTGAGCTAATACAGCCATGAGTCTTTTTGGGAATGTTTTTCACACCTGGATTTGGGGATCCTCTGCCATTCCTCCTTGGAGATCCTCTCCAGTTCTGTCAGGTTGGATGGTGAACGGTGGCCAGCCATTTTCACGTCTTTCCAGAGATGCTCAATTGGGTTTAAATCAGGGCTCTGGCTGGGCCATTCAAAAACAGTCACGGAGTTGTTCTGAAGCCACTCCTTCTTTATTTTAGCTGTGTGCTTAGGGTCATTGTTTTGTTGGAAGGTGAACCTTCGGCCCAGTCTGAGTTCCTGAGCACTCTGGAGAAGGTTTTCGTCCAGGATATCCCTGTACTTGGCTGCATTCATCTTTCCTTCGATTGCAAAAGTCATCATGTCCCTGCAGCTGAATAACACCCCCGCAGCATGATGCTACCACCACCATGCTTCACTGTTAGGACTGTATTGGACAGTGCCTGGTTTTCTCCACACGACACTTAGAATTAAGGCCAACAATTTCTATCTTGGTCTCATCATACCAGAGAATCTTATTTCTCACCATCTTGGAGCCCTTCAGGCATTTTTTAGCAAACTCCATGTGAGCTTTCATGTGTCTTGAACTGAGGAGAGGCTTACGTCAGGCCACTCTGGCTTTCCTAATCAAGTCCAATCAGTATAATCAAACACAGCTGGACTCCATTGAAGGCATAGAACCATCTTAAGGATGATCATAAGAAATGGGCAGCACCCGAGTTAAATATGTGTGTCACAGCAAAGGGTCTGAATACTTATGGCTGTGTGATATTTCAGTTTTTCTTTTTTAATAAATCAGCAAACATTTCTACAATTAAATTTTCTTTCTGTCAATATACGGTGCTGTGTGTACATTAATGAGGAAAAAAATGAACTTAAATTACTTTAACAAATGGCTGCAATATAACAAAGAGTGAAAAATTTAAGGGGGTCTGAAAATTTTCTGTACCCACTGTAAACTATCACCCCCTCAGTATGTTTAATTCCTTTTGGCGGATCCATTTGACATGGCCACAGCGTCTGAGAGCTGCGAGGTGGCCCTTATTTTTCGACCTGATTTTATATACTTAGCGATTTCTTAAAATTATCATTTATTCATTCAAATTCAAGTGTTCTGTAAATTGACTGTCTGTTGTTGTACTAGAGCGGCTCCAACTACCGGAGACAAATTCCTTGTGTGTTTTTGGACATACTTGGCAAATAAAGATGATTCTGATTCTGATTCTGTTTTGGCAGGCTTGTTAACATTACTTTTGTCTGTGGCTTGTCAAATTTACATGACATTTTTTGGGCCTGTTTAGTGCCACTTTAATCTGGGGATAAAATATTATTTTATTTTATTTTTTGGAAATAAGTATGATAAACTACAAATTCGAATACTAACATACAGTATAAAGTTCTCTCTGTTTGTCTGTCTCTCTTGCTCTCTCTTGTCTATTCTGTCTGTCTGATTTGACTATGACTGCTACAGATAAAAGCAAGTGGTTTGCAGTGGAAGAGGGTGATGCGTGTGGAATACTTAATACTAAAAGTAATGTTAACGGTTTATTAACCATGACCACAGCAGCACATATGATTTAGGGAGTACCACAGTGGTTGACCATTTGGTTGACAGGTGAAGGCATCGTCTCCAGCGCCTTCAGAGGATGCCCAGACAGTCCTGCAACTTGAAGATCGGCCTTACTTTTCATGATTTCAGAGCCTTATTTTACATACATACATTGACATTTTATTTATTCAAATTTTGCAGGCTTTTTAAAAACATTCTTCTCTGTGGTGTGTCAAATTTACAAGACATTTTTTCGGGGTTCTTTAGTGGGTTACTGACTCTTTATGCCTCTGTGCGAAATGTTTAATATTTGTTTTGGTGTAATTTTTGTGAACAGAGCCCGAGTCTGTTTTATTTGTATATATATATATATATTTTTGTTTTAATTTATCTCAGCTATTTTATTTATTGTTCTACATTTCAATGCCAATATTCAATATTCTTTAAAATTAAATGAATTGTTCTTAAAATGGATGTACTTGAATTGTTATATTCTAATATCATTATACCAGTGGGATAAAAAACAACAACGATACTATTGTTTATCGTATTCGTATCATCTATCCATCCATTTTCTGAGCCGCTTCTCCTCACTAGGGTCGCGGGCGTGCTGGAGCCTATCCCAGCTGTCATCGGGCAAGCCAATCGCAGGGCACATAGGAACAAACAACCATTCGCACTCACAGTCATGCCTACGGGCAATTTAGAGTCTCCAATTCATGCATGTTTTTGGGATGTGGGAGGAAACCGGAGTGCCCGGAGAAAACCCACGCAGGCACGGGGAGAACATGCAAACTCCACACAGGCGAGGCCGGGGATTGAACCCGGGTCCTCAGAACTGTGAGGCTGATGTTCTAACCAGTCGGTCACCGTGCCGCGTATTCGTATCATATTATAGTTAATTTAAAAAAATTCTATGAACTTATGAGCAGATGAACAACCATATGTATATGCGCTCTCTTCTTTCTTAACTGCTACCTCAACACACTGGCTTGACTAGAAAGGGAGATATTCTTACAAGTCGTCAACTGAAAATGTAATTTACAAAGGGCTGCCGGCTCACCAGGCATTTGCCCGGTATCCCCGATGGCCAGTCCACCCCTGGTCACCTGTGTCAGCGAGACAAACTCTTTGTCTGCTTTCACATCTACATTTTGTGGTGGCGGCATCTTGAGGCTCTCGGCAGTTGACTGTTTCTCAGAGTTTTCCCCCAAAGATGAAAAACTGACATGCAGGTTCCTTGAAGGCACTCTCTCTTTAATAGCCATCTTAGCCATCTCCGTTAGAAACGGGTAGCAACAAAAAACAGCTTCAGAGTAAAAATTTGCTTTACGGTAAAATTGGCGCTAGTTGTAGGCAATACAATAGCGCTGCCCAATGACATAAATTTTGGGGGCACGCTTATTCATGTTAGCACCCCAAAAAATGGACTGGACACGCCACTGGTGTCCTGTAACTGGAAGTTGTTTTATGAAGGTATCATAATGAAATCCCTTCCTTTATGCTGACTCTGTGCATTACCAAGAACGAAAATAGCAAGTTATATTCTTCACTTACACCGCTGTCTTTGATGAGCTCCTGGTGTAAAAATCAATATAAGGCTTGTAGATTTCCAGTCAGTGGAATTACATTTTTAAATTGGTTACCGTTTGTTCTGAATTCCATAGGAAGTCACAAAGAGCAACTGTAATAAAATGTGATGTCAACATCTGAAAGGGGGGGGAAAAAAGGAAACATCAAGGAGTGCCTGGTTTATTTTGATCTAAAGCTTCAAATTTGCTTGAATACAGTATTCCTTATGCAAATAAACACAAAGCCTTTAACTGTATTCAAACTGATTGGATTGTAACTCTTTGAAAAGCTCACTGCTGTGTGGTTAAACTGTCAGATGACAGGGCAAGAAGTGAAAGTAATAAGACAAACAGATGAGTGATAAAGAGGAGGAAACAAGACAAGTGGGGGAGCTGTCAGTCATTCTTTGGCTTCTTAGGGTGTAAGATCTCTTTCAAAAGCACACATCTAAACCTCATCTGCTGTCAGTTAATTAATGCCGGCTACATGTCTTTTTAACCATGGATTTCCAGTTCACGACAGAGGAACTGAAGGTCAAATCACTAAACAACGCGTTCAGTTTAATGGGACCAAACATAAAACATAGCTAGTTTTAAAATACACTCAACAGCTGAGTCGTTTTCATGGAATGATTACGTTTATTAGTATCTGTTACACATGCAGCAGACGCCCATTTATTCATAATCATATGGGGAAAGATAAACTTGGACAATTACTCACCGTCGGGAGTCGAGACAGTACTATAAAAAGTATTGCAGGTACAGTATTGCAGAACAACTTTTTCAGTATTAAACAGTGATGAATATATCGAGAGGAATAACATTTCCACTTATACCGCTATCCATCCTTACATTATACGAGGGGTGTCACAAAAGTTTCAGGACTGGTGTCACGAAGGATATCTTTCAAGCCAAAACTACAAAACTACACCTCCTCTTCAATGTACTTGCCCTGGAGCACATACTGTAACAGCGACCTCAGCTCTCTGATAACTTCATACAGTGTATTGCCATTGATGGCTGTTGAATTCAAATATCCATGTTAACATTCCTACTACATTCTATTAGACCACTATTAGGGTTTATGTCATAGCTGCCTTCAATTAACAGCATTGGTGATTACCAAATGTTATGGGCAGTGACGTCATGGTTAGCATATTTGCTTCACAGTTCTGAGGTTCACGATTCAAATCTTGATGCTGGCTTCCTATGAGGAGTTTTCCTGTTCTCCCGGTGCTTGCATGTGTTTTCTATGGGTACTCCAACTTCCAAAAACCTACATGTTAGGTTCACCGAAGACTCTAAATTGTCATTGTAAATGTGTGTGTGAATGGTTGTTTGTCTAAATGTGTCCTGCAATTGACTGGCGAGGTGTACCCTGATTTTCAGTCAGCCGCCACTCTTATGAGGAGATGTAAAATAATGATGGAAGGAAGCTCTTACTATATGAATTTAATAAAATATGCTAAAATATCGCTATCCATGAATTTGTATTCATACTGTTTTACCAAAACAAAAAAAGAGTAAAGCCTATTATTTCTTGATTATCTATCCATCCATCCATTTTCTACCGCTTATCCGAGGTCGGGTCGCGGGGGCAGTAGCTTTAGCAGGGACGCCCAGACTTCCCTCTCCCCAGCCACTTCATCCATCTCTTCCGGGGGGATCCCGAGGCGTTCCCAGGCCAGCCGAAGGATGTACTCTCTCTAGCGTGTCCTGGGTCGTTCCCGTGGTCTCCTCCAGGTGGGACGTGCCCGAAACACCTCACCAGGGAGGCGTCCGGGAGGCATCCGAATCAGATGCCCCAGCCACCTCATCTGGCTCCTCTCGATGTGAAGGAGCAGCGGCTCTACTCTGAGATCCTCCCGGATGACCGAGCTTCTCACCCTATCTCTAAGGGAGAGCCCGGACACCCTGTGGAGGAAACTCATTTCGACCGCTTGTATCCGGGATCTTGTTCTTTCGGTCATGACCCACAGCTTGTGACCATAGCTGAGGGTAGGAACGTAGATCGACCGGTAAATTGAGAGCTTCGCCTTTCGGCTTAGCTCCTTCTTAGATCCACAACGGATCGATACAAAGTCTGCATCACTGAGGACGCTGCACCGATCCGCCTGTCGATCTCCCGTTCCATTCTTCCCTCACTTGTGAACAAGACCCCAAGATACTTGAACTCCTCCACTTGGGGCAGGATCTCATCCCTGACCTGGAGAGGGCACCCCACCCTTTTCTGACTGAGGACCATGGTCTCAGATTTGGAGGTGCTGATTCTCATCCCAGCTGCTTCATACTCGGCTGCGAACTGCTCCAGTGAGAGTTGGAGGTCACGGCTTGATGAAGCCAACAGAACCACATCATCTGCAAAAAGCAGAGATGCAATACTGAGGCCACCAAACCGGACCCCCTCTACGCCTCGGCTGCGCCTAGAAATTCTGTCCATAAAAGTTATGAACAGAATCGGTGACAAAGGGCAGCCTTGACGGAGTCCAACCCTCACCGGAAATGAGTCTGACTTACTGCCGGATATGCGGACCAAACTCTGACTCCAGTCGTACAGGGACCGAACAGCCCGTTTCAGGGGGTTCGGTACCCCATACTCCCGAAGCACCCCCCACAGGACCCCCTGAGGGACACGGTCGAACGCCTTCTCCAAATCCACAAAACACATGTAGACTGGTTGGGCGAACTCCCATGCACCCTCGAGGACCCTGCCAAGAGCTGGTCCACTGTTCCACGCCCAGGACGAAAACCACACTGCTCCTCCTGAATCTGAGATTCGACTTCCCGACGGACCCTCCTCTCCAGCACCCCTGAATAGACCTTACCAGGGAGGCTGAGGAGTGTGATCCCCTGTAGTTGGAACACACCCTCCGGTCCACCTTCTTAGAAAGGGGGACCACCACCCCAGTCTGCCAATCCAGAGGCACTGTCCCCGATGTCCACGCGATGTTGCAGAGGCGTGTCAGGACAGCCCCACAACATCCAGATCCTTTAGGAACTCCGGGCGAATCTCATCCACCCCCGGGTCCTGCCACCGAGGAGCTTTTTAACTACCTCGGTGACCTCAAACCCAGAGATAAGAGAGCCCGTCTCAGAGAACCCACACTCTGCTTCCACATGGGAAGGCGTGTCGGTGGAATTGAGGAGGTATTCGAAGTATTCTCCCCACCGACTCACAACGTCCCGAGTCGAGGTCAGCAGCGCCCCATCCCCACTATACACAGTGTTGGTGGTGCACTGCTTTCCTCTCCTGAGACGCCGGATGGTGGACCAGAATTTCCTCGAAGCCGTCCGGAAGTCTTTCTCCATGGCCTCCTCCCTTACCCGAGTTTTTGCTTCAGCGACCACCAGAGCTGCATTCCGCTTGGCCAGCCGGTACCCATCAGCTGCCTCAGGAGTCCCACAGGCCAAAAAGGCCCGATAGGACTCCTTCTTCAGCTTGACAGCATCCCTCACCGTTGGTGTCCACCAACGGGTTCGGGGATTGCCGCCACGACAGGCCACCTTACGGCCACAGCTCCGGTCGGCCGCCTCAGCAATGGAGGCGCGGAACATGGTCCACTCGGACTCGATGTCCCCCGCCTCCCCCGGAACATGAGCAAAGTTCTGTCGGAGGTGGGAGTTGAAACACCTTCTGACAGGGGATTCTGCCAGACGTTCAAGCAGACCCTCACAATACGTTTGGGCCTGCCACGTCGGACCGCCATCTTCCCCCACCATCAGAACCAACTCACCACCAGGTGGTGATCATTTGACAGCTCCACCCCTCTCTTCACCCGAGTGTCCAAGACATGCGGCCGCAAGTCCGATGACACGGCCAGTGCATCAACACCATGCCTCTGAAGTTGTCCACTGCTGTTGCCAATGGGAGGCTTGCATTGGGAAGGGTCTGTATTTTGGATTTAGATTGTTTTTTTTAATGTTTTCCTGTGTCCCATGTTGTTCATGTCTTATTTGCTCATTTATTGTTGTCCACCTGTTCTCGGCAACGCAATACCTTGTCGACCAATCAGCTCCCTCCAGCCTCTCGTGTCTTGTCCAGGTGTTCCTCGTTGTCTCGCAATTTGTTTGTATTTAGTTCCCTGGTTTCTTTCAGTGCTTGTCGGTCGATTGTTGTTTGTCAAATGTCGGCAGTTGTTATAGCCCATGTTTCCTTATCCAGTCATGTGGTCAGTATTTTCATGTTTCTTTATGACTTTGAATTAAGATTTTGGACTTAAGCTTAGGTCACTGATGGTGTAGTGATACACTCGCCTGACTTTGTTGAGGGCAGCGTGGGTTCAGTTCCTACTCAGTGACTGTATGAATGTGAGTGGGAATGGTTGGCCGTGTCTATATGTGCCATGTATATATTGTATATATGGCGACCAGTTCAGGGTGTAGTCCACCTTTCGCCCAATGTCAGCTGGGATAGGCTCCAGCACACCGCCACCCTAACCAGGATAAGCGGTGTTGAAAATGGATGGATGGAAGGACTTAAGCCTAACCCTATTTAGCGTTTGCATCATGATCATTGCCTTTGTTTTTTAAATTAAATTACCTTTTTGGAGATTCCTGCCTTGCCTCCCTGTTTCTCTGCACTTGGGTCCGCCACGTTTTGCCTTGCCCCCAATACCTGGAAAACCCGACCCGTGACAGGTGTTTGAATGTAGAAAGATGATTGGACCTATGGAACTGTGCTTGCAGTGTTTAAAACAAACGAACAAACAAACAAACAAGCCTAGATTCTTCACTTAGATTAATATTAAAGGAATGGCTATTACTGTGAAAGGAACACAAAACTATAGCTTGAATTCGATTGCTTTTGTAAATCCATTGTTATATTAAGTGTAATTACACGATCAAATGAAACACCTGCACATTGTAGAGATTTCACAAATAGGTATGTATTCATTCTTTGAGTGAAATTAAGGAAAAACTGCATGTCAGATGTTGATATGTCATCAATCACAGAAGGCTAACTATCACCAAGGAATAGCATACAATTAGCATTGAATTACTTGTTGCTTTTGACCAGACAATAACAAAGATAAAACAAAGTGGAAAAGTAAACACCTGGTTGGCCCAAGGTGTTCCTACGTGAACCCTTTTGGACTTTCTTCAGATGTACACCCTCAATTTCTTTGGCGATTTTACCCACGGCATCACACAGTCACATCTCTGCCACAGTTTGGCCAGATGCCATTATTGTACGCGTTTGTACCAGCTTCTGAGGTTTGATTTTTATCAGTTGCTTTGTAGCGATATCCCACTCTTTGAAGCGTTCTCTCTGGCAGTGTTTTGTCCACATTTGTGGTTTGGCTGTGTAGAAATACTAATTAAATTTGTGGACAAGGGTTCATCCCAGTTCGCTGCGAGAGATCAGAATCACAGTGTATTTAATATTTCAGTCATGCATAGAATGCGTGAGCATCATTCTTTTAATGCTGCTGCTACCGAAACTTTAAAATACCAATTCATTGATTAATAAAAAGAAAAGGAAAATACAATGTTTTTCCCGCCCCCCCAGAGTTATGCAGGAGCCTAGAGGAGTTAATTAGTGGAATTAATTAAGGCTCAAATTGCAATTTCTTCATTTGCAAAGTGTAAATCTTAAATGAAGGAAATTTAATTAAAATGTCAGATGCAGATACATCTAAAATATAATTGTTTATTTACACAAAAAGAGGCCAAAGACATTATACTTTAATGTTTTTAAGTGTGAAGATGTGTAATAGTCGCGGCACGGTGGACGACTGGTTAGAGCGTCAGCCTCACAGTTCTGATGACCAGGGTTCAATCCCCGGCCCCGCCTGTGTGGAGTTTGCATGTTCTCCCCGTGCCTGCGTGGGTTTTCTCCGGGCACTCCGGTTTCCTCCCACATCCCAAAAACATGCCCGAATTGGACACTCTAAATTGCCCGTAGGTGTGACTGTTAGTGCGAATGGTTGTTTGTTTGTATGTGCCCTACGATTGGCTGGCAACCAGTTCAGGGTGTACCCCGCCTCCTGCCCGATGATAGCTGGGATAGGCTCCAGCACGCCCGCGACCCTAGTGAGGAGAAGCGGCTCAGAAAATGGATGGATGGATGGATGTGTAATAGTCAAAAAACAAGTGTCACACTGGGAACATGGAGACAAGCTGCTATGTATTGGTACATTGCTTTCTATCTTCAGTTATGTTTAGATGCTTACCAGCAAAAATATAATCTGACAAAATGACTATAAATACAGTACTGTAGTTGATGTATCAATAACCAATGATCAAATCAATATTTATTATGGCTTGGCCTTGTCTTGGCCTTGAAAAAGAGCACCCATTCTGGGAGATTGTCCAGTTTGGCTGGAAGGTTGTTCCATCTTTGAGAACGTGCTACAGTTCTTTTCCTGATCAATCTGTCTTTTCATGTAATCCCAAGGCAGTTGAGCTCAAGGCTCTGTGGACTCCCTACCATCTGGTGCAGGAATGCTTGTTCTTCTCATAGCTCAAGCTCGTTCTTGGTGGGGCTGGCTGTCTACAAGTTTGGAATCATTGTGGTGAAAAAGGATGCATTTCCCATCCGATGCCAGCCGGATTGCATTTTGCGACACAAAACAGCTTTACTGTGCTTTTCAGTAGTGAGCAAACAACGAATCCTGACCAGGTATCCAATTTAACATCTCCTTTGAGACCGTGTTTTTTGTATTTTATTTTCAGTTTAATTTTCATTTATTTTTAATTTTGTAATCTCTTCTTTTCATTATACTCCATATAACTGCTATCAGTTTGATCTGGTGGGCCAGTTGTCCTTTTGTGTCAGCCAATCATCTCCTTGCCTACCCTTGTTTCTTACCAGATGAGTCTCATTTGTGGGATTTATCTGAGTGCAAGTATTCATCACACAAATGTCCTCCACACTCCAGTGATTGGACGAGAAGAATAACCAATAAAATTGACTGTTATAGTTTTTTCCGAACTCAGTGATGGTGTAGTGTTTCACACGCCTGACTTAAGTTCCCACTCAGTGAGATTGTGACTATGAATGGATGTCTGTCTCCATGTGCCCTGTGATTGACTGGTGACCAGTCCAGGGTGTTGTCCACATTTCACCAGAAGTCAGCCGGGATAGACTCAAATGCCACACAACAGCGAACAGAGTAATCAGGTTATAAAATGGGTGGATGAGATTATTTTGTACTTTTGAGTATGTGGTTGATTGCATTCTTAATGTGATGGAACTGTTGCACCATATAGTCAGAGGTGGGTAGAGGAGCCAAATATTGTATTCAAGTAAGAGTACTGTTACTTTAGGAAAATATGACGCAAGTTAAAAGTAAAAAGTAGTCATCCAACAGACATGCAAACACCAAAGGTATGAAAAAGGTGAAAAAAAATACAAACATTGTAGAAGGCGTCTGGGGGGGATTGCGCGGGCCCCTGCAGAGATTTTTTATTTTTTTATTTTAACATAAATTAAGCAGTCTGGAAGACTCTGAAGAGTACAATAAGGCAAAAATAAATAACATTCTTCACGCAGACACTGCTCAAGTACACGTTGACATACAAATTTTAGATTCAAATTAAATTTGCCTCGTTTCTTTGCTTTTTTGTTCTGGCTTCCAATTTAAGCCAGGCCCATTTCCACCTTCACCTGATGCCTGCTTCAAGCTGTGCCACATGAATAGCATCCACCTCTTTAAACACACTCATTCTGGAAAATTCACTTAATTTTTCACTATTACAAACTTCAAACGCTAATCCCAAATGCATCCTCCAGGAAAATATTAAGTACAATATTTTTCTCTTTTTATTTGCCATCTCTGAATTTGAAGTTGTTCATTCTGTGCTGTGACATAATCCCTAACGTCGCAGTAATTTGATAATTGTAGGCGCGTTTCCTAATTAATACAAAATGTACTAGCGGAAGCGGCACGGTGGACGACTGGTTAGAGCGTCAGCCTCACAGTTCTGAGGACCCAGGTTCAATCCCCGTCCCCGCCTGTGTGGAGTTTGCATGTTCTCCCCGTGCCTGCGTGGGTTTTCTCCGGGCACTCCGGTTTCCTCCCACATCCCAAAAACATGCATTAATTGGAGACTCTAAATTGCCCGTAAGCATGACTGTGAGTGCGAATGGTTGTTTGTTTCTATGTGCCCTGCAATTGGCTGGCAACCAGTTCAGGGTGTACCCCGCCTCCTGCCCGATGACAGCTGGGATAGGATCCAGCACGCCCGCGACCCTAGTGAGGAGAAGCGGCTCAGAAAATGGATGGATGGATGGATGTACTCATGGATCAACTCTTGTCGCCGATGACACGTGTGCTTCGCAGTTCTACTGGGACAACAGCCAGGGCCACGACCCGCAGCACTTCAATGTGAAAATACCAGAGCCAAGACCAGTCCAACAAACACGACACGGGCTGATCTGATGAGCAAAAATGTTTTTTAAACGTAAGAGTAGCAAGAGAAGATGTCCGCTCCAGAGGTGGGTAGAGTAGCCAAATATTGTACTCAAGAGTACTGTTACTTGACAATAATGTGACTCAAGTCAAAGTAAAAAGTAGTCCTCCCAAAAATTACTTGAGTAAGAGTAAAAAGTACACTGTGAAATAATTACTCAAGTACTGAGTAAATAGTGAGTAACTTTTGATTTTTTTAACCACAGAATAAACATCAATTAGGCACGGTGGGTGACTGGTTAGAGCGTCAGCCTCACAGTTCTGAGGACCGGGGTTCAATCCCCGACCCCGCCTGTGTGGAGTTTGCATGTTTTCCCCGTGCCTGCGTGGGTTTTCTCTGGGCACTCAGGTTTCCTCCCACATCCCAAAAACATGCATGGTAGATTAATTGAAAACTCTAAATTGCCCGTAGTTGTGAATGTGAGTGCGAATGGTTGTTTGTTTGTATGTGCCCTGCGATTGGCTGGCAACCAGTTCAGGGTGTACCCCGCCTCCTGCCCGATGATAGCTGAGATAGGCTCCAACACGCCAAATCGTTTCCGTTTTGTTATTTAAACCAAACAAAATTACAATTCAATAATACCATTGCAGCATTATCATGTATGGTTGACAAAAAAAAGTGACAAAGTGTACAAAACTAAAAGATAATTCAGTAAAAAGACAGGAATTCCAAATAATTGCAATCAATGTCTCTGTTTCCATTCATTCGTGTTCGCCTGATTGTTGTGAACAATCCTGAGTCCACTACTGTTTAGAAGATTAGAATGGATAGATCCTACCAGGTTTGATGAAAGAACGCAACCTCCAGCAAATGGTTTTCGTTCCTGTGTAAGACACAGTTCAAGGGATCGCAGAATCCAACTCCAATGTTAGCTCAGAAGTTTCTGAACCAAACTTTAACAGCCAATCATAACTACAAAATATGCATAAATAAAGCAAATAATACATCTGGTAGTGTCAAATGTAAATACAAGTCAGTTATCTATTGAATGAAATTTATATCAATACGATGACACACTTTTGCAAAAGAAAATAAAATAAAATGAGCAATGCTTACCACATGTAGTGTTACACCACTATGTGCCGTTCAAAATATGAGTCTAGTCTTTAAATGAATAAAAAAATATTTACAACATCAAGAAGTTTTTTAACCTGTTAACATGCTATTAAACCATGTTGATCTGTTTAGTATTTACAATGTGTTTTCTTAATGGCTGTCTTTATTAACAGGCTTTTATTTTACAAGGGCTACTGCATGTGAATCAGGGTTACAAGTCTGGGCTTCCCGGCAAAAGCTGCTGCCCCAGCGACCCGACTCCCGATAAGCACAAGAAAATGGATGGATGGATGGATTCACCAATGTTTTTTCATTTTTTTAAATCAGGAAATGGCTGGAAAACCTTATGCTTAGTGTAATACAGCCGACAAGGATTTTGGTGGTATGATAAATTAGCACGGATGGTTCAAACTACATCAGACTGCTCTCCCACTGGGGAAAACACAGTGTCACCAAGAGCATAGAATTATTTTTATTTTCAATCTGCATTCTGATGTAGACCGCTACTGGTGTGACACACAACATGGCTTCATATAATTTCACGAGTGAATTAAAATGTACACATTCTCATCTGACATCTTTCTGATGATTTACACTCTGAGACATCACCCAGGGGACGTGGTTGGTCAAGGTTCTTTCTGACAGCGTATTGTATATGGTAATGTGTGCTGAGTTCAATATATATTCAAATAATTTGTCAAACCTTGGACTTGTTCTTTTCTTTATGTGTCCTGGTCTTTCTTGTTGGGGACATTCTAATCTGCTTGCTGGCTACTATTGAGGTACCCTTGAGCAGGGCATGGTCCCCACCACCCCAGCTCAAGTGGTGCAGCACACCCTTTTAACTCTGGGTGGGTTCTGTCAGGGTGGGCATCCATCCATCCATTTTCCGTACTGCTTATCCTCACTAGGGTCGCAGGCGCGCTGGAGCCTTTTCCAGCTGACTCTGGGCGAGAGGTGGGGTACACCCTGAGCTGGTCGCCAGCCAATCACAGGGCACATATAAGAAAACATGCCAAGTCCACAGAGGGGAGGCCGGATTTGAACCTGGGTCCTCAGAACTGTGAGGCAGATGCGCTAATCAGTCGTCCACCATGCCGCTCATGAAGTGTCTTTCGTGAAGTGCATCCGGTGTAAAAACAGTGCCAAACAAGATCATGAGAGTTATACGCTATAGCGACCTCAAATGGGACAAACAAACAAACAAATAACACACACAAAAAACCCACGTCACTCTTAAATGCATGACAAAGTCAATCAAATGGTTTGAGAATTAAGAATATTCTACTACTATTTGCTTTCCCTTGTCTGCGGGGTGCATCTACATTGGATTTTATCAAATCTCCTTAATTCTCCAAGATGTTACTAATTTGTCTCACAGGTAGACATTTGAGAAACTTAATTCATGTACATATGTCTCTCTCTCTCTCTCTCTCTCTCTCTCTCCCTCTCTCTATATATATATATAATATATACTGTAAGTCCAGTCCATTTACCATTTATGTCAACAGACAATTTGCGATGAAGAACCAGTAACAGGCAAGTCAAGGACACTTTTGCTAATTCCATTTAATAAATAAGCTGTCTAAAGTAAATGCTCTACAGAACCAACACGATGCAGTAATTGTCCATAAAAATTGGATACTAAAAGTGTAAAGTTGAAAGACATTACTTGAAAGACAGAATTGCTTTTGAGTAAAGTTAAGCCATATAAAGCCTAAAGAGTTCCAAATTAAGTGGATTCATTGCAGCAGCATCTGTGCGTCACATAGGTTTCCTTCAGACTCAGATATATATTTTTAGCTGTAATAAAATTAATATAACATTTTGAAATGGTTGATATTTATCATACATTGAAAACGATTGTATGTGCTTTTCGGTTGGGTTTTACTTGAACGTATCATTTTGTTGATTTGCCAACATCTGTTCACTCTATGATTAAACCTTGGGGCAGTCATCACCACAGGGCCAGGATGCAATATGCTTGCTGGGGAGGTAGACCCAGACACTGGTAGTTATTTATTTTCCCCTAGGCATTAAATCAGATTGGTTATGTGTGTGTGTGTGTGTGTGTGTGTGTGTGTGTGCGCGTGTGTGTGTGTGTGCATGTGTGTGTTTATCATCGTTACTCACAGCTTGTTGAAGTAAAAGAGACAAGGATAAAACTGGTCTGGTTTTGCATTTTGTCAATTATTTATTGTTTCTATAGGCTACATAGATGGTTTACCATAACATTTTTACTGTTTTGTCTGACGAAACTTGAGGTTTAAAACACAAAGGTATCCATCACAAGCACACAACGAACTAAATCTATTTCACATGAAGTGCCGTCTAATGATGTTGCTCAGCTCATATCTCTGAAATGCAGCAGGTCTTTAAATGGTACACTGCCCAATTCTGGCAATGACAAAATCGTCCAAGGTCTGACAGATGGTCTTCTGGAGGTGGAGGGGGAGAGGACAATCAAACACAACGACACTGACTGACCTTTATATACAATAATAGGAAGAAATGAATGTTTCATTTTGAATTATATTGTTAGATTTTTGACAAGTCCCTGTCTTTTTTCTTTTAATGGGATTTTATCTGACCTGCACTGTCTTTGTGATATCTTTTTTTTTTTTAACTCCACAGAATAAAATACTGATGCTTTCCCCCCCTCCTTTTGATATACTTTAATCAATCAGTAATTTAATATTGTATTAACACACATGCATGCACGCAGGGCCAGCTCACCCATTAGACAATATAGGAAATTGTTAAGGGTGTTGCAGGCTTTAGGGGGAGCCACAAAGTCAAGAAAAAATACACCTTTTATATACTCGAACAGTGTTGGGAATGTTCATTTTCTCGTACAAAGTTCAGTTCACCGTTCCAAAAATGAACTAGTTGAGTTCATAGTTCAATCATCCATTTTCAACACCGCTTATCCTGGTTAGGGGTCACAGGGCGCTGGAGTCTATCCCCGCTGGCTTCGCGCGAAAGGCGGACTACACCCTGAACTGATCGCCAGACAGACACATAAAACCATTCGCACCCACATTCACACCATCACTGAGTGGGAACTGAACCTACGCTGACTTCACCAAAGTCAGGCGAGTGTACCACTATACCACCAGTGACTGAGTTCATAGTTTATAATTCAAAATTTTGAACAAAGTTCACTGCTAAAAATGAACTAGCTCATAGTTCTTGTTTTCTCCAATATGTTGCTGATAGGCTATCCATCCATTCATCCATCCATTTTATGTACCGCTTATCCTCACTAAACTGGTCGCCAGACAATCACAGGCTATTACCCTCAAAATACTGGCATTTCATTTCCCCATTGTTGCAACAGTCCACACTAGTAACCAGCTGCAGCTTTCACCCGACAATGTCAAAAACATTAAGAAAAACTCGTTGCTTGAATGGTATTTTTTAAAATGAGGAATAAAACAAAAACAGGGCTTGTGTCCTTAATGTGTTAAAAAAAGAAAAAAAACATGCAACACATTATGACAGGAACGATGGTGATGACTGTACTAACCCTAACCATATGTCGCACTCAAAAACAAATATTCATGTTTCCCACTAAAAACTGTCTCCTTTGCACTCGAGAGGTCTTCCTCTCTTTAAGTGAAAAGGGAAACCCCAAGTTTTTTATTCCAAGAATACATTGTGTGTCCCAGCAAAACTCGAAACATGGAACTCTTATTGAAGGTTCAAGGTGCTTTTATTGTCAATTCTTCAGTATGCGTAACACATACAGAGGATTGAAATGACGGTACCCGCTGTGCTACAAAACACAGTACAAATAATTACATCACTATGAAAACCTAAATAAAATGTTTGTCTTGTCTATAATGCATCTGGCATCTTTTAGCGCCATCATGCCCACAAACATCTCCAAATTATTATTATTTTTAATCTCCACAACTGACTGCTAGCAGCCCCACTTCAATTCTTCTGAATTCAATATGCAACATTCATTTGCTAATGAGGTAAAGCGCTGTGCACTCCAGAGCCGAAAGTAACATCCATCCATCCATCCATTTTCTGAGCCGCTTCTCCTCACTAGGGTCGCGGGCGTGCTGGAGCCTATCCCAGCTATCATCGGGCAGGAGGCGGGGTACACCCTGAACTGGTTGCCAGCCAATCGCAGGGCACATATTAACAAACAACCATTCGCACTCACATTCACACCTACGGGCAATTTAGAGTTGTCAATTAACCTACAACGCATGTTTTTGGGATGTGGGAAAACCGGAGTTCCCAGAGAAAACCCACGCAGGCACAGGGAGAACATGCAAACTCCACACAGGCGGGGCCGGGGATTGAACTCTGGTCCTCAGAACTGTGAGGCAGACGCTCTAAACATGCGACCACCGTGCCGCTCGAAAGTAACATCTAAAATATAATTCCAACTGCAGAAAAGTAGAATGTGTTTTACATAATAAACGTGATAAAGTACAATATAGTGTATGTGCATCATCAAAAGCCTATAGAGGCTCGCTGTTCAGGGCATACATATATCCAATTGCTCCAATTGTGTGTGGGTGCAAGTCACCAACTGTCATTTCTTCGCACTGTTCCGGTCCAATCTTTTTTTGACAATTGTGCAAAAAGATGCAGAGTCCTCGAGCACTTAGAGCAGTTCGAAAGACTAATATTGCAATAGTCTGGTGCAATGACCATTGTGCAAGGGCGCCGAGACTTCAAGCGAGTAGTGCGATAATCTGGGACAATGTTGATTGTGCAAATGTTGCAGATACTCCTCAATCAGTGTACAAATGGAGCAGATGCTACTCTGGCATGAGTGGCCAGTATTGGTCAACAACAGATATGCAAATAGTGCAGCGTGGCGAGACTACTACAGTGAGTGCACGAGTAATGTATAATTGGCCCCACAGAAATGTGACAACAAACTCAAGTGAAAAAATTGCCAGCATGTTGAAATGGAATTGTAGGTTAGGTTTTTAAGAAGTTTATTGCAAGAGGGAAGAAGCTGTCGGAATGTCTGCTAGTTCTAGTTTGTATTGATCAGTAGCGCCTACCTGAGGGAAGGAGCTGGAAGAGCTGATGACTGGGATGTGGAGGGTCAGAGAGGATTTTGCACGCTCTTGTCTTAGTTCTGGCAGGGTGCAAGTCCTCAAGGGTGGGTAGGGGGGTACCGGCGATCTTTTCAGCAGTTTTGATTGTCCGTTGCAGTCGGAGTTTGCCCTTTTTTGTAGCAGCACCAAACCAGACTGTGATGGAAGAACACAGGACTGATTAGATGACCGCTGGGTAGAACTGCCTCAGCAGCTTCTGTGGCAGGCCGTGGTTTCTCAGAAGCCGCAGGAAGTACATCCTCTGCTGGGCCTTTTTGAGGACGGAGTTGATGTTGGTCGCCCACTTCAGGTCCTGAGAGACTTTAATTCCCAGGAACTTGAAGGTCTCGACGGTTGACACAAGGCTGCTGGACAACGTGAGGGGCAGCTATGGCGAAGGATGCCTCCTGAAGTCCACGATCATCTCTACAGTCTTGAGCGTGTTCAGTCCCAGGTTGTGTCGGCTGCACCACAGCTCCAGCCGCTCCACTTTCTGTCGATATGCAGACTCGTCACCGTCCTTGATGTGGCCGATGACAGTAGTGTCATCTGCAAACTTCAGGACTTTGACAGCCGGGTGCGCTGAGGTGCAGTCGTTCGTGTAACCTTTTGTTTCGGTTCATAAGCATGCAAAACTCTCTCTTTTTTCCCTCTCTCTCTCATTTACTAATGAGGCAAAGCGGTGTGCACTCAGGAGCCGAAAGTATATTTTTTATCTGCAGTTTTATACTAAAATATAATTCCAACCGTTATTGTTTTACATAATAACATGCAAAACAAATTTTCCAGAATCAGACTAATGTAGGCCTAATCGCAAAAATTATTAAAGTTAAAAAAATTACTTTCTTAACTCAAAATTATGTTGTTCCTCATAAATTATACTGTGTACGGAATATGGCACTACTTCTTCACATGTGGGATAAGGACAAAACTTTGCTGAACACATAAAACTGCAGATAAAAAGCTTGAGCTGAGGCAGACGGTACACTGCATGACTGAAGGAGTTTGGTGCTGTTCTTCTACAGTTGTAATAGCGTAAAATATAAAAACTTTTTGTTTCTAAATACATTACATATGTTTAAAGTAGATTGGCTGGCAACCAGTTCAGGGTGTACCCCGCCTCCTGCCCGATGACAGCTGGGATAGGCTCCAGCACGCCCGCGACCCTAGTGAGGAGAAGCGGCTCAGAAAATGGATGGATGGATGGATGTTTAAAGTATGCGGCACGGTGGATGACTGGTTAGAGCGTCTGCCTCACAGGGTTCAATCCCTGGCCCCGCCTGTGTGGAGTTTGCATGTTCTCCCCGTGCCTGCGTGGGTTTTCTCCGGGCACTCCAGTTTCCTCCCACATCCCAAAAACATGCATGCTAGGTTAATGGACAAGTCTAAATTGCCCGTAGGTATGTGAATGTGAGTGCGACTGGTTGTTTGTTTATGTGTGCCCTGCGATTGGCTGGCTACCAGTTCAGGATACACCCCGCCTTCTGCCTGATGATAGCTGGGATAGGCTCCAGCACGCCCGCGACCTGTGAGAAGCAGCTCAGAAAATGGATGGATGGATGGCTGTTTAAAGTAGCTGGCACAGTGTACAACTGGTTAGCACATCTGCCTCACAGTTCTGAGGACCAGGGTTCAAATCCTGGCCCCGCCTGTGTGGAGTTTGCATGTTCTCCTTGTGCCTTCCTGGGCTTAAAATTATTTATCATCATCTCAGTTGGCTGAATTTTTTTGTGAGGGGCTAAAAACTAGCCGCGTGATGACTGTGGGCTGGGGCAGATACCTGTACTATCTAGCATGAGGCCCTCCCTTATTATATAAACACCAAGTGCCCTTATTCCCACCGTGGCTATTCGGCAAAATTGCCAATTCCTCACTCATTATAACCTGACCCATTACATTGGAACCTCGATAAAACGGACCCCAATATAATGGTTATTGCATAAAAAGGACCGTCGGGACTGAACATTGTGTCCACAAATAGTTTCCATTTGTCATTTAAAATGCCGTTGACAAATTGTCTTACTTCCATAATTGGCTGCTGTGTTTACTGGCACTGTGGTGGAATGCAGGCAGAAAATGGGACTCACATTTTCGTATCACAGGTATAAACAAAAAAAAAAAGATATAATTCCAAAAGACGAGCCTCCCGTGCCTATGTGGCGGCCATGTTGAATGTAGGGTGTTGACGTGGCGACCATGTGATGATGGTTATATCTATTGTCTATTGTGGCTTAGAACACACACACAGAGAGAGAGAGAGAGAGAGAGAGAAAGAGAGAGAGAGAGAGAGAGAGAGAGCGAGAGTGAGCAGCATGGAGGAATTGGTAACACTGAGGAAACCAAAACACATGTCTCTGGAGTCAGGAACATGCTATTTTTAGTACAGTAACTTTTTTTGTCAAGCCATTCAGCTCTGCCAATGGATTTGGAACTAGGAAGCACACTAAGTCCTCGCGGCTCAAGAAAGCGACTTGCCTATGATGAGTACTGTACGTCAACATTGTCACCATGACCAAGCACACAGGCGTGGTAAGTTTGAATAAAATGTGAAACTTTCAAACATTTTCAAGATTTTTGTTATATTTATTTACAATATCTTTGTACTGCGGCACGGTGTATGACTAGTTAGAGCGTCTGCCTCACAGTTCTGAGGACCGGGGTTCAATCCCCGGCCCCGCCTGTGTGGAGTTTGCATGTTCTCCCCGTGCCTGTGTGGGTTTTCTCCGGGCACTGTGGTTTCCTCCCACATCCCAAAAACATGCGTGGTAGGTGAATTGAGAACTCTAAATTGCCCGTAGGTGTGAATGTCCTGCCCGATGATAGCTGGGATAGGCTCCAGCACACCCGCGACCCTAGTGAGGATAAGCGGCTCAGAAAATGGATGGATGGATGGATAACTTTGTACTGGGCTGGGAGTTTTAGGCAACGAAGAAAACCTACAAAACCATATCGTGCAACCGATACAGTAATATGGGTGCATAGGGCCTAAAAAAAAGTCCTTCAATGTAACGGACATTTGGCTATATCAGACGACCCCCTCCCCCTATTAGTCCGTTCTATCGGGGTTCCACTGTACTACTAGTATAGCATGCAATTGGTATGGTGGGCCTGAAGTGCAAAACACAACAATAAATAACTAAACACAACAGTAATTTAAAAAACACAACAATAAATAACTAATCACAACAACAAATAACCAAACAAAAAAAGCTAATCAAAAAACACAACAGCAAATCACTAATCACAACAGCAAATAACTAATCACAACAGCAAATGAAAAAAACACAAAGGCAAATGAAAAAACAAAACAAAATGAAGCTACCGGAAGAGGTAGGTACTGGTAGGGGAGATAAGACTCATTGTTGATTGAACGAGAGGGAGAACTTGATTAGACGCTTTGACCAGGAAGTTATTACTCGTCTGGCGCGGTTTTTGAAATGAGTGTTACCGGTGATTCAAATGTCGCTGCCACAATCAAAGAATATTTTGACTCAGGCCATACAGTATGTAACCTGTCTGATTTTGTGCATCTACGTTGTTCGAACCACACGCTTCCACCATGTCATGTATTGGGAGACGAGTGCCCGGGCTGCTAACTCAGAGGGCAGCACTGTCTTTTAAGGGCTGGAGATTGGGGTCTCTTTAACATACATCTGCACAGCCCAGCTTGCTCCCGATACACATACACATGAGGTGATACTTGATAGATATGCTCAGTTCTAATCACGACATTCAAATAAGTACGTGCACGCTGACCACGTATTTAAAAGACGTTGGGCTGCACAGACGGTGTCGTCCAATCAAGTTGCGCGTTTCGTCCAATCAGTGATGAGTGTTCTCTACCCCACACACGGGCGGTTTCTGATATGGGCGATATGGGCGGCCACCCAGGGCGGCATTCTGTGGTGGATGCATTGCGAGGCAGCGGCAAACTGGACGGGATTCGCCGTCCCGCCTCACTTTCCCAGCCCAACAGCGGTTACAGTAGCTGCCTGAGATCTGACACAACAGCGTTAGGGGGCGTCAGGCTCACTGTTGCCAGCCCACACGTCGCGGGGCGAGGAGGAGGAGGAGGAGGGAAAAAGATCAACCAAGGGTACACGCTATGGGGCCACAGAAGCGTGTTGTTGTTGAATTTCTCGTCTCCCCGCTTAGGAGCTATGAAAGACGGCACGTATTTGATTGAGAGCTGAAAGTTCTGGGGAGGCGGGGTTTTCAGAGCAATCAGCGAGATGTCCACAGCGTCTGCAAGCTGAAAGACTGTTCTTCTTGACCAATTTGTAGCCTGATTACACATAATTTGCTTTTTTTTTTCATTCATTCATTGTCCAGCTTGTTAGCAAGACTCTTTTCTGTGATGTGTCAACATACATTTTTTTGTTCTGTTTGGTTCACCATTGTTCATGTGTTATGCAGATGAATATACCAAGCTCAAAACTTACTTTCATCATCATTCCACTGTGATATTGTTTATTGTTGCAGGTTACATTTACTGTGTGTATTTCTGTGTTGGTTTCTTTGGCTATTATTTATGGCCACGAGGCCATTTTTCACCTGTTTGGTCATGCACTGTGGTTAATGCTGGTTCTGAATGTATGTTTTCTAAAGTTTGTATTTAATTTTACAGTGGATTATTAAAATGAATTATAATTTGCATTAATGTCCTAACACGTGGCTGTATCAGAATACCTTCGTTAATAACATATACTATACGATTACACCAAGTTGTGATAATTTATTTGGTTTTGTAACAAAACTACTGGAAATGCAACGCGGCAAATTACTCATTACTTTGTAAAGTTGACCTCACTTCCCATGAACCTCACTGCACATCACTGGTACATATCCAAACAGCAAATGAATGAGGCATCTTCACTAATAGCTCCACTTTGCCACATTCAATAATCTGGTGACGATGTACCATTCAGCGCTCGATGTGGCATCTGTGTATATACAGAATGCCTATGAATGTAACTAATAGCGAGACACTCTTGAACTTGCGCTTGATTTATTCTTGCTTTTAGGCCCACCTGACTCCATTGCCCCCAATTGTTGAAATAATTTTGTTGTGTTGTAAGCAGGTGTTTCTTTTTTTGTGATGCTAATTCGTTCCAATAGGCCAACAATTGACTCATTATTGTCAAGCTTCAATTTCAGGAAATGACTAAAGCATCACGCATAATCACCATACTTTCTGCCTCACATTACCTGTGATTACAAAACAGCATGTTTCACAGATAGGACTCTTACCACAGACTGCAAGGAGTGTCTTGATTGCACAGTTTGCAGATATAGTCAGTGATGTACATAAACTGAATTTTAGTTCCACTATTGATTTTAGAGTACGGGGAAGATGGTTCTTTCGGTTACTATGGGGGCTGCTCATGTTTATGAGGTTGTAGTTTCACACATAACTGCTGCCTCTTGCTCCCTATAGGATGCTTGATTGGTCCCTTTTACTAGCCACTACTTTATAAGATTATACATATGTGAATTATTATTATTTTTTATTATTATTGAGGAGGCAGGGTTAATGTGCTCGGTATGACACCTTGTTTTCAACACTGTGATTGTCAGAAAATAAAAATAAAATCACTCACACAAAAGCACTCTTCAATACAACAACAACAAAATTACCGGCCTTTTTGCAAAGTAGTCAGGGGTCCATTGTTCAATCCTTGCATAGTAAAATATGTTTCTTCTCTGTGTAGTTTTCTCTCCCTAGAAGCATTGATGCAATGTATAAAGGAATGCTAAAATACAATGGTTTATTCTGGTAACCAGCAGTTAAGCAGTGAAGCAGAGAGGTGCATGGTTGGCTACTGTTTACCAATGGCAGACAGTCTTGTTCACCTTCATTTCAATGCAGGTGGTGCTGGTGAAATATGACATGCGTGTGTGGGTGATGATTCGGGAAAGGATGAACATGCTTTATGGCTATTGTAAAATTCTCCATGGTCCGTCTGCTTGGGAAGAGCCAAGGGCAGAATGTTTGTAGCAGCAAAACATTATAAACTACCTCCATGCGTTGTCCTTAAGCACCTGTGTTTGGACCATCATTTCGCTCTACTGCAGCAGCAGCAACAGTGTTGAGGTGTGTCTCTTCATGAATACTAACCATACTTCTGGTTCACTATCATTAACGCATCTGTATTGCCAGTCTTGTCTCGTCTGCTGGTAAAGTCAGGACACTGAGGTGTGCTTCCATGCAATGAATATCAACCGGTCCACATCTCTGATGCAATTCAATTCCAATGTAGACAGAAATCAGATCATTTTTGTCTACTTTTGAAAGAGATGATCATCAGTTCAGAACAGAACATTGTCTCTGTTTGAGTATTTTGCTTGACAAAATGATACAGAAAGTTCAGGAATTCAATTCAAATCAGGATTGTTTTGTTTTTAATTATAGCTAGTCGAGTGCCACTAGTCACTGTTGTTGAAAAATCGAAATGATGTGCTCAAGTGTCATGACTCCAACTCCTAATCAAAGAACAAAATGCTTGGTTTCTGTGGGACACTTGAGTTGTGGAGACTTTATTCAACACAACTTGTTCAATGGAGAGAAAAGCAAACATTCCATCAAAGTGTGAAATCGGGGTTAAGATGCAGTGAGCAGTATAGTTGTATAATTAATTATTTTATTTGGCCTTTTGGCTTTGGGCACAGTGGACGACTGGTTAGCCGTCTGCCACACAGTTCTGAGAACCCGGGTTCAAATCGGGCCTCAGATTTTTACGCTGGGACATGCTTATTAAATTTAACAGACGTCTGACATTATTTGTGGAACTTCTACCTTGAATGATACCTGTCTGGTCATAGTGGATTATAGACGGGAGTACTTTTTCAAGTCTCGCTGCGAGGGCTTTCAAGATAATCTTGATATCTACATTAATTAGTGATAAGGACCGATAATTAGCCGGGAGAGTGGGGTCTTTACCTGACTTAAGTAATAATTTAATTGAAGCTGTATTCATATGGCTACTTATTTGACCTTTATCGTTTATCTCCTTGACTGTCCTGAAAAATAGAGGCGCTAGTATTGGCCAGAAATGTTTCATGAATTCAACAGGAATGCAGCCCTATGGGGGGCACAAGTCAGTGCAAACTGTAGGCCGGTCCCAAGCCCGGATAAATGCAGAGGGTTGCGTCAGGAAGGGCATCCGGCTTAAAACCTTGCCAAACAAATATGAGCGTTCATCCAAAGAATTCCATACCGGATCGGTCGTGGCCCGGGTTAACAACGTCCGCCACCGGCGCCGTCAACCTGCAGGGCGCTGTTGGAAATTCAGCTACTGTGGGTCGAAGTCGAAGTCAAAGAAGAAGAAGAAGAAGAGGTGGAAAGCGGGTTCTTCGGCAGAAAGAGAAGAGGAAAACACAGAGCCTAGAACTGAATGTGGGGACTTTGAATGTTGGGACTATGACAGGAAAATCTCGGGAGTTGGTTGACATGATGATTAGGAGAAAGGTTGATATATTGTGTGTCCAGGAGACCAGGTGGAAAGGCAGTAAGGCTAGAAGTTTAGGGGCAGGGTTTAAATTATTTTACCATGGTGTAGATGGGAAGAGAAATGGAGTCGGGGTTATTTTAAAAGAAGAGTTGGCTAAGAATGTCTTGGAGGTGAAAAGAGTATCAGATCAAGTGATGAGGCTGAAACTTGAGGGTGTTATGTATAATGTGATTAGTGGCTATGCCCCACAGGTAGGATGTGACCTAGAGGTGAAAGAGAAATTCTGGAAGGAGCTAGACGAAGTAGTTCTGAGCATCCCAGACAGAGAGAGAGTCGTGATTGGTGCAGATTGTAATGGACATGTTGGTGAAGGAAATAGGGGTGATGAAGAAGTGATGGGTAAGTACTGCATCCAGGAAAGGAACTTGGAGGGACAGATGGTGGTAGACTTAGCAAAAAGGATGCAAATGGCTGTAGTGAACACTTTTTCCAGAAGAGGCAGGATCATTGGGTGACCTACAAGAGCGGAGGTGGATTACATTTTGTGTAGACGATGTAATCTGAAGGAGGTTACCGACTGTAAGGTAGCTAGGGGAGAGTGTGGCAGGTTAGGGTGATTAGGGATAGAGATGGAAATATGTTGACTGGTGCCAGCAGTGTGCTAGCTAGATGGAAAGAATACTTCAAGGAGTTGATGAATGAGGAAAATTAGAGAGAAGGGAGAGTATAAGAGGCAAGTGTGCTGGACCAGGAAGTGGCTATGATTAGTAAGGGGGAAGTTAGAAAGGCATTAATGAGGATGAAAAATTTAAAAGGCAGTTGGTCCTGATGACATTCATTTGGAGGTATGGAAGCATCTAGACGAGGTGGCTGTGGAGTTTTTGGCCAGCTTGTTCAATAGAATTCTAGTGTGTGAGAAGATGCCTGAGGAATGGAGGAAAAGTGTGCTCGTGCCCATTTTTAAGAACAAGGGTGATGTGCAGAGCTGTGGGAACTATAGAGGAATAAAGTTGATGAGCCACACAATGAAGTTATGGGAAAGAGTAGTGGAGCCTAGACTCAGGACAGAAGTGAGTATTTGCGAGCAACAGTATGGTTTCATGCCTAGAAAGAGTATCACAGATGCATTATTTGCCTTGAGGATGTTGATGGAAAAGTACAGAGAAGGTCAGAAGGAGCTACATTGTGTCTTTGTAGATCTAGAGAAAGCCTATGACAGAGTACCCAGAGAGGAACTGTGGTACTGCATGTGGAAGTCTGGAGTGGCAGAGAAGTATATTAGAATAATACAGGACATGTACGAGGGCAGCAGAACAGCGGTGAGGTGTGCTGTAGGTGTGACAGACAAATTTAAGGTGGAGGTGGGACTGCATCAGGGATCAGCCCTGAGCCCCTTCCTGTTGGCAGTGGTGATGGATAGGCTGACAGATGAGGTTAGACTGGAATCCCCGTGGAGCATGATGTTTGCAGATGACGTTGTGATCTACAGTGAAAGCTGGGAGCAAGTGGAGGAACAGTTAGAAAGATGGAGGCATGCACTGGAAAGCAGAGGAATGAAGATTAGCCAAAGTAAAACAGAATATATGTGCATGAATGAGAGGGGTTGTGGGGGAAGAGTGAGGCTACAGGGAGAAGAGATAGCAAGGCCCCCACGGTGGCAGGCAATGATCTTAACCATTGGGCCATGGCTGCCACCAACTGTGTCATCAAGTGGTCAGGAAGTGGAAACAGGTCCAAGCAGGTTGGAACGGCTGGAGGAAGGTGTCAGGTGTGTTATGTGACAGAAGAGTCTCTGCTAGGATGAAGGGCAAAGTTTATAAAACAGTGGTGAGGCCAGCCATGATGTACAGATTAGAGACAGCGGCACTGAAGAGACAACAGGAAGCAGAGCTGGAGTTGGCGGAAAGGAAGATGTTGAGGTTCGCTCTCGGAGTGACCAGGTTGGATAAAATTAGAAATGGGCTCATCAGAGGGACAACCAAGGTTCGATGTTTTGGAGACAAATTTCGAGAGAGCAGACTTCGATGGTTTGGAAATGTCCAGAGGAGAAATAGTGAGCATAATGGTAGAAGGATGATGAGGATGGAGCTGCCAGGCAAGAGAGCTCGAGGAAGAACAAAGAGAAGGTTGATGGATGTCGTGAGGGAAGACATGAGGGCAGTTGGTGTTCGAGAGGAGGATGCAGGCGATTACATGGAAAAGGATGAGGCGCTCTGGCGACCCCTAAAGGGACAAGCCGAAAGGAAAAGAAGAATTCAACTAATATACGCTACAGGGAATTGCACATTATTGTATTCATAGCCGCCATGTCTTTACAATATAAGTTTGAACCTGTTATATATGAATAAGACACTGAATAGATCTTACTGGTTTTGGTAAAGTGTTGCATTACAGATTGACACCAATTGCAGTTACACATACCGCATGAATAAAATTTTTAGAAATCCCGCGATTCTGGCAAATTGTGTTTATGTTCATAGTGTTTATACAGCGTGCGAGGAATGCTAATACTGTAACTTTGGATCAAGAGTAAACCCTTCTTCATTGTGTGTGCAGTACATCATGTATTCCCAAGTCCGAGGGCACTAAGGTACTCCATCTGAATCCTAATGCCATTTTACACTTGGACTCTGAAAGCTGCTGTCAAGGGATATACGATTTATATGCCTGTAATTGCCTAATTTTGCTTTTTCCTGGAGGCTCAGAGGGAGCCACAGCCCACCCGACACCCTGCCTAGCCTTGCCTCGTGAGGAACAATCCAAGGATGTAGTACTGTCAGTTTTACACAGTCCTCGTTGGTGATTTATCATCCTCGCTCCCTCCCTTGCCTACCCCTACCTTCTACTTGAACAAACACTTAGTGAGTTGTTATGGTGCCACTCATTGAATGTAAACTCAGGTGAGTGCGCTTGTCGCAGCACAAAGGCGGAAACTGTTGACACACGAAAGTTAGAGGTGTATAAGACGAGAGGAGAATAGTGTTCAATAACTGTGAGATATCTTGGACGAGTTGTTTGTCAGGCTCAATAACGGCGTCTGGGCAAGCAAGCATAGGAAGTGTCTTTGTGATGCTAAAGTGGATTCAGGTCAGTGTTGCCAGCTCACTGATTTTAAGTGTTTGATCGAGGAATGAGCTGATAATGTCAGCTCAGTTGGCAGGGACACAAAGACATCTTTTAGAGACATGCTAATCTTGTATTTGTGTTATTGTTCAACAATATGTGCAGTATATGTTGTTTGGCTCATTTTACAAGCTAAAATCGAACATAAATAAGAAGCTTGTCCATTTATTGCAGTGAGATTAAGTAATGTTAATGCATAAACTTGAACTTGATGCATAAAGCAAGTTCTTTTTTCTACAACCCAGGTTGGAAAGTATATAGGTACTTTACTTTTAACACATACAACGTACAGTGACATATGTTCTCGCATTTGGTAACACATTCCTGAAAAAAGGCTGCACGGTGGCCGACTGGTTAGAGCGTCTGCCTCACAGTTCTGAGGACCGGGGTTCAATCCCCGGCCCCGCCTGTGTGGAGTTTGCATGTTCTCCCCGTGCCTGCGTGGGTTTTCTCCGGGCACTCCGGTTTCCTCCCACATCACAAAAACATGCATGGTAGGTTAATTGACAACTCTAAATTGCCTGTAGGTGTGCATGTCAGTGCGCATGGTTGTTTGTTTATATGTGTCCTGCGATTGCCTGGCAACCAGTTCGGGGTGTACCCCGCCTCCTGCCCGATAATAGCTGGGATAGGCTCCAGCACAACCACGACCCTAGTGATGAGAAGCGGCTCAGAAAATGGATGGATGGATGGATTCCTGAAAAACAGTGGACAGAAAGCTTGTCGTGGTCAGGTACCGAAGCCAGATCTTGTGTCAGCACTGTGGTCAATGAAGCTGACTGGAAATGAAAACTTGTGGGAGGAAACCAGCGCACCTATAGAAAACCCACCCACATAAGCATGGGGAGAACATGCAAACTCTGCCCAAAGTCCGGTGTTAAGAGTGGCTAATACTAGAATCCACCTCGGGACCTTCTTGCTGTGTGGCAGCAGTGCTAAACACTATTATGTAAAACAGCATTCACACCAACAATACACAGAATACATAAAAAAAACTCCCCAAAGAATATTATAAACAAGTAATATTTCAAAGGAGCATAGGATACAGTACATGACACAAGTCCTGGAGTAGTTGCAGTGCAAACTTGTGTCCATACTAGAAAAGGTATCTATCACATGACTGGCTTGTGCACCCACTTCTAAACATTCTGCAATCTGATAGCCTAAGAATGCATAACAACCACCACCTTCAATAAATGCCAAGTGTGGTTATCAGATCTTACACAATTTAAAAATGGATACCTTCGCTGGATACTTTGTTGTGGTCCCAAAAATAGACATTTCCAGAACCTCTGGCCACTGCGTATGTCTGTATTTGTAGTATTAGAAAGGGCTGTTTTCCACAGTATGCCACTAGTGGCACAACATGAAATGTAAAACTGCAGAGACTGCTCTAACATTTAATTTAACCTGTTAAGCAAATATAGAATAGAACAATTATCTTGTTTTTAAAAATGAGTAATGCCAATGAAATTTCATAAATCATATTTTGAGTATTTATAAAAACCTACATCTGACAGTAGACATGTGCAGCATGTCTCTCGAATAAGATAAATGACACATGAAGTAGAGCAGTCTAATTCACTGATTATTTCCATCGCTGACAGGATCAGTCAGGATCTAATCGTAGTCAATGTATGATGTTCTTCATCTCCAAAAGGTCAAAAGCATTCCAAATTTACAGTAAAGCTGAGCATCACAACCTTTTCAGATATTGGCTTTTTTATTGTTTGTTGTCCTCATGTCTTTTTCCATCCATCCATCCATTTTCCTTATTGCTTATCCTCACCAGGGTCGTGGGCTGCTGGAGCATATCCCAGCTATGTTCGGGCACTAGGCGGGGTACACCCTGAACGGTCGCCAACCAATCGCAGGGCACATGGAAACAAACAACCATTCGCACTCACATTCACACCTACGGGCAATTTAGAGTCGTCAATCAACCTACCACGCATGTGTTGGGATGTGGGAGGAAACCGGAGTGCCCGGAGAAAACCCACATGCAACAACATGCAAACTCCACACAGGCGGGGCCGGGATTTGAACCCCGGTCCCCAGAACTGTGAGGCAGATGTGCTAACCAGTCGGTCACCATGCCGGCCTGCTGTCTTTTTTTAATGATTTATTTTAAGGATGAGAGAAGCGGTTCTCAGTCATTGTAAACCTAACCATGCATGCAGTAATCTTCCTGAAGGAAAACTATAACATTTACAAGGCATCTGTCCATTCATCCCTTTCTCCATCCATCTATTTGCCTAGTTTACTACCTGGAACATAGTCTGTTCATTTGTTTCAGTGTTTTCGGTAGCTTTCGAGACAAAGTATCAGAGTTCGCCAGAACTAGAGATACCTAACAAATACATCAGGTATTCTTGCTCATTGTATACCCGTGACTAATATTTAGGTCGGTCTTAACACACAGTTACAGTACAAATGAACAGTCATATCACGAAAGCCAATCCTGATATTATTACTTTGGGTTCATACGCTCACATCTTTGAAATATAGTAGAATAGAATCCTCACCATTACAGGTAAAAATGAAGCACCACCTGCTGTCAGCTGGCGCCAATACTGTTTGTCCTTAAGCACAGTAGCCTTGGAGGAAACTGCAATGACTGATGTACACTTAGACAGTTTGTGTCCCATCGTTCTTTCAGTACTGACTTCCATGTTTTCTGCTTCTAATTTTGCACACCCTCTCTTTATTTATTTCAGTAAAAACTTGAACCCTGCCTTTTTGATAAAGCCGACAACCTATTGTCCTTCGGTTATACGCGAAATACAGTATGCTGCCATAGGCCTAAACGGCTGGAAAATCTTATGATGTACTAACATTTCTCCTTCTGTCTAGCTCAATCTGTTAATTTTTACATGCTGGATATCAGTCATCATTAATAGGCAGCCTGCATGCCCATAAAAACCTTAATACTGGTGTTTGCATAAACAGAAAATATTCATCTTAATGTACTCATGCAAATGCATCTTTTTTCCACCTCCTTTCACACCTTACTCGGTGCGCTGTCAAACTGTTGTGTGATCATTACATCCTTCACCTGTCATAGTCTGTGTTTGGGTTTGGGTTGTGTTTGGTTTTGTTCCATGTTTTCCTGTGTTCCATGTTTGTTGTGTGCTCATTTGGTTGTTGTGTCCACCTGTTCTCGTCAACCTTCTACCTTGTGTCAACCAATCAGCTCTCTCCAGCCACTCGTGTCTTGTCCAGGTGTTCCTCGTTGTCTCGTCAATCTTTTTGTATTTAGTTCCCTGGTTTCTTTCAGTGCTTGTCGGTTTATTGTCATTTTCACTGTCTGTGTCTGTGTCATAGTAGTATTCAAGTGTTTCTTTGTTACTTTGATTATCAGTTTTGGTACTTTGTTTAGTTTGCTTTTTCCGTGATCCTTGTTTGCCTTATTTTTTTTTTTTAATATAATTTTTTAGACTTTTGCCATGCCTCCCTGCACTTGGGTCCTCCACGTTTTTTCCTTGCCTTCGAAAACCCTAACTGTGACAACACCTCCTCCTTGAATATGCTTGGGAACCCACATTTTGCGTACCACTTGTCACCAGAACGATTGGTTTGAGAAGCAATTTTGTCACAGTAATATGCAAGGTGGACCAGTTACATCTGAATGGACAGATCACTTTTGCTTTGTTTTACCAGATCACGGCAATGCTAAATCAAGATGCCTTGATATGCAAGCAAACAATGGCTGTTACAAATCATTCTTCGTGTAAAAAAAAAAAATTGGGGCATTAATTTCTACAAAATTAACATCAGCAAAAGAAAGCACTTTATAATGCAAAACAAATTTAATGATGAAATGAAATAAGTTCTGATGCTTAATAAGGACAAAATTGTAAAGAGATTAAAGCCGTGTCATTCTTTTTCTTCTTCTGACAAACATGTCAATGTGAGAGTAGACAGTCGATGATTGTTTGTTTTTTCAGTCTATTGAGTGATCTGAAGAAAGTTAAAGCCATCTTACTTGCTATAGTCATGTCCTCCAACTGAAACGATATGGAAGAGCTTGCTGTATTCTGAGATTTTTTTGTTTGCTCACTCTAGACTAACAACCTGAGACATAATCTTCAATGAGTTGTCACAGTTCTTTGACAAAAATGACAAGGTTGTTTCAATTATCACTGACATGGTTGACGGTGGGACACCACAATGGCTTGGTAAGCAGGCTTTATGATCAACAATAATATTATAGTGCGCTAAATTCAGTGGACAAATGAACAAAGCTATGAAAACTGTGACAGGAATGAGAAACATCGGTTGTTCCTGCTCCAGTCTGCATTTATCGGGCATTGGTGGATGAAATGCCATCTGAACACATGCACCTTTTGATGTTCGCTGGCTGAGTGAAGGATGGTGTTGGAGAGAAAAAGTGACCGTTCCTGGATGAATTATGTCCAGTGTGCAGAGGACAAAAGCATAAAAATTTCATACCCTTCAAAGAGACAAGAGAGTAATCTACAATTTCAAGACAAGTATTATACATTAGCAGATGTGTTTGAAGCAGTGGAAACTTCCACCCATACATTTTCCACACCGCTTTTCCTCACTAAGGTTGCAGGCGTGCTGGAGCCTATCCCAGCTATCTTTGGGCAAGAGGTGGGGTACACCCCGAACAGGATGTACCTGAACTGGTCGCCAGCCAATCGCAGGGCACGTATAAACAAACAACCATTTGCACTCACATTCACACCTGCGGGCAATTTAGAGTCGCCATTTAAGGTATTAAAGTTTAACTTTCCACATTTGCATGCAAGAAGAACTTGTCATCCTCTTGATTCTGAGACATTCATTCTCTTTTCCAGTGGATGGCCAACTAATGGCGAGTAAACTTCAGAGGCCTCAAGAATTGTACCTCCCTTAAATAATATACAGATCCTTTCCAAAAAATTTGAATATCATGGAAAGGTTTAGGCGGCACGGTGGCCGACTGGTTAGAGCGTCAGCCTCACAGTTCTGAGGTGCGGGGTTCAATCCCCGACCCCGCCTGTGTGGAGTTTACATGTTCTCCCCGTGCCTGCGTGGGTTTTCTCCGGGCACTCCGGTTTCCTCCCACATCCCAAAAACATGCATTAATTGGAGACTCTAAATTGCCCGTAGGCATGACTGTGAGTGCGAATGGTTGTTTGTTTCTATGTGCCCTGCGATTGGCTGGCAACCAGTTCAGGGTGTACCCCGCCTCCTGCCCGATGACAGCTGGGATAGGCTCCAGCACGCCCGCGACCCGAGTGAGGAGAAGCGGCTAAGAAAATGGATGGATGGATGGAAAGGTTTATCCATCCATCCATTTTCTGAACCGCTTATCCTCCCAAGGGTCGCTTATTTCCATAATTCCATTCAAAAAGTTAAACTTTTATAGATTATAGATTCATAATTTAAACAATTTCAAGTATTTATTTGTTTATTTTTACATAATGTGGTCTTCCAGCGGCGGCTCGGTGGTCGACTGGTTAGAGCGTCAGCCTCACAGTTCTGAGGACCCGGGTTCAATCCCCGTCCACGCCTGTGGGGAGTTTGCATGTTCTCCCCGTGTTTTCTCCGGGCACTCCGGTTTCCTCCCACTCCGGTTTCCTCCCACATCCCAAAAACAACAAATTGCCCGTAGGTGTGAATGTGAGTGTGGATAGTTGTTTGTTTGTATGTGCCCTGCGATTGGCTGGCAACCAGTTCAGGGTGTACCCCACCTCCTGCCCGACGACAGCTGGGATAGGCTCCAGCACGCCCGTGACCCAAGTGTGGAGAAGCGGCTCAGAAAATGGATGGATGGATGGTCTTCCAGCTCATAAAACCCACAAAATCAGGGATTCAAAAAAAAATTTAATACTGTGAAGAAATCAGCCCAAATTCTGGAGACCATTAATGTTATAAACTGAGTGTCACACACAAATCATCTACTAAACTCAAAGCACCTGCACAGGTTTCCCCAGGTGTCATTAAATTGCTGCAGTTCAATATGGGAAAGAATGCACACTTGACAACTGGCCAGAGGACCATCATTGATACCCTCCATAGGATGGGTAAGCCACAAGAGTTCAGAGCTAAGGAGGCTGGTTGTTCACAGAGTGCAGAGTCCAAGCATATCAATGGAAAGTCTATTGGAAGGCCAAATTGTGGCAGGAGGAGATGCACCAGCACAAGAGATGACCGTGTGGGCTTCAGCAGATTATCAAACAGAGAAGATTCAAGAATCTAGCAGCGATCCAGAAAGAGTGGAATGAGGCGGGAGTCACAACTTCAAAAACCACCACATTCAGACGCATCCGGGAGATGGGCTACAACTGTTGGGTTCCTCGGGTCAAGCCACTTCTGAGCCTGAGCCAACGTAGGCAGCGTCTCAACTGGGCCAAGGAGAAGAAGGACTGGACTGATGGCCAGTGGTCCAAGGTCCTCTTTTCCGATGAAAGTAAAGTGTGCCTTTCATTTGGGAATCAAGGTCCAAGGGTTTGGAGGAAGACTGGTGAAGAACAGAACCCATGCGACTTGAGGTCCAGTGTAAAATTTCCACAGTCAGTCATGATTTTGGGTGCAATGTCCAATGCAGCTGTTGGGAAACGCTGCTTTCTTAAATCCAAGGTCACCGCAAAAGTCTACCAGAATGTTTTAGAGGACTTCATGATTCCGTCTGCTGAGGAGCTGTTTGAAAATGCAGATTTCATCTTCCAACAGGACCTGACCCCTGCCCATCCTGCCAGAAGCACCAAAACCTGGTTTGATGCCCATGCCATCACAGTGCTTGACTGGCCAGCCAACTCGCCGGATCTTAACCCCATTGAGAATCTATGGGGTATTATCAAGAGGAAAATGAGGGGCACCAGACCCAAAAAACAAAGAAAAACTGACAGCAAGCATCAAGGAAATCTGGGCTTCCATAACTCCCAGGCAATACCACAGGCTGATTGCCTAAATTCCACAGCGCATCGAGGCAGTGATGAAAGCAAAGGGATTCCCAACCAAGTATTGAAAATTAACATATCGTTTGAAAGTACCATATTTTGATTGATTTAATGTGACCCTAATTTCTTTCTTTTTTTCTACAAAAACTGAGAAGTAAATGGTGATTTCTTCACAATATGCAAATTTTTTGAATTCCTGATTTCGTGGGTTTTATGAGCTGGAAGCCCAATTATGTAAAAATAAACAAATAAATCCTTGAAATTGTTTAAATTGTGGGACCTGAATCTGTAATCTATGAAAGTTTAACTTTTTGAATGAAATTATGGAAATAAATAAACTTTTCGATGATATTAGATTTTTTTTGGAAAGCGTCTTTATATGGAAGTCAATCCATTCCATCAGATTTGGAATCTTAATTAAAACACTACATTTTTTCAATCAAAATATTAAATGTGGCGGTATGGTGGACGACTGGCTAGCAGAACTGCCTCACAGTTCTGAGGACCCAGGTTCAAATCTGGCCTCGCCTATGTGGCGTTTGCATGTTCTCCCCGTGCCTGTGTGGGTTTTCTCCGGATACTCCGGTTTCATCCCACATCTTAAAAACATGCATGGTAGGTTAATTGAAGACTAAATTGCCCGTAGGTGTGACTGTGACTGCAAGTGGTTGTTTATTTATACAGAATGTGTCCTGCGATTGGCTGGCGACCAGTTCAGGGTGTACACCGCCTCTCTCCCAAAAGATAGCTGGGATAGGCTCCAGCACCTCCGCGACCCGAGTGAGGCCAAGCGGTATGGAAAATTAATGAATGAATGAAAATATTCAGTGTACTTTTTAGCTTCGCAAATTCAACATTCAATTCAACATTCAGCTACAAATCAGAATCAGAATCAGAATCAGAATCATCTTTATTTGCCAAGTATGTCCAAAACACACAAGGAATTTGTCTCCGGTAGTTGGAGCCGCTCTAGTACAACAGACAGTCAATTTACAGAACACTTTGGAGACATAAAGACATTGACAAAAAACAACAACAAACAACAATTGTGCAAAAAGATGCAGAGTCCTCGGTTCGAATGGCTAATATCGCAATAGTCCGGTGCAATGACCATTGTGCAAAGGGCAATGAGACTTCAAGGAGTGTATGCGGTTTAAAGTGACGAGTACTGCGATAATCTGGGACAATGGTTGTGCAAATGTTACAGATACTCCTCAATCAGTGTGCAAATGGAGCAGATGCTACTCTGGCATGAGTGGCCACTATATGCAAATAGTGCAGCATGGCGAGACAACTACAGTGAGTGCACGAGTAATACATAATACAGAAATGTGACAACGAACTCAAGTCAAAAAATTGCCAGCTTGTTGTAATGGAATTGTAAGTTAGCTGTTCAAGAAGTTGATTGCAAGAGGGAAGAAGCTGTTGGAATGTCTACTAGTTCTAGTTTGCATTGATCGGTAGCGCCTACCTGAGGGAAGGAGCTGGAAGAGCTGGTGACCAGGGTGGGGAGGGTCCGAGAGGATTTTGCACGCCCTTGTCTTAGTTCTGGCAGCGTGCAAGTCCTCAAGGGTGGGTAGGGGGGTACCGACAATCCTTTCAGCAGTTTTGATTGTCCGTTGCAGTCGGAGTTTGTCCTTTTTTGTAGCAGCACCAAACCAGACTGTGATGGAAGAACACAGGACTGATTCGATGACCGCTGTGTAGAACTGTCTCAGCAGCTCCGGTGGCAGGCCATGCTTTCTCAGAAGCCGCAGGAAGTACATCCTCTGCTGGGCCTTTTTGAGGACGGAGTTGATGTTGGTCGCCCACTTCAGGTCCTGGGAGATTGTAATTCCCAGGAACTTGAAGGTCTCGACGGTTGACACAAGGCAGCTGGGCAGCTGTGGCGAAGGATGCCTCCTGAAGTCCACGATCATCTCTACAGTCTTGAGCGTGTTCAGCTCCAGGTTGTGTCGGCCGCACCACAGCTCCAGCCGCTCCGCTTCCTGTCGATATGCAGACTCGTCACCGTCCTTGATGAGGCCGATGACAGTGGTGTCATCTGCAAACTTCAGGAGTTTGACAGTCGGGTTCGCCGAGGTGCAGTCGTTCGTGTAGAGAGAGAAGAGCAGCGGAGAGAGGACACAACCTTGGGGCGCCCCAGTGCTGATGCTGCGTGTGGATGAGGTGGCCTCCCCCAGCCTGACCTGCTGTGTCCTGCCCGTCAGAAAGCTGTAAATCCACTGGCAGATGGCAGGTGAGACGCTGAGCTGGAGAAGCTTGGATGAAAGGAGTTCAGGGATGATGGTGTTGAACGCTGAGCTGAAGTCCACGAACAGGATCCTCGCATAGGTCCCTGCACTGTCGAGGTGTTCTAGGATGAAGTGCAGTCCCATGTTGACTGCATCATCCGCAGATCTGTTCGCTTGGTAGGCAAACTGCAGGGGGTCCAGCAGGGGACCTGTGACACTCTTGAGGTGGTCCAGCACAAGACGTTCAAAGGACTTCATGACCACAGATGTCAAAGCGACAGGCCTGTAGTCATTCAGACCCGAGATTGCAGGTTTCTTGGGGACTGGGATGATGGTGGAGCGTTTGAAGCAGGATGGAACTTTGCACATTTCCAGTGATCTGTTGAAGATCTGAGTGAAGACTGGCGCGAGCTGGTCCGCGCAGACTTTGAGGCAGGATGGAGACACGTGGTCCGGGCCTGCCGCTTTGTTAATCTTTTGTTGTTTGAAGATGCGTCTCACATCCTGTTCATGGATGGTTAACGCAGAGGTCAGAGGTGTGATTGTGGTCGCGGGTGCGGCCGGGTCGGTGTGAAACTGTCCTTTTCAAATCTGCAGTAGAAGGTATTCAAGTCGTTGGCTAGTGTGCTATTGTTCTCAGCTTGGGGGGATCGTCGCTTGTAATTAGTCAGCGACTGGAATGCATGCCAGACTGATTTAGAGTCGTTTGCGCTAAACTGCAGTTTGCCTACCAAGCAACATTCAGTGTCGATAAGTCAATGTATTCAGTTGCAAATTCAACATTCAGTGTATATTTCAACATTTGACATTCAACATTCAGTTGCAAATGCAGTTGCAAATTTAACTTTCAGTGTATTTCTCAACCTTTTGTGCGGGCGCCTTTAAACGTCACAGCCAGGCCAAACCAATCGAGACAGCAGCATCCAGCGCCAGCCAATCATGTTGAACGACCTTGGTCACGTGTGGCGACAAGGCCATGTGCACATTTTGAATGCCATTCAGCGGCAGCCATGCCTACTAATCAGAGGTGGGTAGAGTAGCCAAATATTGTACTCAAGCAAGAGTACTGTTACTTTAGAATAATATGACTCAAGTAAAAATAAAAAATAGTCATCCAATTATTTACTTGAGTAAGAGTAAGAAAGTAATCAATGAAAAAAACTACAAGAGTAATTTGTGAGTAACTTCTGATCAGAGCATGAACATCAAATAAAAAATAATAATAAATGGGAGTCGACACACACATGCCACCATTTAAAAATTTTAACAGACCAAAAACCAACAACACATGCATTGGGCCCTACAGAAACATTATTTGCTTTATGCACTTAAATTACTTCATGAAGAAACTGTTTGCTGGCCAGACTTAGTGATTGTGTGTGTGTGTGTGCGTGTGCTACTTTTGCCACATCCACTGGCAAAACAACAGCAAAAACATTTGCAACTTACTTGCAAGACATTTTCTCAAGTTAAAAGTGGGCTGAAATATCCAAGTTTGGGCAGTCACAATTTAAGAGGTGCATGACAAAGCTGTTGTTTTTTGGTCTGTAAACACACTCGCGCGGCTGTTAAAAAAATGTCATTTTGATTGGCTCGCGAAGGCTACGTGCACGGTGATGTGACTGCCTTGTGTCATTTGATTGATGAATTGGAGTCAAATGAAAGTGATCACGTTTGATTGGCGCAACAGGCGCCCTATGCGGAAGTCGAAGATGGAGTCTAAAAATAGATGCGCACATGGATGAATGGATAAATAAATGTAGTGAACGGGATGTCGATCACTGTAACGGAGTAAAAGTATCGATTCTTCTTCACATAAATACTCAAGTAAAAGGTACAGTGCACTTAAAGTACTCTAACAAGTACAGTTTATTGAAAATGTTACTTGAGTAAATGTAATGCGTTACGACCCACCGCTGCTACTAATGGGAGCTATAGCGCTTCAGTGAGTAGTTTAAAAAAAAATTTTTTAATACTATTTATATGGCAATTGCCTTCTACACATTGGACACTAACTGAATTCATCGAATTCATTTGATAAAATGTCAACGAGATTCATAATACCGCAATTACTTATTTGTTGATTATGATTGGCTGATGCTGGATGCTGCTGTCTCGATTGCTTCGGCCTGGCTGTACCGGAAGTAACGTTTAAAGGTACGTGCACGAATGGTCGTGAAATACACTGAAAGTTTAATCAGCAACTGAATTTGCAACTTAATTTGCAATTGAATGTTGAATGTCAAATGTTGAAATATACACTGAATGGGCGATGGGCTTCTCTGTAGAAACAGAAGTTCCTTTTTATGAAGGATGTGTGGAAGGAAGCTGTCTAAAAGGGCATAATTTAAAAGAAGGAATAAACTCAAACGCAGGATGCAGCTACCGTAATTTCTCGTGTATAATGCACAATTTTTTTCCCACCCAAAAATCTTCAAAAGTCAATAGTGCATATCATACATAGGTATAGTAAATGCTGGAAAATTATTTTACAGTGAAACGAGGTATATGAGTAGATGTGTTTTAGAAAAGCCATCAATTAGTTTTAAATCTGTGATTTATAAGTTTACATCCTATTTAAGTTCACATTTAAAATGTTATAATTGGTCTACTCCTTTATTGTGTGTAAGTAGTGATGTTACGGTCCGTGTCGAGGCTTCAAAGTGTGTGTCGAGTAAGTGTGGTTTGATGACGTAAGCGATGACCTTTGAACCTTCCTGAAGCACCGTACCACGTGACTGATTCAGGAAGTGGTTTGCTGGTTTGACGCGTGAACCGTGTGTTGTTTGAAATATAAGGCACAGCGAAAACCAACTGTGGCATTGCCTAGACAGATCCATTCAGCAAAGTAAAACTCCCACATCTAAAATGAATTAGAAAAACAAATTAGGAGGGGATCACCACTACCATTTATTGCATATAAATATATCAATGGACAGAAAGTCATGGGTGCGCATTATACATAGGAAGAAGGGTTTTCCTGACTTTTGGAGTCAATTTTGGGAGTGCGAATTATACTCAAGAACATATTATACATGACAAATTACGGTAATTCATAGTGACGTCTGTGGTCCCATGCAGACAGAAGCTATTGGTGGAGCAAACTATTTTTTATTTTTTTGCCAATTACTCTAGATACTGGAAGGTATACATTCTGAAACAGCTGGTGCTAAACAAATTCAAAAAATTTGAGAGACCATTCTCAAATGAGTGTGGTCAGAGTGTCTCGAGGCTGAGAACAGACATTGGTGGTGAGTACATATCAAAGGAGTTCAAGGCTTAAGGCATCCATCATGAAATGAGTGCACCTCACTCACCACAACACAATCGTGATGCAGAAAGAAAATAGTCAAAGCAGCTAGAAGCATGTCACATGTGAAGATGCCAAAGATCTACTCGGCAGAAGCTGTAACCACCACAGTTTACATAGAGAACAGACTGCCAACATCTGTCCTGAGGCATGAGAAAACCTACAAGAGATGGTGTGGAAAAAAAACTGACATGAGTCACATGGGGGTGTTTAGCTGCATTGCTTATGCACATATCCCTAAAGAGAGACGCAAATTACATAAAAAGGCTGTTAAGCTTTGTTTAATGGGCTATGCAAACAATGCATATGACTATCGCATGTATGATAAAATAAAAAAAGAGGATTATAATCCGCCGTGAGGTCATTTTCAACTAATTAAACTTCGATTGGAAAAACCTGCTCAGAGAATGAGATAAACACAGAACCAGATGAGGCTGAAACACAAGATGAAGTCATTAACACTGTCAGAACAAGTGCCCGAATCAGAAAGACTCCCACTATGATGAGTTTGCTGATACAGTAACTGTTGATCATCATGCCAATTTGTGTTGCGTGAGAGCCAATAACAATGAAAGAAGCGATAATGAGTCCTAATACAAAGGAATAGCAGGAGGCAGCTGATTTGGAATATGATTCACTGCTGAAAAAGGAGAATATAAACACAGTTGAGTCAAGCGACAGTGTGACGAGGATTCATGAGAGAGCCAGATCGCATCCCACCAAAACAAATGCACATGACCAGAACAAAGAAGACACAGTAATAGTGTGCTTCAAGTGTGGAATCAAAGGCCACCGTGTGAAAGCATGTCGACAGAAGACATGGTACAGTCATTGTACACTAATAATAATAATAATAATAATAATAATAATAATAATAATAATAATAGGCGCCATGGTGGATGACTGGTTAGAGCGTCTGCCACACAGTTCTGAGGACCGGGGTTCAATCCGCCTGTGTGGAGTTTATATGTTCTCCCCGTGCCTGCGTGGGTTTTCTCAGGGCACTCCGGTTTCCTCCCACATCCCAAAAAAATGCATGGTCGGTTAATTGAAGACTCCAAATTGACCTAAGATGTGAATGTGAGTACGAATGGTTGTTTGCTTCTATGTGCCCTGCGATTGGCTGGTGACCAGTTCAGGGTGTACCCCGCCTCTCGACCAAAGATAGCTGGGATAGGCTCTTGCACGCCTGCGACCCGCATGAGAATTAGCGGTACAGAAAATGGATGGATGAATAATAATGCACTAGACTTATAGTGAATAGTGCGTTTTTAGACACTCAAAGACGCTTTACAAATGCACACATTATTCCTTCATTCCACAGTCACACCTCGTGGTGGTAATCTACTTGTGTGGCTATAGCTGTCCTGGGTCTGAATACTTATGGCTGTGTGATAATCCAGTTTTCGTTTTTAATAAATCTGCAAAAATGTCAACAATTATGTTTTATTCTGTCACTATGGACTGCTGTGTGTACATTAATGAGGAATATATATATATATATATATATATATATATATATATATATATATATATATATATATATATACATATATATATATGTATATATATATATATGTCCCCAGTCAGTCCCAGTTTCCAGTCGCGTGGATTAGTTTGTTTTTTGGGATCCAGTCAGATTCGAGCTTCTATGTGTTGCCATGTCAATGTAATCTGCCCAGGGCTTTTAATACCGTACATGCTGGCCCATGCCACATACACTCGCTTGTAATGGCTGTTTATTTTTTTCATGTTTAATTATTTATTTTTTTTAGAGCAAAAGCGGCCAGAAATGGCTGACGGAACAGGAGGAGAAATGTACATTGTGACCCACATAATAATTAAAAAAAAAAAAAAAAAAAAAAAAACATTTCAAGCTGGATTTTTCAAGGAAAAGTGTGCATTGTCAGGATAGCTTGACCAACACCGTTGCTGGTTTGCTTGTTTTGACCTGGTAAAGGATTTCTTTAGTTTACAGACAGAAGCAGAAGAAAAAGGGGGTGGATTTTATCTGTAAATCAGCATCTGTGGTGAGTATGATATATTTTATTTAAAGTTTGTATGTTTTTGTCATGTTATTAGCCAAATACTGATGTGAATTGTTTGGGCAAGCTATATGCTGGGGCAGTTGCTCTGGCTGCCTATACGCTGGGGCAAGTTAAATCCATCACTTCCTCAACTGTCTCCTCTGCAGCCACTTCATGCTATACTGCTGGCTGTCTATGATCTGTCTGCAGTGAGACTGTAGATAACCACAAAGTCATTTATGTCCATCTTTATCATTTATGTGCTTTTAACTTGTATTCATTTTGTATGCATTTGTGTGATCTTGTTGTTTCAGAAGTCTTATGTATGTGATATACGCATATGTGATGTTCAAGTGAAACGGCTGCCGGGCGATTGTCAAGTTAGAGTCCGCCACTGACCACTTCAAAATAAGAGCGATAACCCAAGTGCTGTGTTTGCTGCTTAAATGTTGCTGGTTTAACATTGTTTTTATAGAAGAGAATGCCTTTTATTGTCAATATACACAAATGTTCTTCTTTTAGATAGAAGTATACCTATCTAAAAAAAAAAAAAAAAAAAAGAACCACACAACTAAACATATGCATGAAGAGACAGGGATTGTATTAAAGGGAAAAATTTGAGTAAAGAAGTCACACAAATTAAAGTATTTTCCTTGTCCCGTTAGGGGTTGCCACAGCGTGTCATCCTTTTCCATGCAAGCCTATCTCCTGCATCCTCCTCTCGAACATCAACTGCCCTCATGTCTTCCCTCACGACATCCATCAACCTTCTCTTTGGTCTTCCTCTCGCTCTCTTGCCTGGCAGCTCCATCCTCATCACCCTTTTAATAATATACTCACTCTCTCTCCTGTGGACCTGTCCAAACCATCGAAGTCTGCTCTAACTTTGTCTCCAAAACATCTAACCTTGGCTGTCCCTCTGATGAGCTCATTTTTAATTTTATCCAACCTGGTCCATCCAAGAGAGAACTTTAGCATCTTCATTTCCCCCACCTCCAGCTCTGGTTCCTGTTGTCTCTTCAGTGCCACTGTCTCTAATCCGTACATCATGGCTGGCCTCACCACTGTCTTATAAACTTTGCCCTTCATCCTAGCAGAGACTCTTCTGTCACATAACACACCTGACACCTTCCTCCACCCGTTCCAACCTGCTCGGACCCGTTTCTTCACTCCCTTACCACACTCACCATTGCTTGGGACTGTTGACCCCAAGTATTTGAAGTCCTCCACTCTTGCTATCTCTTCTCCCTGTAGCCTTGCTCTTCCCCCACCACCCCTCTCATTCATGCACATATATTCTGTTTTACTTCATCTAATCTTCATTCCTTTCCTTTCCAGTGTATGCCTCCATCTTTTTAACTGTTCCTCCGCCTGCTCCCTGCTCACCTCATCTATCAGCCTATCTATCCATCACCACTGCAAACAGGAAGGGGCTCATGGCTGATCCCTGATTTTCTGTACCGCTTATCCTCACGAGGCTCGCGGGCGTGCTGGAGCCTATCCCAGCTATCTTCGGGCGAGAGGCGGGGTACACCCTGAACTGGTCGCCAGCACAATCGCAGGGCACATATAAACAAACAATGAGTCACACTCACATTCATACCTATGGGCAATTTAGAATTTTAAATTAACCTACCACGCATGTTTTTGGGATGTGGGAGGAAACCGGAGTACCTGGAGAAAACCCACGCTGGCATGGGGAGAACATGCAAACTCCACACAGGCGGGGCCGGGATTTGGTCCTCAGAACTGTGAGGCAGATGTGTCATCCAGTCATCGACCGTGCCGCCCTCATTATGCATATGCAAATAAATATACATACAAATGCAAAAATGAATGAACTAACTATATGCAGTGTAGATACTGTATACAATGAAAGTGAAGAAATGAAGGCGAATCGCCTTCATGGATGCTCCAGCTAAAGGTCATCATTACAGCCATGGGAGCCTAGATTATGTTTAATGTATGTTTGTCTGATTAACATTCAATAATTTACATTTATACATCATTATTGTATAATGCAAGTGGAAAGGAAATGCTAATAACTGTCATTTTGTCAAGAAGAAAGTGTCACGACAAAACGTGGAGGACCCAAGTGCGGGGAAGCAGCGAGGCAAGGCAAGAGTGCAGGAATCTCAAAAAAAGTATTATAATTTCAAAAACAAAGAAGGCAAACAAGGCTCATGGAGCAAATGCTAAATAGGGTTAGGCTTAAGTCCAAAAATCTTAATTCAAAGTAACAAATAAACAAGAAAATACTGATCACTAAGAAACACGACGGGATAAAGAAACATGGGCTATGACAACTGCTGACATTTGACATACAACAATGAACCGAAAAGCACTGAAAGAAACCAGGGAACTCAATACAAACAAATTGACTGAGTACAAGACATGAACAACATGGGACACATGAAACAAAACTAAACAATCTAAACTAAAACACAGACCATGGCAAAAAGTCAATTTAATCAAGAAGCAAAGCCAAGTCATTTTTTTAACCTTTGCATGTTGTTTTCTTATCTTCATTTTGCTCTTCTGTAATGCCTTTTTTTCTCTCTATACATCATTGCACCTCATCATATCTCATTATACATCATCTTTTATCTGTGAAATCACAGATTTACATCATCGTAATTGAAAAACATGATGCAGTCAAGCAGGAGGAAAGTGAAGGCACAGTTTTTTTTATTTTAGTCATACATTTTGTTTTTCTTCTACGACTACCCGTAGTGCAGCACCCATCAACATTCCTCTTTGGTTATGTCGAATTCTATGGAAACCTTTGTAAATATTTTGTTATTTTTGTAACACCCTATGGATATAATGTGGATTTTGTCCTACAATGTGTTTGGTCCAGTGTATGCCTCAACAATATTAGGAGTTCTTGTGGTTTCATAATGACCAGATAAAGACAAAGAAGATAAAGGGAAAAAAGTCATATGCCGCTGTACTATTTATGGTAAGCTAATAAGCTAATATAGGATAATTAGCAGGCACTAGGCATTTTGTGCATGTTAATTGTTTAAGAGACGATTGTAGTTTGGCTGAATTGCAAAGTGCAACTTGGATATCTTTTGGATGGACAGTGCCTTGACTGAATAGGTCTTGAAACCTTATCTGATGGATGCAGAGCAGAGTGAAAAGGACAGAGAAACACAGATGATTAAGACTGGGAAGGCTGTAGCAGTCTCAATTTCAGGAGAACAGAAGAATGAGCTCTTTCGAGCTCGTACCAGCAAACTATGTCAGATTACAACCATGGAGAAGCAAATTGAGCAGTTAATGGAGGATGATGCAAATGTCGACACTGTAAAAACTAAATCACGTATTGATTTTGTTGCTTTGAAGCAAGACTTTCGCGACCTGAATAATGGTTTGCAACAATTTATGACTAAAGAGGAATTTAGGAATAACCAAATTCGTTGGTTTTATCCTAAAAATAAAGTAATGAACAGCTTCTTCTGGAAATGTGAGGAATGGATGAAAGAGGTCAGGAAACGCTCTGAGAAGGCAGCCAAGTGTGACAAAGACGTAAAGTCTGCGTCATCCAAATCTACCACTAAATGCCAAAGTGCTACTGGATCACAAGGCGGAAGCACACAGTGGAAGTCTTCAACTTCATCAATCAGACTTAAGGCTGAATTGGAGCGTGCATCATTACAGGCAAAATCTGCAGCTTTAAATGAGAAATTGGCAATAGAAAGAGAAGAAGCCGAGTTTGAAGCAGAACGAAAAAGGATTGAAGCCACCATAAAGGCTAAAAAAGAAAAGCATGCAATGGAGACGGCTATTGCTGTATGGAAGGCAAAAATTGAAGTTTTGCAAAAATATGATTACGCTCAGGAGTTTGAGGAGCATGAGAAGAATAATTACAGGGAGGAACAGACATCTTACAGAAGCAGTGTGCATGCTAGTAGATGCACCGTCTGCCTAAGCCACCAGCGCTCCTGTGTCTTTCTTGAATGCGGTCACGTGTGCACGTGCACGCTGTGCTACGAGGCGCTGTCAGAGCCAAAGAAATGCCCCATCTGCAGGGCCACTATAGACAGGATGGTGCTTATCTACAACATTTAATGTGCTGGAGATGCCTGTGATCGACAAGAAACAACACAAACACATAACAACCATGAAAGACTCAATCCAACAGCAACAGTCCTCTGTGGATTCAAACTGACAGGAAGAAAATGTGCAGCGATGGTGAGCTCTTTTCAGGTCAGATATACTATATTGGACATTTTGTGCAAGAACATCTATATGCAAAATCATGGAAAGAAAAGCAAAGATGAGGTAAAAGTGGCAGCAAACTCCCAAGTAATCCTTTATACTGTGATGTCATTATATTATGCTTATAGCCCCAAAGGGGCATATTTGCATGGAGCCTGGAAATGTTCTCACATCTCTTGGGACAGCATGTCTCAGGATCTTCTTTTACTGGTATTAATAGCTATTAGGAGATGCTCTTTTAGTAGCCAAAATGCAATTTATTTAAGTTTGCATGATCACTATTTAATAATTTAAGTTCTTAAATGATTATAGTAATTTATATTATTAAATGGATTGAAAGGGAGAAAAGGGAAAAGTGCTTTACCCATTTGAATTATTATTTTTTTGGTTACTACTAAAGTAAGTCTATTATGGTGGATACTTCTTCTACCAGTGAAGCAACTAGAACTGCCACCCTGTGTTCATGTGGAAATCTGTGAAACCGTTGAACTAATTTTGCAACACGCTGATGATGATTCAATGTATAAAAAAAAGGAAAAAAATATTCTGTCTCAAGTAAATAATCATCAAGCCTGAGAGGAAAATAATTGTAATAAATTGAGTATAAATTTGAGATTTACCACAAATCCTTTCATTGAGTGTAGTTGAATCCCCTATCAAAAAGAATTAACTTTCTAAAGACTACACCAACTACCATTCTGAAGGAGATTTTAAATGTAATGATAAAATTAAAAAACTAATATCGGCAAGATTATTCAGGATTTGTGTGCATTCACATACCAAGATGAATTCATTTTCATCTGGATTTCACGCTGTCTTCTAATTCTAACAGCTAGGACACATTATCAAATGGTATTGCATGAGATTATAATAATGGAAGTTAGAAATGTACATGATTATGATTTATCAGATCAGATTTGTCTTTTTTCGAGAGAGAAAATAACCTCTGTCAAATGTTGACAATCTGATCGTTAAGACTGAAGTTGCTTTGCAAAATATCTGACTTGAATGGGATTTAAGACCACATGTTGAAGTTGCCTAATAAAAGAATGGTTCCCAAGAGCTTTACTCCCTTCCCACTGTCCAAGGGAATGTCACGTACAGTACGTGGAACAAATCACACTTGATTTATCACATTGTAAGTCAAGCGTGGGATCATATTGGAGACAATACCCAGAAACAAGTGTCCATGTACTTTCAATCTGGTGCTTTTGCCACTTTCTGCCCCATTGGCTGATCAGATATACATGCACCCTCTTAATGTGTGGTGAGGCACATTCTAGTAGCATTCCTGTCAATCTATAATCAATGACTAACTCTTTTTGCAATAAGAGTGCACCATTCAAAGCACAAAATATGCCAGCAGAAAAATGGAACGTCAATCCATAGCTTAATTCAACAGAATAAGCATACTGTATACTGTCCCATGCTTGTTAATTAAATGCCTGCAGTACCAATACTGTGTGTGTCCTACTGTCTTCAAACACACAAACATCTATACAGTTACATGAGGCACAGAAAAAAAAAAACATCCTTTTGTGTGTTCATTATACTATGGAGTCCTTCTATTGATCCCAGTCGTCCTTTTGAATTGGCTCAAAGGCCATCTGAATGATGATGACGAAAATAGCACATAGTTTGAATTGCTCACATCTCCTTAAAATATTTATCCTGTAATAAGGAGGCTTATGTTAAATATTTGTATTTCCCACATCCATCCATCCGTCCATTTTCTGAGCCGCTTCTCCTCACTAGGGTCTCGGGCATGCTGGAGCCTATCCCAGCTATCATCGGGCAGGAGGCGGGGTACACCCTGAACTGGTCGCCAGCCAATCGCAGGGCACATACAAACAAACAACCATTCGCACTCACATCTACGGGCAATTTAGAGTTGTCAATTAACCTACCATGCATGTTTTTGGGATGTGGGAGAAAACCGGAGTGCCCGGAGAAAATCCACACAGTCACCGGGAGAACATGCAAACTCCACACAGGCGGGGCCGGGGATTGAACCCCGGTCCTCAGAACTGTGAGGCAGACGCTCTAACCAGTCTTCCACCATGCAGCCGTATTTCCCACACTCAAGTGAAACTTTTGGAAATCTATTACTAACATTTGATCACGTATTAATTATTTTCAATGGGCTAACTGCCACCTTAATTTGACCTCTCAATCTATCTTAATACAAATGGCTTGGTTCATTTGTGTATAATGGCCAGGTTAATTTTTTCCCCCTCACAGGAATAAATAGGAACATTAGCTTAGCAAATTACTGCTGATGAATGGGCTATTATGAAAATCAAGCTTCTCAAGGGATGCTTAGTTATGGGGTCCATCCCTGAAGCCGACCTTACGTGTGACATGAAAATTAGCATTAAAACTGGGATGCCATTTTACTCATTATATATCCTTAATCGGTAAATTAGTCATATAAAACAGGAAATACGGTTATTCTTAAGGTAGTCTTAATTTTAGTACATGACAGACAATTAAAACTTACAAAAAGATAACCATTGTCAATGACTGGCACATTGAGGTCAAGAATAGTTAAATTCAGTGGCCACGTGAAAGATGCTGCACAGAGGGTGCACTCAGCCAGACCGTCATGCATGTCTGGTTAGGTTCATTACCTAGATTTTGTTCCATTTAAATCTATGATGGGAAAGTTGATATCTTGGTGTATTTGACAAGTGCTGCTTTTGATAAGTGTTGTGTGTGCTGACCCAACTTTCCCCCTTAATTTCTCCTTGAGTTTATGTACAAGTACTACTACTCTCTCCGCTACTGCAGGACTCAGAATTGAGGTCATGCTTTCATCGGCTTTAACTGTCTAGAGTTTTTGGGCTCTGGTTGCAACATTTTATTTACTTTTCTTCAACCCCAAAAGCAAGAGCCATTGCTTGGGTTTCAATTTCTTCAAACAGGGTTACATAAAAACTACATTACCCATTAAAAATGGTAATAAAAGTTAGTGGACTTTAGATTATATAACATTATGGTGGTTCACAAATTTACAGGTTACTAAAGGTTACATGAACAATTCCCCCAGATTAACTTTAAAACTTTCATTGGACCGGGCTTTAGGCTTGTAAAGTTTTCACTCCTAACCAATAGTACACTTAATGCACAACGTCTTAGCAGGCAAATAGCACCCTTTGGGCCAAGGAATGCATTAATGTCAGTCGAGCTCAGGGCAGCCAGATTCTAAAACCAGTCCTGTCGAGGAGTATTTCTTATGGAAAACTCCTGCAGCTATGTTCAGTCGCTCAAGGATTTGAGATTCAAATCCCTCAATACACTTTACCTTAGCCAGAATGTAATATGACATGCATCTATTGGGCAGGAAGAAAGTGTTGTGTGATTGGGCACAGCGTGTCTCTCCTCGTCCGCCATGAAGTGAGGCCATTCAAAGTGATTATAATGACAGCTCAAACAGGGAACCTTGTCTGGGACTCAAGATAAGGCAGAGCAAGTGTGTGTGCTGAGGTATGAGGGACGGGTTATGGGGGAGAAAGCATAAGGATAGACAGATGGACTGAGAGGGGAGAACGACAGATGGAAGTCGAGGAGAGAGTGATATTGTATAATAATAGGGATGACGCGGCAATGATTGCTCTGCATTGTAATGCGGAAGTATGGTCCCCATCACAATTTCTCCATTTCGCTTTCTTGTCTTTTGCTGAACTTTTTTGTCATTCTTTCTGCTCTACTTCCTGCTTCTCAAGCACTGAACTCAAATTTGTTCATTACGCTTCACAAAGAGAAAGATTACATTCTCTACATAACAAATGGCACCCGAAGTGGTAATTTGGGTAAAAAATGACAAACCAAAAAGCAAAACACATGATGCTTGAACAGCCATTTAAAACAAAACGGGCTACTGCAGCTGCATTTGACACAAACACAAGAAGCTGACATGTGAGTCAGGACACTCTTAGTTTAAATATCTGACAATGAGCCTTAATGGATTAGGCCTACATGCTGCTTTATGTACTGTGCTGCTGTCTGTGCTTATGGCACACAGAGCATTTTGGCATTAAACTTAACTGTGTGTGTGACTGGATAGATAGTGAACCGGGGCTTTAATGATAATAGCTGGGATTGTTTTTTTCCTCTCTCCTTTCTGTGAAATGAGCCATTAACCTCATTAACTAAAATCACATTCAAGTCATTTCGTCTCACTGGAAGGGCATTCCGAGATTAAAGACCCCATTCAAGGCCAAAAGCGCATTAGACACAAAACTACACGTGTTGACAAATGCATTCATTGGTCTATTTTCTCGTCAACAGTCTCATCAAACCCAAAAGGACCAATACAACAACAACAAAATATTGACCTTAGAGTGACAATTCTCGTATTATTGTAACTTTAAAACATTTTACAGCTCCGTGACGAAAAAATAACATGCATCCACTGGGTTAGGTGTAGGTACTAATAAGTACTAATACTTTTACCATGCAGTAACATGAAAGAAGAGGTGGGACCAAGTCACTGCTTTGCAAATCACAACCCACGCGCGCTGTTTTGAAAGTGTGCTGCAGTTCTCCTCCCAGTCGGGGGTGTCGCTACGGCTGGTATTGGCTAGGGCGGCACGGTGGAGTTTCCTCTGCATTTTTGGGCCATTCTGGGTAGCGGTTTTTACTTTCCTTTCCGGAACAAGGAACAAAGCAACAACAATGGCGACTGTGGAACAGTATCTGCTAGAAAAAATGGACCTAGATTACCAGATGATACGTTTAATTATGCTGCAAAATCAATCAAGAAGGCGGTGGCGTAGGTGCTATGTGGAACTGGGAGGAACGCTGATTACATCATCACAGCATGTGGCTAAAACGGACCAATCACGAGAGATAATCTCCGTGGCATTCTACGCGCAGCAACAATTTTTGCCGTGTGCGCGTCAAGCAAGGCAAAGGGGCTGCGCGGGCCAATTCGTTGGTCAAGTGAGGCAATGCGGGCGTTGTCGGCCGCGCGAGCACGGGACTATAAAGTGGCCTTAAGTGGAGGCTTATTGCAAAACGTGCAAAATCGTGCCGGAACGTGCAAAAACCACACAAGAGAACGTTCCCGCTCCAGAAAGCTCCCTGAAAACGGACACACAAAGTCTGAGCTTTAAGTATATAGATGTTGCCTCACGTGCTTGAAGCTATTATAATCACAGGTCTTTCTAAAGGTGAGACAGCATTTCTACCTGTAATACCATTTTATAATGATTTACCAGTTCAATTCAGAAGGCTTCAGTTTCCAATATCAATTTGTTTTGCAATGAGTATCAACAAGTCACAAGGTCAGTCTCTGAAAGTTGATGGATTGGATTTGCGTTCTCCATGTTTTTCTCATGGTCAGTTGTATGTTGGTTGCTCAAGGGTTGGCAGATCTAATGATTTGTGTATACTGGCAGAGAATAAGATGACAACAAATATTGTCTATCCTGAAGCATTGCAATAAAACCTTGAACTGTTTGATGTGTACAATATTATTGGATGTGAACTATTCATGAGGTTTGGAGTCTTGGGCTTTCCGCAGGAACAAGTAAGCAAGTGCATTGAACCTTTATGAGGAAGCTAGGGGGCTGATCAGAATTTTTGCACCTTCAAAGTCGATCGATGGTACATTTTCAGTTATTTTATTAAAATGCTATTCTATGACATCACTTTATTTCTGAAGTTACATTAAAGTGCCACAAAACAGGCCAGAAAAATGTCTTGTAAATTTGACGCACCACAGAAAAGAGTAAAGTATGATAGTTCAGGCTTCAAAATGGTCAAGAAGTGAGACATTCTTTGAGCTTGCAGACGGTGTGGGTCTGCTCTGAAAATCCCACCTCCAGCTGTCAATCAAATACTCAGAGGAAATAATCAGAGGAGTGATACACAGCAGGCGCTTTCACGGGTCTTAGAGTCATTCTGCCCCTTTGTTTCCGTTGAAATTCAGCAGGCCATTAATTGACGGAGGGACGGTCAGCCGCGACGCGTTGCGAGGAGCAGTAGGGGATGCCGTGGTGCACGCGTTGCGAGTTGCAGCCTTTGGCGGCAAAAACCGGATGATTATTTTCATACTCGCCCGTGACGCGAATGGCTGAAAGCCCTTTGCTGATACGCGGAACCTTCGCTGTGTAGTGGAACCGCTGTCGGGCTGGCGTGGGGCCGCGGGGTGGCGGATCCTGTGCGGTTCGCTGCTGACTCGCAACACAACGCGCTTGGGGCCAGACGGCAGAGACATGTTAGCCCAGATAATGCCAAACACATTGCACTTAAGGGAAGATGTTTTTTTTTTAGTTGTGGGCATACTTTGATGGCTGACTGCACACCATACTGGTAGAATTGGGTCCATGATGAATGAGGAAGTGGCATTTTCACCAGATGCCCACTGCATTGCCTCCTTATACAGCGCTCGCATTGCATCACATGACCGACACATTGTATAGTCACATACTGTGATGACGTACTCAGCTTTCTCCTTGGTTCCTCAATACCCCCATCTTTAAAATACAGAACATCTATGTTGCCGCCTTCTTGATCGATTTTGCAATATAATTCAACGCATCATCTAGTCATCTAGGTCCATTTGTTCGAGCAGACACTGTTCCACGGTCGCCATTGTTGGTGCTTTGTTCCTTGTTCCGAAGAGTAAAAACGGCTACCGGAATTGGCCATAAAATGCAGAGGAAACTCTACCCCACATTTTCAAAACAGTGCGTGTGGGTTGTGCTCGAGTGGAAAGGAAAACTGCGCGCGGGATAGCCACAGAGATGTCAGCATGGTCACCGCCCGTGCGAGTGTAATGAAGCCTTAAGGATGCTTGGTGTTTACATAGTGGGGGACGGAAAGTTTACGCCCAAACGTCTTGACGTCAGGAAGATAGTTTTCAGCCCCGCCCACAAAATCAGGAAGATTTAGAAGGTGAAAAACAGTTTTAAGCCATCCATCCATTTTCTGGACCACTTATCCTCACTAGTGCTGGAGAAAATCCCAGCTATCTTTGGTCGAGAGGAACCCTGAACTGGTCGCCAGCCAATCGCAGGGCACATATAAAACACAACCATTCACACTCACATTCACACCTACGTGCAATTTAGAGTCTCCAATTATTACGCAAGTTTTTGGGATGTGGGAGGAAACCGGAACACCTGGAGAAAACCCACGCAGGTACTGGGAGAACATGCAAACTCCACACAGGTGGGGCCAGGATTTGAACCCCGGTCCTCAGAACTGTAAGCAGCCATATCTCAAAAATTTAGTGGTATATTGTTTTCAGTCTCAGCACATGTTTTCAGCATGTATCTTCAAACATATGTAGTTACAAACAAAACAAGGATTTACGTTTTGGGGCACTTTCAACACTCCTGAAACAAATGAGAATTTGCATCCACTCGTGCTGCAATTAGTAATCAAGTATCCTACTGACAATTCTATCGAATAATCAAGTAATCAGATAAAAATATATTTTAGTTCCGTGAAAGTGCAATTATGAAAACGCAAGAGAAAAGGAGACATTTCACTTAATAATGTACAACCATTTGACTTATTCTTTTCGATAATTAACAGTATTTTTCCTAAATTCACAATGTGCATATAGCAGGAAACTGCATTTCCCTGTCTACAAACATTTTTAGTGAGGCAATTTCAAACACAAATAAAAATTAATAAAACACAAATATAAATAGATTTTAGTTTAAACGTGGCATTTCTTGTATCAAAAACATAAGGCATTAAAAATAAATAAAAAGAGCAACACAAGTTTGTCAGTTCTCTATAAAGGCACAATTGTATCCAACTGTGGTATCTCAGTCAGAACACTGGGGGAACACTGTAAAAATATAACATCACAAAGAGGCGAAGAAGAAGAAAAGGCCCTTAAGACGAATGTAGCGTCATGTCGAATAAATGCTAGCAGTGTCCCGATCGGTTAATAAAAGCGAATTAAACAAAGAAATACAGGACTGATTCTTGAGAACACGACAACGAGTAAACCAGACTGCAATGAACAGGAAGCCCAAAAAGCGCACAGTCAGCCCGCCGTGTAACTGTTTACGTGATCGCTCACAAAGCTAGCTGCTAACAGGTTAATTGGGAACAGGTGGGTGCCATGATTGGGTATAAAAGGAGCTTCCCTGAATTGCTCAGTCATTCACAAGCAAAGATGGGGCGAGGTTCACCTCTTTGTGAACAAGTGCGTGAGAGAATAGTCGAACAGTTTAAGTACAATGTTCCTCAACGTACAATTGCAAGGAATTTAGGGATTTCATCATCTACGGTCCATAATATCATCAAAAGGTTCAGACAATCTGGAGAAATCACTGTATGTAAGCGGCAAGGCCGAAAACCAACATTGAATTCCCGTGACCTTCGATCCCGATTCGCATCCCGTAAGTGCAACTTGAAACTCTACTATGCAAAGCAAAAGCCATTTACCAACAAAACCCAGACACTCCGCCGGCTTCTCTGGTTCCGAGGTCACCTAAGATGGACTGATGCAAAGTGGAAAAGTGTTCTGTGGTCCGACGAGTCCACATTTCAAATCGTTTTTGGAAATTGTGGACGTTGTGTCCTCTGGGCCGAAGAGGAAAAGAACCATCCGGACTGTTATGGACGCAAAGTTCAAAAGCCACCATCTGTGATGGTATGGGGCTGTGTTAGTGCCAATGGCACGGGTAACTTACACATCTGTGAAGGCTCCATTAATGCTGAAAGGTACATACAGGTTTTGGAGAAACATATGCTGCCATCCAAGCAACGTCTTTTTCATGGACGCCCCTGCTTATTTCAGCAAGACAATGCCAAACCACATTCTGCCCTTGTTACAACAGCGTGACTTCGTAGTAAAAGAGTGCGGGTACTACACTGGCCTGCCTGCAGTCCAGACCTGTCTCCAATTGAAAATGTGTGGCGCATTATTAAGCGTAAAATACGACAACGCAGACCTCACACTGTTGAACAGCTGAAACTGTACATCAAGCAAGAATGGGAAAGAATTCCACCTACAAAGCTTCAACAATTAGTGTCCTCAGTTCCCAAACATTTATTGAATGTTGTTAAAAGAAAAGGTGATGTAACACAGTGGTAAACATGACCCTGTCCCATCTTTTTTGGAACCTGTTGCAGCTATACAATTCTAAGTTAAAGATTATTTGCTAAAAATAAATAAATAAAGTTTATCAGTTTGAGCATTAAATATCCTGTCTTTGTAGCGTATTCATTTAAATAAAGGTTGAACATGATTTGCAAATCATTGTATTGTTTTTATTTATGTTTAACACAACATTCCAACTTCATTGGAATTGGGGTTGTATATTAAACATCTAAATGTGGTAATAATATATACATTAATTAAATAAAAATATAGATATCAAAATATATTTTTATTTTGTTGGTAAAATAACTAGAAAGGACTCGAAACTCAAAGTGTAGGACTTGACTCTGGACTTGGATGTGTCGACTTGAGACTTGACTTGGGACTTGAGGGCAAAGACTTGAGACTTGTGACTTGCAAAGCAATGCCTTGGTCCCACCTCTGAGCTTTAGTATGCTGGGACACTTCCACCTCAGTGATGTTCAATGAGAACATCAACTGTATGATTACATCATTCTGAAATTCCTGTAATAAAATAAACATTTGCATGTTGACCTATTGAGAGAGCGAGAGAGAGAAAAGAGAGAGCTGGAGAGTGTTCGTTTCTCAATACTTTCTTTTCAAGTCAGTGGGCTAGAGTCCGAGTGAAGTCATGAGTCATTGCTGTTCAAGTCCAAGTCGAGTTGCAAGTCTTGTGACATTTGGTCAAGTTGAGTCTCTTATTCTTCTTTTTTTTCCGGCTTGTCCTGTTAGGGGTCGCCACAGCGCATCATCCTTTTCCATGTAAGCGTATCTCCTGCATCCTCCTCTCTAACACCAACTGCACTCATGTCTTCCCTCACTACATCATCAACCTTCTCTTTGGTCTTCCTCTCATTCTCTTGCCTGGCAGCTCCACTCTTCTAGCAATATACTCACTTTCTCTCTTCTGGATGTGTCCAAACCATCAAAGTCTGCTCTCTCTAACTGTGTCTCAAAAAAATCGAACCTTGGCTGTCCCTCTGATGAGCTCATTTCTAATTTTATCCAACCATCTTCATTTCCGCCACCTCTACCTCTGCTTCCTGTTGTCTCTTCAGTGCCACTGTCTCTAATCTCTACATCACAGCTGGCCTCACTACTGTCTTATAAACTTTGCCCTTCATCCGAGCAGAGACTCTTCTGTCACATAACACACCTGACACCTTCCTCAACCCATTCCAACCTGCTTGGACCCATTTCTTTACTACATTAGCACACTCACCACTGCTCTGGACTGTTTTTGGTAAGCAGTGGTTTTTGCCTTGGAACTCTGCCATGGATGCCATTTTTGCCCAGTCTCTTCCTTATTGTTGTGTCATGAACACTGACCTGCAGTTCTTTAGAAGTTGTCCTGAGTAGCCATTGTGGCCTCATGGATGAGTCATTGCTGTTCTATTGGGGTAATATTTGTAGGCCGGGTAATCCTCGGAAAGTTCACAAACGATTCCATAATTTTTCTATTTGAGGTTAATGAGTCTCCCTATGGTTCGCTGGAATCCTAAAGATTTAGAAATGGCTTTGCTTTGGCTTTTGGATCGTGTCATTTTGTTGCAACTTTTTTTTCAAAATGCAGGGTAGGTTGATTGAAGACTCTAAATTGCCCGTAGGTGTGAATGTGATAGAGTCGTCAATTAACCTACCATGCATGTTTTTGGGATGTGGGAGGAAACCCACACAGGCACGGGGAGAACATGCAAACTCCACACAGGCGGGGCGAGGGATTGAAACCCAGTCCTCAGAACTGTGAGGCAGACGCTCTAACCAGTCGGCCACCATCTCACCGTCCCGCCGGATAGATGGATATATATATATATATATTTATACACACACACACATACACGCTTGCCTCGCTTCTGCTTCCTCCTTTGCCGTTCGTGGTGCATCTACTGTGGGCGTGATGCAGGAGTGGGGGTCGGAGTTGTTGTAGGCAGCCAGACCAGACTGCAGTTCCATAGCGCCTCAATGAGAGTAGACTTTTAACTCCGTAAAAGTAGTTCTGCGTGTGTCGAGCAAACATCTACGACTGTATCTGTATCAGAGTGGACTTGGTGCGTGAGAGTTAACTGTTGCGATAAACCCGTATTTTAAGTAGGACTCCTGATATAGTTCGTTCGTTCACGAACGTTTCATTCAAAATAACAAATCTTTTCAGTTAACGTAATGAGCTGAATTCATTTATGAAATGATTTCGTTCTTTGAGCTCTGCGCCGTTAGCCAGCCGGACCGGAAACAGAAGCGTTCGAGCCGGCTGGGACCGGAAACGGAAGCGTTCTGTACAGTCTCGACGTGTCAATTGATACGCGCAGCTGTGTCTGTTTAATTCATGTTTGTTGTAAATTTTCATGAATGTATCCTGTGTGTAGTTTATATGTGTGTATCAATGTTATGGTATTAAATAATTTTAGAATTTTAGGTCCTGGGTAGCAGCCATATTTTCCAAGTTTTGAGCTGAAAAGGTTTCGGAAATCCTTTGCGTGTGATTAAGAAGAGTGCATGCCTATCTCCAGTGTAGAGCAGTGTTGCCCAACCTTTACTGAGCCAAGCAATGTTTTTATATAAGTAAAATCTCATGGCACCTCAATTCATTCACAAATTTACTTACTCAGTGTGAAAATTGGGTCTGTTTAATTGGACACAACGCTGATAGCCATGATAGAAGCCATTACTTATTTTGGCAACTGGTGGCTACACAGGTCTATTGTACCCGCTATCACATTCAAGAGCATTTAATTATTCTGTCTGATTGTCCCCAGACAACTTGGCCCTTAGGATCATTGGGACACACAAACCACTCCACCAAAATAAGGTGATGGCTCAGGGAGGGGGATATACTGTAACTACCTGGAAATCAAAACTGAAATATTAATCTCTTGTCTCATATTCATTTTTTGATGTCTACATCAAACATAACGCAATTTCCCCACAGATACACTTTTGAGGTGTGTTTATATACTGTACATTTTGATTCAAAGCACAGCATGCAGTAAGATAATTATTTTGAGTAGTTCTACCTACTACTGCGCATCACCTCTCAACAGGCATCAGAGAAAAGAAAAACATCAGGCCCATGTGAAAAGGAATCCACACAAATTGCCGCATTTTTAACTCATCTTGACAGAACAGAGACTCAAGAAGTATATTTTTTTCAGTTTAGCAACCACCATCTTGCTCTATGATCCGTGCATTATATTCCAGATCCAACTGTTCCTGTCTGGCCAGGAATTCATACTTGAGTGGGCAGATGATAGTGTGGTAAAAAGCCCCCGCCTGCAGTCTCAGGAGAGGCTGTGTGAGGCCTGCTGTTGTTTGGTTAGGACACAAGCTTGGACTCGGCCTATAGGTGGCTATTGTAATTCATTCAGCTTGGCGCACTGGTCAGGAATAAGCTCACCTCAAGGTCAGGAAGCTGTGAGTGGAATACTCATTGAGAAGACGGAACTTATTTTGACATCTCTCCAGATACTTCTCCATCTCCATGCTAATGAGAAGAGATTCTGCTACACCCACCAGTCTCTTTTATCAGGATGAAAACTGGTAATAACCCCCCTTTTTGTGGCAGTTTGTATCATATTTCATAAAGAATACATGCATTACCAAAAGTAACCAAAGAAGCCTTACGAAAAAAGATTTAAAGTCCCTGTAAAGTTAAAATAAATGTTTTGTAAATTTGACACACCACAGACACACCAAGTTTGAATGATTAAAGGAATCCCCAAGAATACAAAATGAAGCTTCATAATCATGAAAAATCATGCCGCTCTTTCCGTGCTAAAACCACGCCCTGCACAACTGTTAACTGTCAAATACCACACATCTTTCTTACGCCTACACATCCTGTTTGAGCTGTGAAAATATATCGACGAGCTCCTAGGATGATTGGGACACACAATACATAGAATACATTCGTATTGGGTAGCAGACATATTTTCCACTTTCTCTCCTTTATTCTTGCCCATTTCATCTCTTTGTAGCCTTCCGGTCCATGTACTTTGCGGGTATTCGTTTTTCCTTCTGATGTAGGAAAACAAAAAACGGGCAACGGCGTTATTTTTTTTGTTTTTGTTTTGATGTATGTAAACAACAAACGGTAAATGACCCTATTTTAATTTTTTTTTTAAATATTGAAGGAACCTGTGTTTTAAAATCTCCTATAACTCCCGTGGTTCCAAACGTGCTCGTTTTCATGAAAGAACTTCGTTCACAACAATGTATAAAAACCAACCAATTTATTCCTGACAGAGGAGTCTATACATTTGCAGAGCTCTGGGTTCGTAACTACCCTATCTTATCCTTAGCAGATAAAGTAGTCGAACTAAAACCATCTGATTTATACAATGTTTCAAACGGGCCAGTATGGAATCGCTGTCGTCTGATTGGTCCGTGGTCTAATCTGACGTCATCGTTGTTCTGCAGAATGATGACCATCTGATCTGGTTCCAGATGTCGCCTCCAGACTCCGGCCCACATTCCTGCATTCAATGTTTATAGTGGCTCCCCGCAGTTCTTTCTTCTTTGCCATCTGTTTCAAATTCCCCCTGATGGGGGGGTTTTCCTGCAATAAAAACTCCTACCCCCTATTCTGATTATACTGTAATCCACATCCTCTTCCAAACTAGTTAGACCCTGAAACTCTATATTATATTCTATTACATATAAAATTACATATTAGAATATAAAGTATTCTATATTCCCTTCAATCCCCCAAGTTGATCTTCTGATAATCAGAAGATCAACAACCCCTACACCTGCAGCCCATTTCACGACAACACTCAACAAAACCTAATTTAAACACAGCAAATTGAGAAAATAAAACTTGTGAAGGGGACACAAAGGCGTCGATCAAGCCAGCGAGCACGCTCATTGTCTCCCCGTCCTCCTTCAGCGGCAGCTGCAGATCTTGGCAGTGGGGGTTCTTCTCTTCAAAGGCCTTGAGAGCAAACCTGAGGACAAGTCTCCTGAGAAAATGAACACCCCCCACACCAGTCACTCTCCCAGGTGAAATCCGCCATATGGTTGATCTCCTGCTGAGAGAGAGGCTTGATCACATTGGGGGTTATCATAGAAACCAATGCACAAGTGCCTGTCCATTCCCCGGGCAGGAAGTCCCACAACAGAACAACACCACACATCCACCACAAATCAGACCTCATCTTACTTAATCGGGCCGCATCCTAATAATCCATAAAAAGTGTGAATTTACAAAACCACTGGATCCTCATTTTTTGATGCTGGTACTTTAGCAAATTTTCTCATTATCGGACTAGATGAACTTTTTGTCGGTCGTATCCAATTAATAATAATCTGTCCTAGTGGATCGGCCCCTGAGACATCTATACCCAAGGTCAAGACCGTAAAGGTCGCTACTGGTTTGCCCCACTCTCTCCACGGGGGCCAGTTATATCATACAAGGTCAACAATACGGGATGTCGGTCCCTCGGGGTTACTGAGTGCATACTACCGCTTTCCAATTTGATCCTGTCCTTCCACGCCAATTTCTATTCTTCGTCGCCTCCCAGTATCCCGGTTTCGAGTGGATAATCACCTGCTTCCAGCTGTAACACAATCCACCTGCTCGTTCGCTTTGAACCTATGGTTCAAAATAGATTCCTGTAACTATAATCAGGGAGATCACCAGAGTGATGATTATAACCTTCTTTGACCAGACATACAGGATGTACATATTTCCCCCTTTGTTAAATGACTAATTTAACACTAAAACACAGTATCCACACACAACACCATACACAAACAAGCAGGTCGTCTCCTTCGTCGGAGAGGCCCCTGACCAGACCTGCAAACAAACCCTTATATAAATTAATCACAACTCTGCAAAAGATACCCGTGCCAAAGGGATGGACTACATAATTCCTGTATACATACTCCAGAGAAGGGACAAGTCGGCAATTGTCATCCAACATTTATATTATTCCCCAACCAATTGTTAATTTGTCTCACAAAAGTGTTAATGTCAATAAACCAAGAATCACATAAAATCAGCGTTAAGTCAGCACACCAACATCCTGCAATACACTATCAAGCTCCATCCTCCTGGGCGTCCTGTTAAATAATGTTATTTCAACAAATCAGTCATACAACAGTCTGTAGACCGTATTCTCTCGTCAGTCCCACTGTCCTTGGTAACTAAAGGTCTATAGTCTCTTTCACGTGATCACATCCTTCACTACTCCTGTCAGCCAGCTCAGTAGTGCTCCATTTCTGGTTTTAATTACGACGACGCAAACATTAAACACAAAACATAAACAATTAACATGACATGACAAGCGAGACTTCACAGACAATAACATTAACCTGGACCCAGGAGTGAATGTCCTCTCTATACACCACACAGACAAAACTGAACACAGCACACTTATTGGTTGAACCATAACACCTAAACCACTACAGACCAGGCTTCTAACCATTGCATTAATTAAACGATCCTATTGTAAATCTCCCTGGCCCTTGCAATACCATAAACTCGTGAAACTCACACACGCCTGTCGTAAAGCTGCCACCCCCCAGCTGAGGACGCCTGTGTCTTGTCATAAACCATTTGGTGCCCCTTCCCTGCGAATTTCAGAGCTCTGGGTCTCAGAAGGACATCCCAGATTATTCTGTTTGCTATTTCCTCAATAAGAATTAACTTGTATTTATTAATCTATATATGATGCTTCACTATTACCGTTTTGCTCAAAAAGTAGTTCTCCGCTTGTCCACAAATTGTTGTAATCATCCTGATTTAGGAGACAGAATGCAAATAAATAAACCTCCTCAAAATTGACTTGCCAGACAGATGGAAAAATCCTCTTTGTCCTCCCTGCTCTAGTGCTGAATCTGGGGAGACAATCAAACAGATTAATCCTCATACCATATTAGCCATTCTCAAAAACTATACTGTATCAACTAAATATTGTAAGGATGTCTTTAGTTGACCGGTGTACCTCGCATAATTTTCTTGATCCGGTTTGTCACAAACAGGAACTTCTATTTATATCTATTTACAAAAACCACAGCCTCCCTGTATATTCCCAATTACAACCATCCTGCAATTTACTGGTGTGCCACTCCGTAAAAAAACCCACAAAATGATTCCCTCTGACACACAAGTTAACACATTTTTCATTACTTTGCAACCTATGTCAAAGCTCCTCTTCTAGGCATAAACAAGATTAAAGCCATCGTATGCGTTAATGTGCTTCTCACAATCCTCTATCACTTCAAGTGCTCTTTTAAGCATTCATACATTTTCTGAGCCGCTTCTCCTCACGCGGGTCGCAGGCGTGCTGGAGCCTATCCCAGCTGTCATCGGGCAGGAGGCGGGGCACACCCCGAACCGGTCGCCAGCCAATCGTAGGGCACACACAAACAAACAACCACTCGCACTCACAGTCACACCTCCAGGGAATCCAGAGTCTCCAATTTATCTACCATGCATGTTATTGGGATGTGGGAGGAAACCGGAGAAAAGCCACGCAGGCACGGGGAGAACATGCAAACTCCACACAGGCGGGGCCCGGGATTGAACCCCGCTCCTCAGAACTGTGAGGCTGACGCTCTAACCAGTCGTACACCGTGCCGCCACTCTCTAAGCAATATATATCAAATCCCATTCAGCAGCTCCCGTACTGTTTTCAGGCTTTTATCCCAGGCACGCAGAGCCGCTCTGGTCCGCTCTGCTCACCCGGAAATAGAAAGTCACGATGCCACTCTGGCTTGATCCCATCCGCCGGGTACACGCCTAAATTTATCTATTATTTAATTTATCTTCCAGAATATCATATGCATACCTATTTATACATACAATATGTATTCCTTATTTATTTAGTTAATAAATATAATGGGTACCCTTTGAAGCGCTTTGTAACTTTTTACATATATAGTCATATAATTGTATTCATCAAAGTTCTAAGGTTAACTTTATATTGTGTACACAATTTATAAAACGTATCGCACAGAATATTTATACCATTCACACTAAGTCCACGTTTTTACAATAGAGGCCTGCGCAGGACATGTTTGGGACAAGTAGAATCACTTGTCCGATCTGATTACTCGTGGAAACTCATACGTCGGAATATAATGGTTAACCAGCGCTTTGTCGACAGACGGCACGTTTTCTTTTGCACAAGGATAGCCTTTGGGCCATCCAGAAAAAGTGTCGACATTCATTAATAAGTACCTTATGCTTTGGACTGGGACCACCATTGTCGGTTCGGTCCATTACCACCACATCATTCGGGCATCGGCCCATCTCAGTGTGTTGCAATTCCCTCTTCGTTGTAGGGCAAACACTGAAATCTTGACATATGTCACAAAAAACCCAAAAATCTTTTACCTTACGCAGAAGATAAGGGTGCCACCAAAAGCGCAGCTTGTTCAGCATTGACACATAACTTTCATGTGTCAGGGCGTGCTTCCTCAACCATTAACCACATGAACTTTCCTGCAGGTAACATCAGTCTCCTAGGTCCTCTTTTCGGGCCAAACCACAGCTTCTCCTTGTCATCATACTCAGCACCTGTCTCTTGCCACTTACGCTTGTCTTCCTCTGGCGCCGCCTCCTGGAGGTCGCGCACCACATCAACTGTTACGGCAGGGAGAAAGTCAATTAACTGATCCTGTTTAACAACATATTTTCCTTCAGCATCCATTTATTAGTCTGCTACTTTTTTCAGCACCATTAATAAATAGTAACACTCTGACTTTCAGAATAATAATAATAGCTGCCACACCTTGCTTCCCCATGTAAATACTTTTACTATTGAGCATCCAGTTTTCCTCCTGTATTGGCTCAAAAGCTTCTCTGTAAACCAAATCGTCATTTTTATCATAAAACAGTGTGAGATGGAGGGGATCGATCGGAGGGCTGTAGGAGGCAAGAGAGTTGATTCAGGGCTTCCACCGCAGGAAGGCCGAGTAAACGCATCCTCCCTCCTTGGTTTCTGCAGCGGTCGCTTCCGGAAGTTCCATGCATTGGACAATTTTCCACTCTCAGTTCATATCGTCAGTCCGTCCGGGCTACAAAGGATGGTAGCCCTGGTCTTGATAAGCAGATCTCTGCCCATCAGGTTCACTGGAGCCCCTCTTGTGTCTGTCCAGCAATTTCAGTCTTTAATGGTGTCGTAATCGGCAGACTCATGGGCACCCCTGCACAGCTCATTCAGGTGGTTGTCTTCCATTAGCGGGGTTCAGAGGCTCTGTCTTTCCTCTGTCCCCTGGCTCCGGGCTCGGACCAGTCCTCATCGCAGTAGTACTGGCGAGATGGCTCTTGTTGCTGTGGAGCCTGCTGCGGATGCTGTTGCCGGGCCGCGCCCACCTCTCCCTCGTGAAGCTTTGTAGCCTCCTCTTTGAGGTGTGACCTCTCCGGGTTCCACTGGAGGTCGCTGTTGAATCATTGGGTAAACAGTATATTGGCGATCCCAGTGTCCATACTGACCACAATTGAAGCACGCTTGGTCCGGTGGAGGTCGGCAAGGGCTTCCCCTGCCTCCGTTGGTGTACTCTGTCACGACTCCCGCCTCGTCTCCTCGTTGACCCCTGCGCCATCCACATCTGTTTTTCTGCTTCCATTTTTATTTTTTATTTATTTATTTATTAATGGCCACTTTACGGGCCTGGGCCAATTGTAGCTTCAAAAGTTGTTCCTGCATGTCCTTTACCTCATCTGATGATTTGTGTTGTCTGTCGACAAAAACTTTCAAATGGTGTGACACATGACAATTAAAGAAGCTATCTCCCCCTTTCATGAGGTCAGGGTCTTTAAAAGTTCACTCCTAACTTCAACCAGCAAGGTGTCAAGTAAAGCTATTCTATAAATAACATTTGCCTCCCTTAAACGGGAGGGATGTGACCCGGTCTTATCTGTCCAAATACTTATGCAATTTTCGAAGTGAGAACTGGGATCCATGAGAGGTTTGAAGTCCGGAAATGAGCCGTTGTCTGATGTTCTATTATGTGTTTCTTTAACATGAGTCAGGAAATAAAAGAGCCTATCCCAGCTAACTGCGGGCAGGGTACACCCTGAACTGGTTGCCAGCCAATAACAGGGCACATATGAACAAACAACCATGGACACTCACATTCATACCTACAGACAATTTAGAGTCTTCAATTAATCTGCAGTGAATGCAGGGAGTAGGTGGAGGAACAGTTAGAAAGATGGAGGCATGCACTGGAAAGGAGAGGAACGAAGATTAGCCAAAATAAAACAGAATATACGTGCATAAATGTGAGGGGTGGAGGGGAGGGGGAAGAGTGAGGCCACAGGAAGAAGAGAGAGCATGTTTTCGGGATGTGGGAGAAAACCGGAGTACCCGGAGAAAACCCACGCAGGCATGGGGAGAACATGCCAATTCCACACAGGTAAGGCCAGATTTGAACCTGGGTCCTCAGAACAGTGAGGCGGACGTGCTAACCAGTCGCCCACCTTGCCGTCGGGAAATAAAATACGATCATAATTCTTCTTCTCAAGCTTTCTTTATGCAACTTGACCCTTCTTCTGCTGCTTCTTACTCTGACATCCATCTTTGGACATTTCTCTCTGAAAGCCTGTTGCGATTTCACCAAAAGTTATGCCGTTGGTTTTTATCCCCACTATCAAGTTGGCATAGTGTCTAATGCCATATTTAGAAGTCCTGGAGAACAGAGGCTTCGAAATAAACACAGAAGCTAATAATCACAAGCCAGGGGGGCCATAGATATAAAAACTAGTTATGACAGAGCCTGGCTAACCGATGCGCCTACATAGCGGCCATGTTTGGGAGGTTGTTCCGATAGAAGGCACATGGAATGTGTTGACGACGGCCTCTCTAGCTTAGTGACACCGTCGGCATGCCACTCACGTCTTCCGGGTCAAGGCAAAGCCGCATAAAGCAAGTTTGAGGAAAAGAACTATGGTCGTATTTGATTTCCCGACTTGTGTTAAATAAACACATAATAGAACATCAGATAAAGACTAATTTTCATTTTTTAATTTCCAATTTTCAAACTAGAAACATCAGATAAAGGCTCGTTCTCTGTTTTCATTTTCGAATTTTCAAATTAGAAACGGGAAACGACTCGTTTCTGGATTTTTATTTATATACATCAAAACAAAAACAAACAAACAAAAAAAACGAAAATAGGGTTGTTTTCCGTTTTTCGTTTTCCTACATTAGAAGAAGAACAAAATGGTCGCAAAGTACATGAACCCATCCGCTTCTTCCCTGACAATCATGCTACATTTTTGTGATTCAATAAAATATAGTAAAGTACAGCATATTGCATGTGGAACCTCAAACCCCAATACAGGGTCACAGGTTTCCCGTTGCAGCACATCGATAGATGCAGGGTTCTTTATCACATTGTGTTCAGTGAAAAGTAGGCGATAGAGATAAAGTTAGTTGGATCTGAATTTTGGTTCTTCATCACGTGCTAAACACTGTGCGATGTGGTCAAACCTGATTGGAAGGGACCGTCGCATAAAAATAGTGTTACAGACATACCCCTGCACATTGAGCAATTGGATATACGGACGCCCTGAACAGCGAGCCTGTATAGACGTTTAATGCTATATAGAGAGTATATTGTACTTAATCACATTTATTAAACCATAAAACATTAGATTGATAGTTAAGCAGGAAGAGGGTTGCTAAAGAGAGAGGATGTGGGCGAATAAAAGCGAGAGTGTGGATATTTTAAAGGAGACTTGGTGACTCCATTCATTTGAACGTACCCAGCGAGGTACATACCGCTTGCATACATTCTGGTCACAAGCTTTGCTTTTTCATCCACATGCACATTATACCTTATGAAAATAGTTAAGTATTGATGTAAAACACAATATTTGATGCTTTATACTGTATGCTATTGAATGCAACCCTATGGGGGGCACAAGCCAGTGCAAACTGTAGGCCGGTCCCAAGCCCGGATAAATGCATAGGGTTGCGTCAGGAAGGGCATCCGAATTAAAACTTTACCAAACAAATATGAGCGTTCATCTAAAGAATTCCATACCGGCTTGGTCGTGGCCCGGGTTAACAACGTCTGCCCCCGGCACCGTTAACCTGCAGGGTGCCGGTGGAAATTGAGCTACTCTGGGTCGAAGACCAAGGAGCGGTGGAAAGCGGGTTTTTAGGCAGAACGAGAAGAGGAAAGCACAGAGCCTACAACTGTATGCGGGGACTTTGAATGTTGGGACTATGACAGGGAAATCTCGGGAATGAGTTGACATGATGATTAGGAGAAAGGTTGATATATTGTGTGTACAGCAGAGCAGATGGAAAGGCAGTAAGCTTCCAGAAGACTGGACCACTACAGCCAAGGTGATCGGCGAGACAGGCAGGAGAGTACTTGGTGTACCTTCTGGCAGGAAAGGAGAGGAGGAGACTTGGTGGTGGAACCTCACAGTACAGGAAATCATACCAGGAAAGAGGTTAGCTAAAAAGAAGTGAGATACTGAGAGGACTGAGGAGCGGCGAAAGCAATACATTGCGATGCGATGTAGGGCTAAGGTAGAGGTGGCAAAGGCCAAACAAGAGGCATATGATGACATGTATGCCCGGTTGGACACTAAAGAGGGAGAAAGGATCTATACAGGTTGGCCAGACAGAGGGATATAAATGGGAAGGATGTGGAGCAGGTTAGGGTGATTAAGGTTAGAGATGGAAATGTGTTGACTGGTGCCAATAGTGTGCTGGATAGATGGAAAGAATACTTTGAGGAGTTGACGAATGAGGAAAATGAGAGAGAAGGAAGAGTAGAAGAGGCAAGTGTGGTGGACCAGGAAGTGGCAATAATTAATAAGGGGGAAATTAGAAAGGCATTAAAGAGGATGAAACAGTTGTTTAACAGAATTCTAGCAGGTGAGAAGATGCCTGAGGAATGGAGGAAAGGTGTGCTGGTTCCCATTTTTAAGAACAAGGGTGATGTGCAGAGCTGTGGGAACTATAGAGGAATAAAGTTGATGAGCCACACAATAGTGGAGGCTAGATTCAGGACAAAAGTGAGTATTTCCGAGCAACAGTATGCAGACCTGATGAGATGCATTATTTGCCTTGAGGGAAAAATACATAGAAGGTCAGAAGGAGCTACATTGTGTCTTTATGGATCTGGAGAAAGCCTATGACAGAGTACCCAGAGAGGAACTGTGGTACTGCATGCAGAAGTCCGGAGTGGCAGAGAAATATAATAGAATGATACAGGACATTTATGAGGGCAGCACAACAGTGCTGAGGTGTGCTGTCGATGTGACAGAGGAGTTTAAGATGGAAGTGAGACTGCATCAGGGATCAGCTCTGAGCCCCTTCCTGTTTGCAGTGGTGATGGATAGGCTGACAGATGAGGTTAGACTGGAAATCCCGGGGACCATGATGTTTGCAGATGACATTGTGATCTGCAGTGAATGCAGGGAGTATGTGGAGGAACAGTTAGAAAGATGGAGGCATGCACTGGAAAGTAGAGGAACGAAGATTAGCCAAAATAAAACAGAATATACGTGCATAAATGTGAGGGGTGGAGGGGAGGGGGAAGAGTGAGGCTACAGGAAGAAGAGAGAGTAAGGGTGGAGGACTTTAAATACTTGGGATCAACAGTCCAGAGCAATGGTGAGTGTGGTCAGGAAGTGAAGAAACGGGTACAAGCAGGTTGGAACGGGCGGAGGAAGGTGTCAGGTGTGTTATGTGACAGAAGAGTCTCTGCTAGGATGAAGGGCAAAGTTTATAAAACATTGGTGAAGCCAGCCATGATGTACGGATTAGAGACAGTGGCACTGAAGAGACAACAGGAAGCAGAGCTGGAGGTGGCGGAAATGCTCTCGGAGTGACCAGGTTGCATAAAATTAGAAATGAGCTCATCAGAGGGACATCCAAGGTTAGATGTTTTGGAGACAAAGTTCGGAAATTCAGTCCGATGTTCCCACTGCGCCATGAACCCAGAGACAGAGCGTCTTCCACTTTCTATAACTTTACTACTGAACGTGTTGGCTATTGCTAGGGATGCGTCAGTACATCCGCCATATTGAATGTGTCAGTTTTACTTCTATTGAGTGGCACACACACTACCAACGCTCTGAGTTACCGAAGGTTCCAGGCGTGCCCGGAGTAAACTTCCCAACGCACCCTATGTTGATATGGTGTGCTTTTGTTGTGTCGGTGCGAGTAAGTGTAATGCAATTATATGTTTATAAGGATATTTGGATGTGTATCTGTAATGGGATGTATCAAATAAAAGTGTATGCAGTGTTGTGTAAGCGTGCAGCCAGTAATTTCTAACACTAGCAAGGCTGGTGGACTACGTGCTGTTGGTGGATTCTGCACAGGGATAGTCAGTGGAGGCTGAGGGGGAGGCTGTCTGCTCGCTGGATAGAAGGACACGTTGCAGCAGCCCAGGAACATCCACGGCACTGCAGCCAGCCTGGAGGTTGCACGCAAAAGCTGCCACCACAGCGCAGAATGGGCTCTGCCTGGAGCACCCCAGGCCGCAGCAGAGGACGCTAGCTGGTGAAGCTGACGTTCAACTTCAACAGCTTCTTCGTTGTCGATTCGTGTCACATACCTGGTGCAACACCAGTAGCATGATGGAAGATGATGGACTCAGGTAAGATCTTAAACAAGAAAAAAATTTAATAATTTTTTTAGGGCGATGGCAGCAGCCAAAACGTGCCAGCGCTGCACTCCAGAAGTTATCTTTTTTACATTTTGATTGAATTGCGGAAAAACCAGTGGCAGATCCATTCATGAAAACTGTTGCCAAACTATGCACACTGTTCAGTCGGATTTTGGCGTGTCGTTCAGTGTGCGGGAGCCTAAACATGGCGAAACATGGTTTTTAGGCGAAAACCTTGACTAGCCAGTTTACCATTAAAATCTTTCTTTAAAATATATGGTCTGTATTTTTTTTAGTACTGTGCAGGTTTAATGACTTGGAGCAGCAGTGTGAATGAAGGGACATAGTGGAAATGACAGCAAGTTGCAGTTTTACCCCCCAATATGTACCTAATCTTATTTTACTTTGGTAGTTGGTAAGTAATCCAAAATTCTACAAGAGTACTACACATTGTAGGAGTCCAGAGTTTTCTTTCAGTATTCGTATATAAGATAAATCACTGTGCATACATTATGTACATCATTATGTACTGTTACACATATGGTTCTGCAGTCAAAAGAAAAAAAGGAAATCCTACATGCACAAGCCCATGCACAACTAAAGGAAATCTCAAGGAACATTGACAAGTGCTCTTGTTGTAGCCTGAGCAAAAAGAGGAAACAGAGACACAATGCTCTGCTCTCTACATATCCATGACAGTTACAAACTGATGGAGTTTACTTCTCATATATTATTTATATTGTTTAATAGGGTTGTAGGCGATCTACATGGGAGGGAAATTCTGAAGAGAATACAGGGCATCTTAGATGTTTGGATGAAGGCAGTAGCTTCCTCCAAGGCTTGTCAAGAGTATATTTTCATTTGTCACATTTAAATGAGAATGACACATGCTTGTTGCTATCCTGTACCATGCTGGAGCAATAACGCAAACACAGAAAGCAATGTCATGTGTTAAACCACCACTGTCACTCTATGGGACAGGATGTGCTACAGTGTTTGCGTCTGTAGTCATTAATCTTCTGACAGACTAAAAGCACCTTCTAATGTCTGTTGTGTATTTGAGATGGATGTGGTGATAGCATGATAGTTTTCTGATTGAATATATTCAAACTACGAATAGCTATTAAATGAAACTAAGGCAAAATACATGCGATCACATGATGGTGCAGTATCAATATTGTAATTTTGACATTTTCACCACAAATAAAGATGTATAAAGTTACAATTAAAGATTAATTGCATCTTGCAATGAAGGTGTACTACATTAACTTACATGACATTTTCTTCGGTATACCATCACAATTTAATGGGACCCAATACAAAACTGTATAGTATCTTACACACATGAATAATAATAATAATAATAATAATAATAATAATAATAATAAGGCACAGTGGCCGACTGGTTAGGACATCTGCCTCACACTTCTGAGGACCCAGGTCTCGCCTGTGTTTCCCAACATCTGTTGAAAATTACAGGTCAATAGCACCTTTGGAAGTATATTTAGTAAGAAAAATGGTGATGTGTTAAATAATTATTTCAGCCGCTTTAGCTGGGATAGGCTCCAGCACGCCCCCGACTCTAGTGAGGATAAGCGGTATGGAAAATGGATGGATAGTATATAATAGTTTTGGATTTTCCATTATAGTTAGATTTTATTTTATTTTGACTTTTCTTTTATCAAATTCAGTTAGTTTTTAATGCTTTCACAGCTGCCTTTCGTGGTGGAAAACAGCAGTTTTGAGACTCTTGACAGTTGTCCATTTCTCTGACTTTTCCCCAAAAGACGTGCAGGTTCCGTGAAGGCGCTAGCTATTCAGTAACTGTCTATCCGTTTCCATTTGTAACGCATAGCAACAAAAACAGCTTGGACTAGCGATGTTATGCTCGAGCCTGTCTGCACGACTCTGATTTGACCAAAGGAAGCGGAGGAGTGGCAACGCAATGTTTCGACATTTGGTTCAAACATGCCGAAAACCATGTGATCACTGCAAACGAGGCCTTGAATCTCACAGCAGTGTCGAACTGGGTGGGCGTGTCTATAGCTCATTCCAAACCGGGCAGGACATTGTCGATAAGGGGGGGGGTGGGGGGTATGGCCGGGGGGCTCAGGGCGCAGGTGGAGACAGGCTTAAGCAATGACACGTGGAAGGTCGGATGAATTTTAAGAGACTGCGGAAGTTGGAGTTGAACAGACATGGGATTAATTATTTTAGTAATGGGAAACAGACTGATAAAACGTGGAACGAGTTTGCGGGATTCTGTTTGGAGTGGGAGGTCACGGGAGGAAAGCCAAACGGACTGACCCACCTTGTACTCAGGTACAGGGGAACAATGAAGGTCTGCGAGCCATTTATTCCTCTCCGCCGATCGGACTAAGGCCGCCCTGACGTCCTTCCACACAGACTTGACCCTTCTCAGGTCATCCCTCACCGCGGGGACTGCCACCGCATGCTCCTGTTCCTTAAACAACGTAGCAGGCCATACCGGTGGCGGAACTGGTGAGGGAGTTGTGGGCGTACTCAATCCAAGGAAGAATGAGCTCCAGGAGGTGGGGTTCCGTGCGGCAATGCAGCGAAGGGCTGACTCCAGTGATTGATTCACCCGCTCCGCCTGGCCGTTGGTCTGTGGATGGTACCCTGAAGACAAGCTGGCTGCTGCGCCCACTGCTTTACAAAATTCTTTCCAGACCAGGGAGGAGAACTGCGGGTCTCGGTCCGAGACGATGTCGTTGGGGATACCGTGGAGTTTGAAAACATGATCAACAAGGAGGTTAGCAGTTTCAAAAGCAGAGGGTAACTTAGGAAGGGGTATGTAATGGACATATTTAGAAAAACGATCGACAATAGTGAAAATGATGCTGTTACCTTCAGAAGGGGCAGGCCGGTGATGAAGTCTAAAGCAATGTGGGGACCAGGGGTGGCTCGGGATGGGTAAGGGGCGCAGCAGACCAGCTGGAGGCAGGTGTGATGCCTTCCCGCGGGCGCAGACGGAGCAGGCTTGGACGAATTCCTGTGTGTCTTTGACCAGGCTGGGCCACCAGAAATGTTGTTGAATGAATTGGATTGTGCGGGTGATACCGGGATGACACGTGAGCTTGGAATTGTGGGCCCACTGAAGGACGTCAGAGCGTGCGGAATCGGGTACGAAAAGACAATTCGACGGTCCGGTCTCCGGTGAATCTGTTGAGTGCGTTTGACAATTCGTTCTATTTTCCATGAGCCAGGACCAATGAAGCAGGAGGAAGGGAGGATAGTCTCGTGTTCAGCAGAGCTGGAGGGGTGTGAGAACATGCAGGATAGGGCGTCAGGTTTACTGTTGCGGGATGCAGGTCAGAAGGAGAGGCTGAAATTGAATGGTTTTAGGAGGAGGGCCCAGCAAGCTTGTAGGGGTTTAAGGCATTTGGCGGAACAGAGGTAAGAGAGGTTCTTGTGATCAGTCCAGATGATAAATGGTACTTCAGTCCCCTCCAGCAAGTGCCTCCACTCTTCCAATGCCCATATGGTGACTAGCAGCTCTGGGTTGCCAACGTCATCATTCCTCTCGGCAGGGGACAGGCGATGGGAGAAAAAGGCACGGGATGAAGTTTCTGGGACGTGGGGACCCGCTGCGAGAGGACGGCTCCTGCCCCAGTGTCCGAGGTGTCAGCCTCCACCATGAACTGGAGGGAGCGGTCAGGGAGGCGTAGGATGGGAGCACTGGTGAAAATGGTTTTGAGTTGGGATGCTGCTGGGGTCCACTGAAAGGGGGAGCTGGTGGATGTAAGGCTGGTGAGGGTAAGTGCGACCTTGCTGTAGTTGTGGATGAATCGGCGCTAGAAGTTGGCGAATCCTAGGAGACGTAGTTCTTTCCGGGTGGTGGGAGTGGGCCAGTCAATGATTGCTTGGATCTTGGCAGGTTCTGGTTGCAACTGTCCTTTGGCAATGATGCTGCCTAAAAAATTTATGGAGGAAAGGTCGAATTCGCATTTTTCGGGTTTGACATACAGGCGGTTTTCAAGGAGGTGCTGGAGGACATGACTGAGGTGTTCTTCGGGGGAGCAAGAAAAAATGAGGATGTCGTCCAAGTACACAAAACAAACTGGTTTAACATGTCACGGAATACGTCATTGATGAAGGATTGGAAGACTGAACGGCATGACCAAGTATTCAAAGTGTCCGAGAGGTGTATTGAAAGCAGTTTTACATTCATCCCCCTCTCAGATATGGATGAGGTGGTAGGCATTTCGTACGTCCAACTTGGGTGATATCTGAGCGTCACAGAGGGGTTCAAAAGAGGGAGTGATGACGGATAGTGGTGATTTATTTTTAACGGTGATGTCATTGAGTCCACGGTAGTCTATGCAGGGGCAGAGAGTCGTATCTTTTTTCTCAACAAAGAAGCAGCCAGCCGCTACGGGAGATGAGGAAGGTCGAATGAGTCCGGAAGCCAGAGAAAAAAGTAAAAAGTCCTCCATTGCTTTTTTCTCAGGACGGGTAAGGTTGAAGAGGTGGCTGGAGGGAAGAGGGGCTCCCGGTAGAAGATTAATTGCGCAGTTGTAAGAGGGGTGGGGGTTAGAGAAATTGCCAGGTCTTTATTGAACACCGGAGAGAGATCATGATATTCTTTGGGGACTCGGGAGAGGTCAACTGGTGTGGCAGATGGTGGTGGGTTTCCAGAGGGCGGGCAGTGTGAATGGCAGTGAGTGCTCCATCCAGTGATGGATAAGCGCGTCCACTCTATGGCGGGGTTATGTTGTTTAAGCCAAGGAATTCCGAGGACTAATGGAGTCTCAGGGGAAGGGATAACGAAGAGAGAAATATTTTCGCGGTGATTGCCAGAAATAAGCAAGGTGAGTGGCAATGTTTGGTGGGTCACAGGGTATATGACTTGGCCATCCAGGGCTGTGATCTTTTTGGGAGACGAGAGTGGTCAGAGAGGGAGTTGGAGCTGATGTGCTATACCTTTGTGAATAAAATTATCGTCTGCACCGGAATCTATAAGGGCAACAATGGGTATGTTGTGAGTAGAACCTAAGATGCAAGCAGGGACGGTCATACGGGAGGGAGAGCTCGAGGAAATGGTGGTCTGGCTCACCACGGCGCTCTTAGCTCGTGGCGAGCCTGGTCTTTTTGGCCGCAAAGGGCATGTGATGATGAAATGACCTGATTGAGCGCAATAAATACACAGACGCTGGATGACACGACGCTGACGTTCCTGGGGATCTAGACGTGTGTTACCAATTTGCATGGGCTCCTCAGGTGCAGAGGGGGGTGACGAAGGGGCAGTAGGTGGTGCAGAAGGCGGGTGAGATGCTGATGGCGTCGTGCTCATGGTGGGAGTGAGCTTGCGCGATCGGACCCCCCTCTCTCCTGCTCTCTCTCGTAGTTGGTTATTCAGACGAATGGCGCGTTCTATGAGAGCCTCGAGAAAGGAGGGCTTGTCCCCGGCAGCGAGCTCGTCTTTAAGCCATTCCGAAAGGCCGTTAATGAAAATCCCCCTAAGCGCAGCATCATCCCACCCACATTCACCCGCAAGTATCCTAAATTCAACTGAATAGGCAGCTATGAAATTAGTGCCCTGAGCAAGCGTAAGGAGGCGACGGGTAGCTTTTCTGCCCTGTATGATGTGATCAAATACCTTTTTGAGTTCAGCGAAAAAGAATCGAATGACTGGAGTACCGGAGGACGAGTTGACCCATAACGCGGTTTTAACGTTAGAAATTTGGCCAAGAAGACAGCTATTGTGGTGACAATCATCCATCCATCCATTTTCTGTACCGCTTTTGCTCACTAGGATCGCGGGCGTGCTGGAGCCCATCCCAGCTATCTTCGGGCGAGAGGCAAGGTACACCATGAACTCGTCGCCAGCCAATCGCAGTGCACATATAGAGAATCAACCATTCGCACTCACGGGCAGTTTAGAGTATTCAATCACCACATATGTTTTTGGGATGTGGGAGGAAACTTGAGTATCTGGAGAAAACGCCACACAGGCAGGGCCGGGATTTGAACCCCAGTCCTCAGAACTGTGAGGCAGATGTGCTAACCAGTCATCCACCGTGCCGCCCATAGGGGCAATCATTTATTTTTTAATGAACTCAAGACTTAAAAAAGGTGCATGTATTTAAAAAAAAAAATTATAGGCTACCCTTAAAGCAGCAATGTGTTCCAGATTAAAATACATGAGATAACAAGTCAGCTTGATACTAGTAATTGTTATTATGGTACCAGGAAAATATGAAACCCTGTGTGAAGTATGCATCATGTTAGTTCTTGTTGGTCTATGACTTTAATGGTGCTTCTCTACATTATAGTTCTACTCCTGTAACTTTCTGTCATGTGCAAGAATCCCAATTCTTTCACATTTCTTTCCCCAATTAAAAAACTTTTTTTCCTTTCACAGAATCCCTTTTCATTTTAGTGAAGGATTTAGGGTGTCTAGCTGCAGTTTTTTAATGCTTTGATTGATGATTTAGAAATTCATGTATGTATGTATGTACAGGTATATGTACACACATACACAAACTGTATGTGTGTGTGTGCGCGTGTAACAGCAAGTTTGGTCCTTTAACAACTGCTTTGAGAAAGTACACTAAACTCCAAACCCCAAAGTCCAAGGTTTTGATATGAAATACATAATGACTGTGGGGACGGTCGGCAATTAAAAAAAAAAAAAAAAAAACATGCATGAAAAAGTTTAGCTGTCATTTACATTGGTTCTGAGTGGGGAAAGTAAGATACTAAGTCAGAATTGGGTTGGCATAATTGCAGAATAGTTTCTGACTCTGTAGTTTTAAGTCTGTTTTAAAGAATGGTGGGAAAAATATGCCTCAAAAGTCAAGACAAACTTGAAGTTTCAATGAAGAGTCATTCAATATGCATGATGGCACTCAGTATCTAAAGCAGGGGTATGCAAACCTTTGTGCTCAAGGACCACATTTGATTTTTAAAATGGAGTGATGGACGAGGTCAATTGTAAATTAGGTTTAAAAAAAGTGAAAATGTGTTTATTCTAATACTAATACTGCATTCTCACATTTTTCCATGATTTATAATTCATTTTATTTAGATTTTTACCTGTAATATAAAAAATTAATCCATCCATTTTCTGTACCGCTTCTCCTCAGTAGGGTCGCAGGCGTGCTGGAGCCTATCCCAGCTATCTTCAGGCGAGAGGTGGGGTACACCCTGAAATGGTCGCCAGCCAATCGCAGGGCATAATACATTAATATAATGTAAAATTGTTCATTTTACTATTTTTAATTGTATTGTATCATACCAAGACCACCTCTTACATGAGGTCTTGGACCAGCTGATGCTGTTGAAACTTAAGTTTGATTAAAACTGACTCAAGGTTGCTAGTGTGGAAAAGCACCATACCTTTTAATTGAGGACCCCTGGGCTATAGAATATGCATATTGCGGCTGTTCAACACTAAAAGCAATAAGTAAATGACCAACACTAAAAGCAATAAGTAAATGACCTTAGCTTTAACATGCACTGCTTTCGGAGAGAAACTCTCTAGCACAAACTGAAATTCATCAAGGGCTTTTTTTCCCTCACTTTTGCAAAAACTTATTTTGTCTTTATCTATAGTGAATCCCTTTAACTAATCATATAACAAATACACATGCAAAGGTTGTGCTCTCAAGTCCCCCTGCCTCACCCTATACTGTTATATTCATGATGCTATCATCCATCTTTTTTTCCTATTCAGGGTCAGCTGGAGCCAGTCTCAGCTGGTTTAGGGCAAAAGGGAGGGTATCCTAAATGTTTTAAACACTTGTCTTTACCATCATGGTAGACAATTTAATTCTGGTAAATAATTTTCTGAGTATTTGTTCGACTCATCCGGAACCCCTGTGACCGCTCTGGTGCAAATTTCACAAATTATGGTATTTTAGAATGTACGGATGCTAGGAATGACAACTACTTCCGATTATTTCTGAGAAATTCATCTATCAATGAGCTGAGTCAAATATTAGATAAGTCTTCTAGTATGCAGCACTGCAGTTCCACAGCACTCAATCAATACTTCTCTGACAGTATTAATCAAGATTAAGCATTATTTTCTATTAATTTAGTTTTTTTTTTATTTGATTGGGCAGGTGTACTTAAACAATTGTCCGAAGAATCAGAATCATCTTTATTTGCCAAGTATGTCCAAAAAACACACAAGGAATTTGTCTCCGGTAGTTGGAGCCGCTCTAGTACGACGACAGACAGTCAATTTACAGAACACTTTGGAGACAGAAAGACAGTGACAAAAAAACAAAAAAAAAACAGTCACTGAGCAGTAAAGGGTTGCTAGTTATCTGGTAATGCCGGTACATTTTTTTTTTTTTTTTTTTGACAATTGTGCAAAAAGATGCAGAGTCCTCTAGCACTTAGAGCAGTTCGAATGACTAATATTGCAATAGTCCGGTGCAATGACCATTTTGCAAAGGGCGCTGAGACTTCAAGGAGTGTATGCGGTTTAAAGTGATGAGTAGCATATGCTTGTCCTTTATTTGACTCATGAAACAAATGAGCTGCTTGTTGCCTGTCTTATTTGTTAGCTATAAATGGTGCACAACAGCAAGTGGTAAAAAGGGTAAATGGGCCATACTTAAGGAAGACTTATTCCAATCAAACTGCATTTGAAGGGCCCATAGTAACGGTTTACTGAAAAACCTTTATCCAGGTTGCCAAACCTGTAAGTTTCTTGTTCACTCATAAAAACCACTTCATAAAGGAAAACACCCACGTGTTGTGGGGCACCAAAGCTTGCTGGACGATAACACAACACCTTTGTGTCTCCACTGATACCACTCATCTTGACTTAGCACGATGTCCAGAGTTTTATTTCCTCTTGTTGCACAGTCTACATGTTTGAATTTGTTTGATGAGAGACAAAAAAACATCATTGAAGTCTCCTCTGACCAGTTTGAGTCGTAGGCAGTAGCGCCTCACGGTTGTTGGTGGAGCATCATCAAGAAGAAGGAAAAAAGTTAGATTTTGCTGATAATCTCCAACAATAAATACATCTTGGACCAAAAAGCAAAAAAGAAACTCAGAAATAAAAGAGAATGTAAGTCGGAGCTACAGCAGCATGTTGCTGACTCTCTGCGCTCGGAAACGACTGATTAACAAGTAACAGTAATTATCACTTAGGAGAAGTGAGAGGAAAAAAAGAGTGAGAAAATAGATACATTTGTGAAAACATAAATTAAGCTGATGTAATAAAGATTCTATTGTGAAAAAAGTGCCTAAAAATAATTGCCAAAATAGATATTGCATATCTCAGTCACATCATAAAGAAAATAACACTTAAATACAGAGAACAGAATGGAGCTTTGTTGGAAATATTCAGTCCTGAAAATTACACACACAAAATGATGAACAATGTGAATAATATGCTGAAAGAATGTGAGCTGGTTTTGCTCCAACTGAGAGCCGAAGTGTTTGTGAAGGCACGAGTGGATAAATTATTTCCAGACGAGGCTCTCGTTTGTTAATCCTTGTGTTTAGCAATGTGACTCAACGACGCTACTTTGATTTTCCATACCACCCGTCCAGGGTAATTCATGTTGATTTGTTGCACAAGTGCTGCAATTACGGGAAGCATTCATTGGCAGGTTGACTTACATCCACTTAACTTCAGTATCTGCTCTTCTGCCACCCCCACTGCATTAGATTTGTCAAAGCAAGGCGGTCAGTGCCAGAAAGCAGGAAAATGATGGGGGAACAAGACCTGTGAAATCAGACTGCAATTGTCAATATTCACAAGCACCACCTCACCCTGGACTTCACCACCCAGTCAATCTATCCCTAGATCATGGGGTCATCAACCCTTGCAACATTGAGAGCATGCACATAACCTTTTTTAATATTTCTAATTTGTATAATTGTGGTTTAGATTTAACTTTAAATAATTACTAATATGCATTTAGCGGCACGGTGGCTGACTGGTTAGAGCGTCAGCCTCACAGTTCTGAGGACCTGGGTTCAATCCCTGGCCCCGCCTGTGTGGAGTTTGCATGTTCTCCCCGTGCCTGCGTGGGTTTTCTCCGGGCACTCCGGTTTCCTCCCACATCCCAAAAACATGCATGAATTGGAGACTCTAAATTGCCCGTAGGTGTGACTGTGAGTGCGAATGGTTGTTTGTTTGTATGTGCCCTGCGATTGGCTGGCAACCAGTTCAGGGTGTACCCCGCCTCCTGCCCGATGACAGCTGGGATAGGCTCCAGCACGCCTGCGACCCTAGTGAGAAGCGGCTCAGAAAATGGATGGATGGATGGATGGATAATATGCATTTAACTGGCAACATACAATACTGCATATTGCTCTCTTTGTAACGTTTGAGGCATGAATTACATGCAAAAGCTTAAGCTGACCTCAAAGTAATATATAAAATAAATCTTAAATTAAACAAAGAAACAAAGTATCAAAATAACTGAGGACCGGAAAAGGCAGTGACTGATCTCTCTTCACGGCGGGGCTAAAAAAAGAACAAAAAGCAATCAGTCCAAACAAAAGTCACTGGGAAAAAGCCAGGGAAAAATTATCAGAATTCCAACAATGAAATGAAATGAAAATAACTAGTGAGCACTAGGAGCCAACCAAGGGAGGTAATAAAACTTGAAGTAAGCAATTGGGTGATGAGTAATGGGGCACAGCTGTGTGAGGAGCTCAGCCCACCTGGCAACGCCCAGCCCTAAAACAAAAAGACAGAGGCAAAACAGGAAACAGAATAGCAACGATGTCAAAATAAAACAGAACCAAAAATGACTCACAACAGTACTCCGCCCTCAAGGCGCACCGCCTGGTGCCCCACTGGGCTTATGGAGAAACTCCCGGTAGAAGTTCTGTAGGAGGGATAAGCCAAGGATGAACGAACACAGACCCCAGGAGTGTTCCTCAGGCCATGACCACAGCACCACATCAAAAATCCTCCAGGCGATGAAGGCTGGATGATTGTCAATGAGCAGGGTGGCAGCAGGGGGCTTGATCGGAGGGTTGAGTGGACTTGAGGAGACTGGCTTCAGGAGGGAGACATGAAAAGTGGGATTGACGCAGAGGGAAGCTGGGAGCTTGAGGCACCAAGCAGATCGGTTTATCACCTTCTTGAAGGGCCCAATGAACCTGTGGGCCAACTTGCGGGAATCCACCCGCAGGGGGGGATCATGGGTGGAGAGACAGACCTGTCCGGGACGGTAACCCGGGGCAGGGACGCGGTGTCTGTCAGCCAGACGGCCATTGCGTAGGACAGTGCGTAACAAGGCGGCCCTAGCATGCCTCCAGACAGCATTGCAATGGCGAAGGTGAACACGAACCGAAGGGACAGAGACCTCTCGTTCATTGGAAGGAAACAGTGGGGGTTGATACACATAGGCGACCATGAAGGGTGACATCCCAGTGACAGAGGAGGTGAGGGAGTTATGGGAGTCTTCAACCCAGGGGAGCTGCTGGCTCCAAGATGCAGGATGGAGGGCAGACACGCAACAAAGCGCTGACTCCAAATCCTGATTAGCTCGCTCAATTTGGCCATTGGACTGGGGATGGTAAACTGAGGAGGAGGCTGGCACCGAGAGGCTTACAAAAGGCCTACCAAACCCTGGAGGTGAATTGGGTACCTCTATCAGAAACAATGTCAGCTGGCATACCATGGAGCTTGAAGACATGGGGAACCAGGAGATCAGCTGTCTCTAGGGACAAAGGAAGCTTAGGAAGTGAGATATAGTGGACAATTTTGGAGAAACGATCTACCACTGTTCGGATAACATTGGAAGGCGGTAAACCCGTGATGAAATCAATGACCAGGTGAGACCAGGGGCACCCGGGGACAAGAAGGGGCTGCTTGGACCCATAGGCCGAAGATGGGAGGACTTCGCACTGGGGCAGACTGAACAGGAGGCGACAAACTCCTGAACATCCCCAGCCATCCCAGGCCACCACAAACGCTGCCGAAGGAACTGAAGTGTTTGTTTAACCCCAGGATGACAAGCTAACTTGGAGGAGTGTCCCTACTGTAGGACCTGGGAGCGAATCAGGTCTGGGACGAAGAGCCGGTCTCTGGGACCCGAACCAGGATCAGGTTGTTGTTCTTGTCCCTGTAGAACCGCCCGCTCGATATCCTACACTGCTGTTCCAAAGAAGCAGGAAGATTGGATGATGGTCAGTGAGTACCAGGAACGGAACCTTAGCTCCCTCCAGCCAATGTCTCCACTCCTGAAGCGCAGGCACAACGGCCAACGGCTCTCGGTTGACGACATCATAGTTCTTCTCTGCCGGGGATAATTTCCCGGAGAAGAAAGCACACGGATGTACCTTTTGGTCCTTGGAACTTCTGTGGGAGAGGACAGCTCCTACTCCTGAGTTGGAGGCATCCACCATAACCACAAACTGGAGAGAGGAGTTGGGATGGACAAGAACAGGAGCAGAGGTGGACATGTTGGACAAGTTCTTCAGGGGTTCTGGAAAATATCAGGATGTCATCAAGGTAATAGTAAACAAACTGGAAAATTGCTGGCGCATTAGTGAGGCCAAAAGGTATGATGAGGTACTCAAAATGTCCGAAGGGTTGCTTTGAATGCAGACTTCTATTTGTCGCACACTCTGATGCACACCAAATGATGGGCATTTTGTATGTCAAGTTTTGTAAAGATGGTCACTTGGTTGAGAGGTATAAAAGTGGGGTCAATGAGCAGAAGCGGGTATTTATTTTTTATAGTTATGTTGTTCAATGGCTTAAAGTTAATGCACGGTCTGAGAGTTGTCTTTCTTTGCCACAAAAAAAGAACTCTGCCCTCAGAGGAGGGGAGGAGGGTCTGATGAGTCCGGCCGCCAATGAGTCACTGATGGACTATTCCACGACCTCCCTCTCTGGACGTGAAATATTATACAGTCTGACGGACGGCATGGAGGTTCTGGGAAGCAAGTCTATGGCACAGTCATAAGGTCGGTGCGGAGGAAGCGAAAGGGCCCATGTCTTGCTAAAAATCTCACTTAGATCTTGATATTCTAGTGGGACCGAGGAGAAATCAAGAGGAGAAGTTGAGGAAGGAGAAGCATGAGAAACGGGGGAAGCAGAATACAGACAGTGAGAGTGACAGAAATCACTCCAACTAACTATGGTGGAGGACACCCAACCAGTGTGTGGATTGTGTAGTTTTAACCCAAGCACTATGGAGGAAGAGGGAGAGGTAATGACAAGAAACTTAATGCGCTCTTGGTGGTTCCCTGAGGTAGTGAGAGAGGGGGTGACAGTCTCGTGGGTCATGGTTTCAAGGGGGCTGTCGTTGATAGCGCTAACAGGCCGAGGGGAAGTCCAGGTTAGTAGTGGAAAAGTTAGTGGATAAAGAGAAATGTCAGTCAATAAAGTTATCATCTGCCCCTGAATATACCAAAACCTGAAGGGCAAACTGTACATTCACTAGAGGAAACAAGTTAATACGCCTAGGAGAGAGACAGGAGGATGGAGTATCACTCACCAGGGAGCTGGTTGTGGATACTGAGCAGGTTGCCTTGGGCCAGAATGGGCATTGGTGGATGAAGTGTCCAGATTGTCCACAGTAGATGCATAGGCCCAAGGAAATCCTGGGGTGAGATGAGTCCTGCCAAGCTGCATGGGCTCCTTTTCCAGAACCCGGGACGTTTCGGGTGTTGTCACCACAGGGTGGATGAGCGGTCGGGTGTGGGCAGCACAGGGGAAGGAAGGTCTAGCAAGTCTGTCTATTCTTTGTCTTTCTCTTAGGCGGTTGTCTATCCTTACTGGTAAGATAATAAGCTGCTCGAGTCTGGCTCGTCTCGAGTGGAGAGTTGATCCTGGAGTTCCTCAGATAGCCCGTCAACAAAAACAGTCTTAAGACCAGCCTCATTCCTTCCACTCTCAGAAGCTAAAATTCTGAACTCAGTGGAGTAATCGGCAACATAATGCCATCACCTGTTTACCGGAGGCCTGGCTGCGAAACTGTTGCTCAAAAACTCTGCGCATGTCTGAGGTGAAAGAGTCAAAAGATTCTAAAACCACTAATTTGGACTCCCAGAGAGAGTTGGCCCACGTCCCTGTTCTCCCTTTGGGCAAATTGATTACATATAGGCTCGTTTGGCACAGTCAGAAGAAAAAGCACTGGGGTGTTGGTCAAAAACTAAGGAGCAATTTACAGTAAGATGAACTGGGTACAAGCTCCTACATCCCCCATGTAATACTCAGGCAGTGGGATCGATGGGTCCCGGGTCAAAGTGGTAGCACAGCCACAGGCGGTGTGTTCTCTCCTTGATTGGAGGGTTGGGCTGGATATGGCAGAGTAGTCGGAGAGGAAGCATCATGATTCAGCCGGGTGGCCAATGTGCCGACGCTGTCAGCAAGGTTCCAAACCGATTTTACAACTTCTTTGAGAAGTTGTTTGTGTCTGCCGAGCAGCGTGCTGAGAGTCATAATATGGCCAGAATGTTCTGTAACGTTATCTCAGAATTCCAACAAGGAAATGAAATGAAAATCACTATTGAGCACTAGGAGCCAGACCAAAAGTTCAACCAAGAGAGGTAATAAAACTTGAAGCAAGCAATTTGAACAACAGGGAATGGAAGGCAAAGCTGACCAATACCATACAGGTAATGAGGACGTTCTGGCTCGGAGTGGAAGTCAGACCGGAGGTGAAATGCAGAGGGTGATGAGTAATGGGGGACAGCTGTGTGAGGAGCTCAGCACACCTGGCCATCCCCAGCCCTGAAACAAAAACACAGAGGCAACACAGGAAACAAAACAGCAACGATGTCAACATAAAACAGAACCAAAAATGACTCACAACTCTTAATGATTATTAAAAATCTCACTCTCTTTCAAATAACATTTTGTACATGCCAAAGAGAGATTTTTTTTTTTTTTTAAACAAACTACAGTCATGTGCTGAATATTTTATTTTAAACAAATAATTTCTCATGTTATAGCGCCAATGTGCCATTTCAAACATTTGAAAATCCATTCGTTCATCCTTTTTCTATAGCATACGAAGCTGAGGCCTATCCCACTTGAATTCGAGCAAAAGGCAGACTAAAAATTGGACTGGTCAGCAGTTGCTAATTATCTGATATGTCTACACTGAGCACCCATACTTGTCTGTCTGCTCATGCATGATCAAGCGCACCATGCGCTTTGACTTTGGTAATTATTTTGAGTTGTCTGTTTATTTCAGTTTCCAAGGTTGTAGATATTTACTAACAACTGGCACAAATAGAGATAAATAGACTTTGTAGATGCACTGCAGTTAGTACAGAGCCCCGGACTCATGCGCCACAATGATGCCTGCTTGTTTTACTAGCTAATGCATTAGTTATATATACTGAACAGCTGCAAGTGTACAAAGGTTTAACCATCAATTCAAGATGGATATCGATTTTGAAGAACAAAAATTGAACAGGGTCACACACCTACTTTGGACATATACTAAAATGAGATGACTCATCTAAGGGGCAATTCCATACCAATAAATGTTTTTATATTGATATTTGCACTTGCTGTTTCTTTTTTTTTTTTTTTTTTTTTTTTCAATGGACAATACGACTTTATACATGGCACAGTGAATGAGTGGTTACCACATCCACCTCACAGTTCAGAAGTTTTGAATCTGTGCTCCGTGTTGAGTGTGCATGTTCTCCCAACTAAATTCTTAAAATATTATAACATACTGTACATTTAAATAATAAAAAATGCAAACAGTTTATCAATGTGAAAAAAAAAAAGAAAAAAACATTTTGCGTGACATGCTCAAATTTGCATAGCCGGTTTCTCGCAATTTCTGTGTATGTTAATGTCTGTACTGCTGTTTAACATTTCCCTTACTAATGCACACACACTAGGAGCCTCGTCAGCCCCTGCCGGGCAGCCTGTTGAGGTCAGCAGATCCTGCAGCCTTTCGCCATTTGGGGCATAGTATTACCATAAGAACGCTATTAATGACCTTGTCATTTACACAACTTAATTAGAAGAGGTGTGTCCTCTGAACATCTTTCCAGATGAATTATACATCAGGAAGGTGCCCTCAGAAGAGGCTTAGGTTGGAGTCATCCATGCTTTAGTGAATTTACATGGTAAATAAATATTACATGCTGAGCTATAGTTTCCAAATTGGGAGTATCGTATGCATCATATTCAAGTATAGAACAATGTACAGGTATAGTCAGAAAATGTTGGTCTTATTGTTATTTTATAAGGCAGCACAGTGACCGAGTGGTTTGCATGTCTGTCTCATGGTTCAGGGTTCAAAGTTTTCTTTGTGTTTGCGTTTTCTTTGTGTTTTCTTTGTGTTTGCGTCTGTTTTATCCAGGTACTCTGGTTTCCTCCCTGATTCCAAAAACATTGTTGTTAGGTAAACTGCAAACTCAAAATTGTCCAGAAGTGTGAATGCTCCTTTGTCTATCTGTGCCCTGCTATTGGCTGGTGACCAGTCCAGAGTGTACCCCTCCCTATTAGCCAAACTCAAAGCTCCAGTTTACCAACATTAATGCGCATAAGTGGTATAGAATATTAATGGATGGATTTTTTTTTAATTTTTATTTTACCTCTGTCAAATGAGAGTGCAGAGGCAAGAGGTATTGTTCTCACTTGTTTGTTTGTTGTTGTTTTTCCCCCAGCCACAGTGATGATAGTTTTGCTCCGAAATAGATATATGTGCAGCCATACATAGGCATTCTTCTGCAACCCGATCTGCCTTGCAAGGCAACAAGAACCGTGCAATTATCAAAGGTTTGTCTGTGTTATATTCCATGCAGACAAATAAGACGCTAGCAACATAGGGAAACAGGTTAATATGGGACAAGCTTTTGTGCTTTTTTTCCATGCAATGATTGCTTTCTTCATCTGAATTAAAAATAACTCAGGAAAAGTAAATTTTGACAGTGCTTTACAAGTATATGTATAATATTATGTATTTTAAACATGCCATTAAAGTGGTATGTCTGGCAAAGCAAATATTAAAACTATTATTATTTCTCTCCTCAATTAGTGCATTTAGGTACTACAGTAGTTGTATTTACATACTTCAGTAAAACAAAAATAGTTATGCACATTTTACAGGCACATTTTAGAGGACAATCACACAAAGCGGAACAGTAAGGGACAATTACCAAACAACTAATTAAACAGACCAACAATATAAGACAATATAAAAAAAAGGACTGGGGCCGGTTTTGCAAGACGATTCTGAGCAGGCACATTGGGGAATTTAATTTTTTTGAGAAAGAGAAGAGAACAAGAGAAAAAAATTCTATCCATCCACTTTTCATACCCACTAGAGTCCCTGGCAAGCCGGAACCCACCCCAGCCGAACATGGCCGAGAGGCGGGGAACAAACCCAGACCGGCCACCGGGCCAACTGCATCGCACACACGCCCAAACAAACATTCAGATCCAAGAAGAATCCAGAGTCTTTTTAAAGGGTGAACGGGATTAAATAATTTTTCGAGGGATTAGCTCTGGACAAACTGGGGACCAGTTGTTGTTATAACAGGTGACATTGTGTTTTAGGCAAAATGTAAGTTTTTCTATCTTTGAATGTTCCGATTGTTATACCATTGTTTTAGTGAGAATTATGTTATGTTTTTGACTATGGTTATAGAGATAAGGATGAATGTTTGGTGTTGATTATGATGAGGAGGAGGAGGAGAAAGAGAAGAAGAAGAAGACTTTTG